>NW_027456827.1:0-299032 GCF_040206685.1 Ascaphus truei
CACTGCAAAGCCCTGACTTTATCCCAGCCTTATCCCTGGCACACTGCAACGCCCTGACTTTATCCCAGCCTTATCACTGGCACACTGCAACGCCCTGACTTTATCCCAGCCTTATCCCTGGCACACTGCAAAGCCCTGACTTTATCCCAGCCTTATCCCTGGCACACTGCAAAGCCCTGACTTTATCCCAGCCTTATCCCTGGCACACTGCAAAGCCCTGACTTTATCCCAGCCTTATCCCTGGCACACTGCAAAGCCCTGACTTTATCCCTGCCTTAACCCTGGCACACTGCAACGCCCTGACTTTATCCCAGCCTTATCCCTGGCATACTGCAACGCCCTGACTTTATCCCAGCCTTATCCCTGGCATACTGCAATGCCCTGACTTTATCCCAGTCTTATCCCTGGCACACTGCAAAGCCCTGACTTTATCCCAGCCTTATCCCTGGCACACTGCAAAGCCCTGACTTTATCCCAGCCTTATCCCTGGCACACTGCAACGCCCTGATTTTATCCCAGCCTTATCCCTGGCACACTGCAAAGCCCTGACTTTATCCCAGCCTTATCCCTGGCACACTGCAACGCCCTGACTTTATCCCAGCCTTATCCCTGGCACACTGCAACGCCCTGACTTTATCCCAGCCTTATCCCTGGCACACTGCAACGCCCTGACTTTATCCCAGCCTTATCCCTGGCACACTGCAAAGCCCTAACTTTTTCCCAGCCTTATCCCTGGCACACTGCAACGCTCTGACTTTATCCCAGCCTTATCCCTGGCACACTGCAAAGCCCTGACTTTATCCCAGCCTTATCCCTGGCACACTGCAAAGCCCTGACTTTATCCCAGCCTTATCCCTGGCACACTGCAACGCCCTGACTTTATCCTAGCCTTATCCCTGGCACACTGCAAAGCCCTGACTTTATCCCAGCCTTATCCCTGGCATACTGCAAAGCCCTGACTTTATCCCAGCCTTATCCCTGGCATACTGCAACACCCTGACTTTATCCCAGCCTTATCCCTGGCACACTGCAAAGCCCTGACTTTATCCCAGCCTTATCCCTGGCACACTGCAACGCCCTGACTTTATCCCAGCCTTATCCCTGGCACACTGCAAAGCCCTGACTTTATCCCAGCTTTATCCCTGGCACACTGCAACGCCCTGACTTTATCCCAGCCTTATCCCTGGCACACTGCAAAGCCCTGACTTTATCCCAGCCTTATCCCTGGCACACTGCAAAGCCCTGACTTTATCCCAGCCTTATCCCTGGCACACTGTAACGCCCTGACTTTATCCCAGCCTTAACCCTGGCACACTGCAAAGACCTGACTTTATCCCAGCCTTATCCCTGGCACACTGCAACGCCCTGAATTTATCCCAGCCTTATCCCTGGCACACTGCAAAGCCCTGACTTTATCCCAGCCTTATCCCTGGCACACTGCAAAGCCCTGACTTTATCCCAGCCTTATCCCTGGCACACTGCAACGCCCTGACTTTATCCCAGCCTTATCCCTGGCATACTGCAACGCCCTGACTTTATCCCAGTCTTATCCCTGGCACACTGCAACGCCCTGACTTTATCCCAGCCTTGTCCCTGGCACACTGCAAAGCCCTGACTTTATCCCAGCCTTATCCCTGGCATACTGCAGCGCCCTGACTTTATCCCAGCCTTAACCCTGGCACACTGCAAAGACCTGACTTTATCCCAGCCTTATCCCTGGCACACTGCAAAGCCCTGACTTTATCCCAGCCTTATCCCTGGCACACTGCAACGCCCTGACTTTATCCCAGTCTTATCCCTGGCACACTGCAACGCCCTGACTTTATCCCAGCCTTGTCCCTGGCACACTGCAAAGCCCTGACTTTATCCCAGCCTTATCCCTGGCATACTGCAACGCCCTGACTTTATCCCAGCCTTAACCCTGGCACACTGCAAAGACCTGACTTTATCCCAGCCTTATCCCTGGCATACTGCAACGCCCTGACTTTATCCCAGCCTTAACCCTGGCACACTGCAAAGACCTGACTTTATCCCAGCCTTATCCCTGGCATACTGCAACGCCCTGACTTTATCCCAGCCTTAACCCTGGCACACTGCAAAGACCTGACTTTATCCCAGCCTTATCCCTGGCACACTGCAACGTCCTGACTTTATCCCAGCCTTATCCCTGGCATACTGCAACGCCCTGACTTTATCCCAGTCTTATCCCTGGCACACTGCAAAGCCCTGACTTTATCCCAGCCTTATCCCTGGCACACTGCAACGCCCTGACTTTATCCCAGCCTTATCCCTGGCACACTGCAAACCCCTGACTTTATCCCAGCCTTATCCCTGGCACACTGCAACGCCCTGACTTTATCCCAGCCTTATCCCTGGCACACTGCAAAGCCCTGACTTTATCCCAGCCTTATCCCTGGCACAGTGCAAAGCCCTGACTTTATCCCAGTCTTATCCCTGGCACACTGCAAAGCCCTGACTTTTTCCCAGCCTTATCCCTGGCACACTGCAACGCCCTGACTTTATCCCAGCCTTATCCCTGGCACACTGCAACGCCCTGACTTTATCCCAGCCTTATCCCTGGCACACTGTAACGCCCTGACTTTATCCCAGCCTTATCCCTGGCACACTGCAAAGGCCTGACTTTATCCCAGCCTTATCCTTGGCACACTGCAAAGCCCTGACTTTATCCCAGCCTTATCCCTGGCACACTGCAACGCCCTGACTTTATCCCAGCCTTATCCCTGGCACACTGCAAAGCCCTTACTTTATCCCAGCCTTATCCCTGGCACACTGCAACGCCCTGACTTTATCCCAGCCTTATCCCTGGCACACTGCAACGCCCTGACTTTATCCCAGCCTTATCCCTGGCACACTGCAAAGCCCTGACTTTATCCCAGCCTTATCCCTGGCACACTGCAAAGCCCTGACTTTATCCCAGCCTTATCCCTAGCACACTGCAACGCCCTGACTTTATCCCAGCCTTATCCCTGGCACACTGCAACACCCTGACTTTATCCCTGGCACACTGCAAAGCCCTAACTTTATCCCAGCCTTATCCCTGGCACACTGCAACGCTCTGACTTTATCCCAGCCTTATCCCTGGCACACTGCAAAGCCCTGACTTTATCCCAACCTTATCCCTGGCACAGTGCAAAGCCCTGACTTTATCCCAGCCTTATCCCTGGCCCACTGCAAAGCCCTGACTTTATGCCAGCCTTATCCCTGGCACACTGCAAAGCCCTGACTTTATCCCAGCCTTATCCCTGGCACACTGCTAAGCCCTGACTTTATCCCAGCCTTATCCCTAGCACACTGCAAAGCCCTGACTTTATCCCAGCCTTATCCCTGGCACACTGCAACGCCCTGACTTTATCCCAGCCTTATCCCTGGCACACTGCAAAGCCCTGACTTTATCCCAGCCTTATCCCTGGCACACTGCAACGCCCTGACTTTATCCCAGCCTTAACCCTGGCACACTGCAAAGCCCTGACTTTATCCCAGCCTTATCCTTGGCACACTGCAAAGCCCTGACTTTATCCCAGCCTTATCCCTGGCACACTGCAAAGCCCTGACTTTATCCCAGCCTTATCCCTGGCACACTGCAACGCCCTGACTTTATCCCAGCCTTATTCCTGGCACACTGCAAAGCCCTGACTTTATCCCAGCCTTATCCCTGGCACACTGCAATGCCCTTATTTTATCCCAGCCTTACTGTATACCTGGCACACTGCAACGCCCTGACTTTATCCCAGCCTTATCCCTGGCACACTGCAACGCCCTGACTTTATCCCAGCCTTATCCCTGGCATACTGCAACGCCCTGACTTTATCCCAGCCTTATCCCTGGCACACTGCAAAGCCCTGACTTTATCCCAGCTTTATCCCTGGCACACTGCAACGCCCTGACTTTATCCCAGCCTTATCCCTGGCACACTGCAAAGCCCTGACTTTATCCCAGCCTTATCCCTGGCACACTGCAAAGCCCTGATTTTATCCCTGGCACACTGCAAAGCCCTGACTTTATCCCAGCCTTATCCCTGGCACACTGCAAAGCCCTGACTTTATCCCAGCCTTATCCCTGGCACACTGCAACGCCCTGACTTTAATCCAGCCTTATCCCTGGCACACTGCAAAGCCATGACTTTATCCCAGCCTTATCCCTGGCACACTGCAAACCCCTGACTTTATCCCAGCCTTATCCCTGGCACACTGCAAAGCCCTGACTTTATCCCTGCCTTATTCCTGGCACACTGCAAAGCCCTGACTTTATCCCAGCCTTATCCCTGGCACACTGCAACGCCCTGACTTTATCCCAGCCTTATCCCTGGCACACTGCAAAGCCCTGACTTTATCCCAGCCTTATCCCTGGCACACTGCAACGCCCTGACTTTATCCCAGCCTTATCCCTGGCACACTGCAACGCCCTGACTTTATCCCAGCCTTATCCCTGGCACACTGCAACGCCCTGACTTTATCCCAGCCTTATCCCTGGCACACTGCAAAGCCCTGACTTTATCCCAGCCTTATCCCTGGCACACTGCAATGCCCTGACTTTATCCCAGCCTTATCCCTGGCACACTGCAAAGCCCTGACTTTATCCCAGCCTTATCCCTGGCACAATGCAACGCCCTGACTTTATCCCAGCCTTATCCCTGGCACACTGCAAAGCCCTGACTTAATCCCAGCCTTATCCCTGGCACACTGCAACGTCCTGACTTTATCCCAGCCTTATCCCTGGCACACTGCAAAGCCCTGACTTAATCCCAGCCTTATCCCTGGCACACTGCAACGTCCTGACTTTATCCCAGCCTTATCCCTGGCACACTGCAAAGCCCTGACTTTATCCCAGCCTTATCCCTGGCACACTGCAAAGCCCTAACTTTATCCCAGCCTTATCCCTGGCACACTGCAACGCCCTGACTTTATCCCAGCCTTATCCCTGTCACACTGCAAAGCCCTGACTTTATCCCAGCCTTATCCCTGTCACACTGCAAAGCCCTGACTTTATCCCAGCCTTATCCCTGGCATACTGCAACTCCCTGACTTTATCCCAGCCTTATCCCTGGCACACTGCAAAGCCCTGACTTTATCCCAGCCTTATCCCTGGCATACTGCAACGCCCTGACTTTATCCCAGCCTTATCCCTGGCACACTGCAAAGCCCTGACTTTATCCCAGCTTTATCCCTGGCACACTGCAACGCCCTGACTTTATCCCAGCCTTATCCCTGGCACACTGCAAAGCCCTGACTTTATCCCAGCCTTATCCCTGGCACACTGCAAAGCCCTGATTTTATCCCTGGCACACTGCAAAGCCCTGACTTTATCCCAGCCTTATCCCTGGCACACTGCAAAGCCCTGACTTTATCCCAGCCTTATCCCTGGCACACTGCAACGCCCTGACTTTAATCCAGCCTTATCCCTGGCACACTGCAAAGCCATGACTTTATCCCAGCCTTATCCCTGGCACACTGCAAACCCCTGACTTTATCCCAGCCTTATCCCTGGCACACTGCAAAGCCCTGACTTTATCCCTGCCTTATTCCTGGCACACTGCAAAGCCCTGACTTTATCCCAGCCTTATCCCTGGCACACTGCAACGCCCTGACTTTATCCCAGCCTTATCCCTGGCACACTGCAAAGCCCTGACTTTATCCCAGCCTTATCCCTGGCACACTGCAACGCCCTGACTTTATCCCAGCCTTATCCCTGGCACACTGCAACGCCCTGACTTTATCCCAGCCTTATCCCTGGCACACTGCAACGCCCTGACTTTATCCCAGCCTTATCCCTGGCACACTGCAAAGCCCTGACTTTATCCCAGCCTTATCCCTGGCACACTGCAATGCCCTGACTTTATCCCAGCCTTATCCCTGGCACACTGCAAAGCCCTGACTTTATCCCAGCCTTATCCCTGGCACAATGCAACGCCCTGACTTTATCCCAGCCTTATCCCTGGCACACTGCAAAGCCCTGACTTAATCCCAGCCTTATCCCTGGCACACTGCAACGTCCTGACTTTATCCCAGCCTTATCCCTGGCACACTGCAAAGCCCTGACTTAATCCCAGCCTTATCCCTGGCACACTGCAACGTCCTGACTTTATCCCAGCCTTATCCCTGGCACACTGCAAAGCCCTGACTTTATCCCAGCCTTATCCCTGGCACACTGCAAAGCCCTAACTTTATCCCAGCCTTATCCCTGGCACACTGCAACGCCCTGACTTTATCCCAGCCTTATCCCTGTCACACTGCAAAGCCCTGACTTTATCCCAGCCTTATCCCTGTCACACTGCAAAGCCCTGACTTTATCCCAGCCTTATCCCTGGCATACTGCAACTCCCTGACTTTATCCCAGCCTTATCCCTGGCACACTGCAAAGCCCTGACTTTATCCCAGCCTTATCCCTGGCACACTGCAACGCCCTGACTTTATCCCAGCCTTATCCCTGGCACACTGCAAAGCCCTGACTTTATCGCAGCCTTATCCCTGTCACACTGCAAAGCCCTGACTTTATCCCAGCCTTATCCCTGGCACACTGCAACGCCCTGACTTTATCCCAGCCTTATCTCTGGCACACTGCAAAGCCCTGACTTTAACCCAGCCTTATCCCTGGCACACTGCAACGCCCTGACTTTATCCCAGCCTTATCCCTGGCACACTGCAACGCCCTGACTTTATCCCAGCCTTATCCCTGGCACACTGCAAAGCCCTGACTTTATCCCAGCCTTATCCCTGGCACACTGCAACGCCCTGACTTTATCCCAGCCTTATCCCTGGCACACTGCAAAGCCCTGACTTTATCCCAGCCTTATCCCTGGCACACTGCAAAGCCCTGACTTTATCCCAGCCTTATCCCTGGCACACTGCAAAGCCCTGACTTTATCCCAGCCTTATCCCTGGCACACTGCAAAGCCCTGACTTTATCCCAGCCTTATCCCTGGCACACTGCAACGCCCTGACTTTATCCCAGCCTTATCCCTGGCACACTGCAACGCCCTGACTTTATCCCAGCCTTATCCCTGGCACACTGCAACGCCCAGACTTTATCTCAGCCTTATCCCAGGCACACTGCGACACCCTGACTTTATCCCAGCCTTATCCCAGGCACACTGCGACACCCTGACTTTATCCCAGCCTTATCCCTGGCACACTGCAAAGCCCTAACTTTATCCCAGCCTTATCCCTGGCACACTGCAACTCTCTGACTTTATCCCAGCCTTATCCCTGGCACACTGCAAAGCCCTAACTTTATCCCAGCCTTATCCCTGGCACACTGCAAAGCCCTGACTTTATCCCAGCCTTATCCCTGGCACACTGCAAAGCCCTGACTTTATCCCAGCCTTATCCCTGGCACACTGCAAAGCCCTGACTTTATCCCTGCCTTATCCCTGGCACACTGCAAAGCCCTGACTTTATCCCTGCCTTATCCCTGGCATACTGCAACGCCCTGACTTTATCCCAGCCTTATCCCTGGCACACTACAACGCCCTGACTTTATCCCAGCCTTATCCCTGGCACACTGCAAAGCCCTGACTTTATCCCTGCCTTATCCCTGGCACACTGCAAAGCCCTGACTTTATCCCTGCCTTATCCCTGGCACACTGCAACGCCCTGACTTTATCCCAGCCTTATCCCTGGCACACTGCAAAGCCCTGACTTTATCCCAGCCTTATCCCTGGCACAGTGCAAAGCCCTGACTTTATCCCAGCCTTATCCCTGGCACACTGCAAAGCAATGACTTTATCCCAGCCTCATCCCTGGCACACTGCAAAGCCCTGACTTTATCCCAGCCTTATCCCTGGCACACTGCAAAGCCCTGACTTTATCCCAGCCTTATCCCTGGCACACTGCAAAGCCCTGACTTTATCCCAGCCTTATCCCTGGCACACTGCAAAGCCCTGACTTTATCCCAGCCTTATCCCTGGCACACTGCAACGCCCTGACTTTATCCCAGCCTTATCCCTGGCACACTGCAAAGCCCTAACTTTATCCCAGCCTTATCCCTGGCACACTGCAACGCCCTGACTTTATCCCAGCCTTATCCCTGGCACACTGCAAAGCCCTGACTTTATCCCAGCCTTATCCCTGGCACACTGCAAAGCCCTGACTTTATCCCAGCCTTATCCCTGGCACACTGCAACGCCCTGACTTTATCCCAGCCTTATCCCTGGCACACTGCAACACCCTGACTTTATCCCAGCCTTATCCCTGGCACACTGCAAAGCCCTGACTTTATCCCTGGCACACTGCAACGCCCTGACTTTATCCCAGCCTTATCCCTGGCACACTGCAAAGCCCTGACTTCATCCATGCCTTATCCCTGGCACACTGCAAAGCCCTGACTTTATCCCAGCCTTATCCCTGGCACACTGCAACGCCCTGACTTTATCCCAGCCTTATCCCTGGCACACTGCAACGACCTGACTTTATCCCAGCCTTATCCCTGGCACACTGCAAAGCCCTGACTTTATCCCAGCCTTATCCCTGGCACACTGCAAAGCCCTGACTTTATCCCTGGCACACTGCAAAGCCCTGACTTAATCCCAGCCTTATCCCTGGCACACTGCAACGACCTGACTTTATCCCAGCCTTATCCCTGGCACACTGCAAAGCCCTGCCTTTATCCCAGCCTTATCCCTGGCACACTGCAACGCCCTGACTTTATCCCAGCCTTATCCCTGGCACACTGCAAACCCTGACTTTATCCCAGCCTTATCCCTGGCATACTGCAACGCGCTGACTTTATCCCAGCCTTATCCCTGGCACACTGCAACGCCCTGACTTTATCCCAGCCTTATCCCTGGCACACTGCAACGCCCTGACTTTATCCCAGCCTTATCCCTGGCACACTGCAAACCCTGACTTTATCCCAGCCTTATCCCTGGCACACTGCAACGCCCTGACTTTATCCCAGCCTTATCCCTGGCACACTGCAACACCCTGACTTTATCCCAGCCTTATCCCTGGCATACTGCAACGCGCTGACTTTATCCCAGCCTTATCCCTGGCACACAACAAAGCCCTGACTTTATCCCAGCCTTATCCCTGGCACACTGCAACGCCCTGACTTTATCCCAGCCTTATCCCTGGCACACTGCAAACCCTGACTTTATCCCAGCCTTATCCCTGGCACACTGCAAAGCCCTGACTTTATCCCAGCCTTATCCCTGGCACACTGCAAAGCCCTGACTTTATCCCAGCCTTATCCCTGGCACACTGCAACGCCCTGACTTTATCCCAGCCTTAACCCTGGCATACTGCAACGCGCTGACTTTATCCCAGTCTTATCCCTGGCACACTGCAAAGCCCTGACTTTATCCCAGCCTTATCCCTGGCACACAACAAAGCCCTGACTTTATCCCAGCCTTATCCCTGGCACACTGCAAAGCCCTGACTTTATCCCAGCCTTATCCCTGGCACACTGCAAACCCCTGACTTTATCCCAGCCTTATCCCTGGCACACTGCAAAGCCCTGACTTTATCCCAGACTTTTCCGTGGCACATTGCAAAGCCCTGACTTTATCCCAGCCTTATCCCTGGCACACTGCAAAGCCCTGACTTTATCCCAGCCTTATCCCTGGCACACTGCAAAGCCCTGACTTTATCCCAGCCTTATCCCTGGCACACTGCAAAGCCCTGACTTTATCCCTGGCACACTGCAACGCCCTGACTTTATCCCAGCCTTATCCCTGGCACACTGCAAAGCCCTGACTTTATCCCAGCCTTATCCCTGGCACACTGCAAAGCCCTGACTTTATCCCAGCCTTATCCCTGGCACACTGCAACGCCCTGACTTTATCCCAGCCTTATCCCTGGCACACTGCAAAGCCCTGACTTTATCCCAGCTTTATCCCTGGCACACTGCAACGCCCTGACTTTATCCCAGCCTTATCCCTGGCACACTGCAACGCCCTGACTTTATCCCAGCCTTATCCCTGGCACACTGCAACGCCCTGACTTTATCCCAGCCTTATCCCTGGCACACTGCCAAGCCCTGACTTTATCCCAGCTTTATCCCTGGCACACTGCAACGCCCTGACTTTATCCCAGCCTTATCCCTGGCACACTGCAAAGCCATGACTTTTTCCCAGCCTTATCCCTGGCACACTGCAAAGCCCTGACTTTATCCCAGCCTTATCCCTGGCACACTGCAAAGCCCTAACTTTATCCCAGCCTTATCCCTGGCACACTGCAAAGCCCTGACTTTATCCCAGCCTTATACCTGGCACACTGCAAAACCCTGACTTTATCCCAGCCTTATCCCTGGCACATTGCAAAGCCCTGACTTTATCCCAGCCTTATCCCTGGCACACTGCAAAGCCCTGACTTTATCCCAGCCTTATCCCTGGCACACTGCAACGCCCTGACTTTATCCCAGCCTTATCCCTAGCACACTGCAAAGCCCTGACTTTATCCCAGCCTTACCCCTGGCACACTGCAAAGCCCTGACTTTATCCCAGCCTTATCCCTGGCACACTGCAAAGCCCTGACTTCATCCATGCCTTATCCCTGGCACACTGCAAAGCCCTGACTTTATCCCAGCCTTATCCTTGGCACACTGCAAAGCCCTGACTTTATCCCAGCCTTATCCCTGGCACACTGCAAAGCCCTGACTTTATCCCAGCCTTATCCCTGGCACAATGCAAAGCCCTGACTTTATCCCAGCCTTATCCCTGGCACACTGCAAAGCCCTGACTTTATCCCAGCCTTATCCCTGGCACACTGCAAAGCCCTGACTTTATCCCAGCCTTATCCCTGGCACACTGCAAAGCCCTGACTTTATCCCAGCCTTATCCCTGGCACACTGCAAAGCCCTGACTTTATCCCAGCCTTATCCCTGGCACACTGCAAAGCCCTGACTTTATCCCAGCCTTATCTCTGGCACACTGCAAAGCCCTGACTTTATCCCAGCCTTATCCCTGGCACACTGCAACGCCCTGACTTTATCCCAGCCTTATCCCTGGCACACTGCAAAGCCCTGACTTTATCCCAGCCTTATCCCTGGCACACTGCAACGCCCTGACTTTATCCCAGCCTTATCCCTGGCACATTGCAAAGCCCTGACTTTATCCCAGCCTTATCCCTGGCACACTGCAAAGCCCTGACTTTATCCCAGCCTTATCCCTGGCACACTGCAACGCCCTGACTTTATCCCAGCCTTACCCCTGGCACACTGCAAAGCCCTGACTTTATCCCAGCCTTATCCCTGGCACACTGCAACGCCCTGACTTTATCCCAGCCTTATCCCTGGCACACTGCAAAGCCCTGACTTTATCCCAGCCTGATCCCTGGCACACTGCAAAGCCCTGACTTTATCCCAGCCTTATCCCTGTCACATTGCATTGCCCTGACTTTATCCCAGCCTTATCCCTGGCACACTGCAAAGCCCTGACTTTATCCCAGCCTTATCCCTGGCACACTGCAAAGCCCTGACTTTATCCCAGCCTTATCCCTGGCACACTGCAACGCCCTGACTTTATCCCAGCCTTATCCCTGGCGCACTGCAAAGCCCTGACTTTATCCCAGCCTTATCCCTGGCACACTGCAAAGCCCTGACTTTATCCCAGCCTTATCCCTGGCACACTGCAACGCCCTGACTTTATCCCAGCCTTATCCCTGGCACACTGCAAAGCCCTGACTTTATCCCAGCCTTATCCCTGGCACACTGAAAAGCCCTGACTTTATCCCAGCCTTATCCCTGGCACACTGCAACGACCTGACTTTATCCCAGCCTTATCCCTGGCACACTGCAAAGCCCTGACTTTATCCCAGCCTTATCCCTGGCACACTGCAACGCCCTGACTTTATCCCAGCCTTATCCCTGGCACACTGCAACGACCTGACTTTATCCCAGCCTTATCCCTGGCACACTGCAAAGCCCTGACTTTATCCCAGCCTTATCCCTGGCACACTGCAACGCCCTGACTTTATCCCAGCCTTATCCCTGGCACACTGCAAAGCCCTGACTTTATCCCAGCCTTATCCCTGGCACACTGCAAAGCCCTGACTTTATCCCAGCCTTATCCCTGGCACACTGCAACGCCCTGACTTTATCCCAGCCTTATCCCTGGCACACTGCAAAGCCCTGACTTTATCCCAGCCTTATCCCTGGCACACTGCAACGCCATGACTTTATCCCAGCCTTATCCCTGGCACACTGCAAACCCCTGACTTTATCCCAGCCTTATCCCTGGCACACTGCAAAGCCCTGACTTTATCCCAGCCTTATCCCTGGCACACTGCAAAGCCCTGACTTTATCCCAGCCTTATCCCTGGCACAATGCAAACCCTGAATTTATCCCAGCCTTATCCCTGGCACACTGCAAAGGCCTGACTTTATCCCAGCCTTATCCCTGGCACACTGCAAAGCCCTGACTTTATCCCTGGCACACTGCAACGCCCTGACTTTATCCCAGCCTTATCCCTGGCACACTGCAAAGCCCTGACTTTATCCCAGCCTTATCCCTGGCACACTGCAAAGCCCTGACTTTATCCCAGCCTTATCCCTGGCACACTGCAAAGCCCTGACTTTATCCCAGCCTTATCCCTGGCACACTGCAACGCCCTGACTTTATCCCAGCCTTACCCCTGGCACACTGCAAAGCCCTGACTTTATCCCAGCCTTATCCCTGGCACACTGCAACGCCCTGACTTTATCCCAGCCTTATCCCTGGCACACTGCAAAGCCCTGACTTTATCCCAGCCTTATCCCTGGCACACTGCAAAGCCCTGACTTTATCCCAGCCTTATCCCTGGCACACTGCAACGCCCTGACTTTATCCCAGCCTTATCCCTAGCACACTGCAAAGCCCTGACTTTATCCCAGCCTTATCCCTGGCATACTGCAACACCCTGACTTTATCCCAGCCTTATCCCTGGCACACTGCAACGCCCTGACTTTATCCCAGCCTTATCCCTAGCACACTGCAAAGCCCTGACTTTATCCCAGCCTTATCCCTGGCACACTGCAACGCCCTGACTTTATCCCAGCCTTATACCTGGCACACTGCAACGCCCTGACTTTATCCCAGCCTTATCCCTGGCACACTGCAAAGCCCTGACTTTATCCCAGCCTTATCCCTGGCACACTGCAAAGCCCTGACTTTATCCCAGCCTTATCCCTGGCACACTGCAAAGCCCTGACTTTATCCCAGCCTTATCCCTGGCACACTGCAACGCCCTGACTTTATCCCAGCCTTACCCCTGGCACACTGCAAAGCCCTGACTTTATCCCAGCCTTATCCCTGGCACACTGCAACGCCCTGACTTTATCCCAGCCTTATCCCTGGCACACTGCAAAGCCCTGACTTTATCCCAGCCTTATCCCTGGCACACTGCAAAGCCCTGACTTTATCCCAGCCTTATCCCTGGCACACTGCAACGCCCTGACTTTATCCCAGCCTTATCCCTAGCACACTGCAAAGCCCTGACTTTATCCCAGCCTTATCCCTGGCATACTGCAACACCCTGACTTTATCCCAGCCTTATCCCTGGCACACTGCAACGCCCTGACTTTATCCCAGCCTTATCCCTAGCACACTGCAAAGCCCTGACTTTATCCCAGCCTTATCCCTGGCACACTGCAACGCCCTGACTTTATCCCAGCCTTATACCTGGCACACTGCAACGCCCTGACTTTATCCCAGCCTTATCCCTAGCACACTGCAAAGCACTGACTTTATCCCAGCCTTATCCTTGGCACACTGCAAAGCCCTGACTTTATCCCAGCCTTATCCCTGGCACACTGCAAAGCCCTGACTTTATCCCAGCCTTATCCCTGGCACAATGCAAAGCCCTGGCTTTATCCCAGCCTTATCCCTGGCACACTGCAAAGCCCTGACTTTATCCCAGCCTTATCCCTGGCACACTGCAAAGCCCTGACTTTCCCAGCCTTATCCCTGGCACACTGCAAAGCCCTGACTTTATCCCAGCCTTATCCCTGGCACACTGCAAAGCCCTGACTTTATCCCAGCCTTATCTCTGGCACACTGCAACGCCCTGACTTTATCCCAGCCTTATCCCTGGCACACTGCAACGCCCTGACTTTATCCCAGCCTTATCCCTGGCACACTGCAAAGCCCTGACTTTATCCCAGCCTTATCCCTGGCACACTGCAACGCCCTGACTTTATCCCAGCCTTATCCCTGGCACACTGCAAAGCCCTGACTTTATCCCAGCCTTATCCCTGGCACACTGCAAAGCCCTGACTTTATCCCAGCCTTATCCCTGGCACACTGCAACGCCCTGACTTTATCCCAGCCTTATCCCTGGCACACTGCAAAGCCCTGACTTTATCCCAGCCTTATCCCTGGCACACTGCAAAGCCCTGACTTTATCCCAGTCTTATCCCTGGCACACTGCAACGCCCTGACTTTATCCCAGCCTTATCCCTGGCACACTGCAACACCCTGATTTTATCCCAGCCTTATCCCTGGCACACTGCAAAGCCCTGACTTTATCCCAGCCTTATCCCTAGCACACTGCAAAGCCCTGACTTTATCCCAGCCTTATCCTTGGCACACTGCAAAGCCCTGACTTTATCCCAGCCTTATCCCTGGCACACTGCAAAGCCCTGACTTTATCCCAGCCTTATCCCTGGCACAATGCAAAGCCCTGGCTTTATCCCAGCCTTATCCCTGGCACAATGCAAACCCTGAATTTATCCCAGCCTTATCCCTGGCACACTGCAAAGGCCTGACTTTATCCCAGCCTTATCCCTGGCACACTGCAAAGCCCTGACTTTATCCCTGGCACACTGCAACGCCCTGACTTTATCCCAGCCTTATCCCTGGCACACTGCAAAGCCCTGACTTTATCCCAGCCTTATCCCTGGCACACTGCAAAGCCCTGACTTTATCCCAGCCTTATCCCTGGCACACTGCAACGCCCTGACTTTATCCCAGCCTTATCCCTGGCACACTGCAAAGCCCTGAATTTTATCCCAGCCTTATCCCTGGCACACTGCAAAGCCCTGACTTTATCCCAGCCTTATCCCTGGCACACTGCAACGCCCTGACTTTATCCCAGCCTTATCCCTGGCATACTGCAACGCCCTGACTTTATCCCAGCCTTATCCCTGGCACACTGCAAAGCCCTGACTTTATCCCAGCCTTATCCCTGGCACACTGCAACGCCCTGACTTTATCCCAGCCTTATCCCTGGCACACTGCAACACCCTGATTTTATCCCAGCCTTATCCCTGGCACACTGCAAAGCCCTGACTTTATCCCAGCCTTATCCCTGGCACATTGCATTGCCCTGACTTTATCCCAGCCTTATCCCTGGCACACTGCAAAGCCCTGACTTTATCCCAGCCTTATCCCTGGCACACTGCAACGCCCTGACTTTATCCTAGCCTTATCCCTGGCACACTGCAAAGCCCTGACTTTATCCCAGCCTTATCCCTGGCACACTGCAACGACCTGACTTTATCCCAGCCTTATCCCTGGCACACTGCAATGCCCTGACTTTATCCCAGCCTTATCCCTGGCACACTGCAAAGCCCTGACTTTATCCCAGCCTTATCCCTGGCACACTGCAAAGCCCTGACTTTATCCCAGCCTTATCCCTGGCACACTGCAAAGCCCTGACTTTATCCCAGCCTTATCCCTGGCACACTGCAATGCCCTGACTTTATCCCAGCCTTATCCCTGGCACACTGCAAAGCCCTGACTTTATCCCAGCCTTATCCCTGGCACACTGCAAAGCCCTGACTTTATCCCAGCCTTATCCCTGGCACACTGCAAAGCTCTGACTTTATCCCAGCTTTATCCCTGGCACACTGCAAAGCCCTGACTTTATCCCAGCCTTATCCCTGGCACACTGCAAAGCCCTGACTTTATCCCAGCCTTATCCCTGGCACACTGCAAAGCCCTGACTTTATCCCAGCCTTATCCCTGGCACACTGCAAAGCCCTGACTTTATCCCAGCCTTATCCCTGGCACAATGCAAACCCTGAATTTATCCCAGCCTTATCCCTGGCACACTGCAAAGGCCTGACTTTATCCCAGCCTTATCCCTGGCACACTGCAAAGCCCTGACTTTATCCCTGGCACACTGCAACGCCCTGACTTTATCCCAGCCTTATCCCTGGCACACTGCAAAGCCCTGACTTTATCCCAGCCTTATCCCTGGCACACTGCAAAGCCCTGACTTTATCCCAGCCTTATCCCTGGCACACTGCAAAGCCCTGACTTTATCCCAGCCTTATCCCTGGCACACTGCAACGCCCTGACTTTATCCCAGCCTTACCCCTGGCACACTGCAAAGCCCTGACTTTATCCCAGCCTTATCCCTGGCACACTGCAACGCCCTGACTTTATCCCAGCCTTATCCCTGGCATACTGCAACGCCCTGACTTTATCCCAGCCTTATCCCTGGCACATTGCAACGCCCTGACTTTATCCCAGCCTTATCCCTGGCACACTGCAAAGCCCTGACTTTATCCCAGCCTTATCCCTGGCACACTGTAACGCCCTGACTTTATCCCAGCCTTATCCCTGGCACACTGCAAAGCCCTGACTTTATCCCAGCCTTATCCCTGGCACAGTGCAAACCCCTGACTTTATCCCAGCCTTATCCCTGGCACACTGCAAAGCCCTGACTTTATCCCAGCCTTATCCCTGGCACACTGCAAAGCCCTGACTTTATCCCAGCCTTATCCCTGGCACACTGCAAAGGCCTGACTTTATCCCAGCCTTATCCCTGGCACACTGCAAAGCCCTGACTTTATCCCTGGCACACTGCAAAGCCCTGACTTTATCCCAGTCTTATCCCTGGCACACTGCAACGCCCTGACTTTATCCCAGCCTTATCCCTGGTACACTGCAACGCCCTGACTTTATCCCAGCCTTATCCCTGGCACACTGCAATGCCCTGACTTTATCCCAGCCTTATCCCTGGCACACTGCAACGACCTGACTTTATCCCAGCCTTATCCCTGGCACACTGCAAAGCCCTGACTTTATCCCAACTTTATCCCTGGCACACTGCAACGCCCTGACTTTATCCCAGCCTTATCCCTGGCACACTGCAAAGCCCTGACTTTATCCCAGCCTTATCCCTGGCATACTGCAAAGCCCTGACTTTATCCCAGCCTTATCCCTGGCACACTGCAACGCCCTGACTTTATCCCAGCCTTATCCCTGGCACACTGCAATGCCCTGACTTTATCCCAGCCTTATCCCTGGCACACTGCAACGACCTGACTTTATCCCAACTTTATCCCTGGCACACTGCAACGCCCTGACTTTATCCCAACTTTATCCCTGGCACACTGCAAAGCCCTGACTTTATCCCAGCCTTATCCCTGGCATACTGCAAAGCCCTGACTTTATCCCAGCCTTATCCCTGGCACACTGCAACGCCCTGACTTTATCCCAGCCTTATCCCTGGCACACTGCAAAGCCCTGACTTTATCCCAGCCTTATCCCTGGCACACTGCAACGCCCTGACTTTATCCCAGCCTTATCCCTGGCACACTGCAAAGCCCTGACTTTATCCCAGCCTTATCCCTGGCACACTGCAAAGGCCTGACTTTATCCCAGCCTTATCCCTGGCACACTGCAAAGCCCTGACTTTATCCCTGGCACACTGCAACGCCCTGACTTTATCCCAGCCTTATCCCTGGCACACTGCATTGCCCTGACTTTATCCCAGCCTTATGCCTGGCACACTGCAACGCCCTCACTTTATCCCAGCCTTATCCCTGGCACACTGAAAAGCCCTGACTTTATCCCAACTTTATCCCTGGCACACTGCAACGCCCTGACTTTATCCCAGCCTTATCCCTGGCACACTGCAACGCCCTGACTTTATCCCAGCCTTATCCCTGGCACACTGCAAAGCCCTGACTTTATCCCAGCCTTATCCCTGGCACACTGCAAAGCCCTGACTTTATCCCAGCCTTATCCCTGGCACACTGAAAAGCCCTGACTTTATCCCAGCCTTACCCCTGGCACACTGCAAAGCCCTGACTTTATCCCAGCCTTATCCCTGGCACACTGCAAAGCCCTGACTTTATCCCAGCCTTATCCCTGGCACACTGCAAAGCCCTGACTTTATCCCAGCCTTATCCCTGCACACTGCAAAGCCCTGACTTTATCCCAGCCTTATCCCTGGCACACTGCAACGCCCTGACTTTATCCCAGCCTTATCCCTGGCACACTGCAACGCCCTGACATTATCCCAGCCTTATCCCTGGCACACTACAAAGCCCTGAATTTATCCCAGACTTATCACTGGCACACTGCAAAGCCCTGACTTTATCCCAGCCTTATCCCTGGCACACTGCAACGCCCTGACTTTATCCCTGCCTTATCCCTGGCACACTGCAAAGCCCTGACTTTATCCCAGCCTGATCCCTGGCACACTGCAAAGCCCTGACTTTATCCCAGCCTTATCCCTGGCACACTGCAACGTCCTGACTTTATCCCAGCCTTACCCCTGGCACACTGCAAAGCCCTGACTTTATCCCAGCCTTATCCCTGGCACACTGCAACGCCCTGACTTTATCCCAGCCTTATCCCTGGCACACTGCAAAGCCCTGACTTTATCCCAGCCTGATCCCTGGCACACTGCAAAGCCCTGACTTTATCCCAGCCTTATCCCTGGCACACTGCAACGCCCTGACTTTATCCCAGCCTTATCCCTGGCATACTGCAACGCCCTGACTTTATCCCAGCCTTATCCCTGGCACACTGCAACGCCCTGACTTTATCCCAGCCTTATCCCTGGCACACTGCAACGCCCTGACTTTATCCCAGCCTTATCCCTGGCACATTGCAATGCCCTGACTTTATCCCAGCCTTATCCCTGGCACACTGCAAAGCCCTGACTTTATCCCAGCCTTATCCCTGGCACACTGCAACGCCCTGACTTTATCCCAGCCTTATCCCTGGCACACTGCAAAGCCCTGACTTTTTCCCAGCCTTATCCCTGGCACACTGCAAAGCCCTGACTTTATCCCAGCCTTATCCCTGGCACACTGCAAAGCCCTGACTTTATCCCAGCCTTATCCCTGGCACACTGCAACGCCCTGACTTTATCCCAGCCTTATCCCTGGCACACTGCAAAGCCCTGACTTTATCCCAGCCTTATCCCTGGCACACTGCAAAGCCCTGACTTTATCCCAGCCTTATCCCTGGCACACTGCAACGCCATGACTTTATCCCAGCCTTATCCCTGGCACACTGCAAACCCCTGACTTTATCCCAGCCTTATCCCTGGCACACTGCAAAGCCCTGACTTTTTCCCAGCCTTATCCCTGGCACACTGCAAAGCCCTGACTTTATCCCAGCCTTATCCCTGGCACAATGCAAACCCTGACTTTATCCCAGCCTTATCCCTGGCACACTGCAAAGGCCTGACTTTATCCCAGCCTTATCCCTGGCACACTGCAAAGCCCTGACTTTATCCCTGGCACACTGCAACGCCCTGACTTTATCCCAGCCTTATCCCTGGCACACTGCAAAGCCCTGACTTTATCCCAGCCTTATCCCTGGCACACTGCAACGCCCTGACTTTATCCCAGCCTTATCCCTGGCACACTGCAACGCCCTGACTTTATCCCAGCCTTATCCCTGGCACACTGCAAAGCCCTGACTTTATCCCAGCCTTATCCCTGGCACACTGCAACGCCCTGACTTTATCCCAGCCTTATCCCTGGCACACTGCAAAGCCCTGACTTTATCCCAGCCTTATCCCTGGCACACTGCAAAGCCCTGACTTTATCCCAGCCTTATCCCTGGCACACTGAAAAGCCCTGACTTTATCCCAACTGTATCCCTGGCACACTGCAACGCCCTGACTTTATCCCAGCCTTATCCCTGGCACACTGCAACGCCCTGACTTTATCCCAGCCTTATCCCTGGCACACTGCAAAGCCCTGACTTTATCCCAGCCTTATCCCTGGCACACTGAAAAGCCCTGACTTTATCCCAGCCTTATCCCTGGCACACTGCAAAGCCCTGACTTTATCCCTGGCACACTGCAACGCCCTGACTTTATCCCAGCCTTATCCCTGGCACACTGCAACGCCCTGACTTTATCCCAGCCTTATCCCTGGCACACTGCAAAGCCCTGACTTTATCCCAGCCTTATCCCTGGCACACTGAAAAGGCCTGACTTTATCCCAGCCTTATCCCTGGCACACTGCAACGCCCTGACTTTATCCCAGCCTTATCCCTGGCACACTGCAACTCCCTACTTTTCCCAGCCTTATCCCTGGCACACTGCAAAGCCCTGACTTTATCCCAGCCTTATCCCTGGCACACTGCAAAGCCCTGACTTTATCCCAGCCTTATCCCTGCACACTGCAAAGCCCTGACTTTATCCGAGCCTTATCCCTGGCACACTGCAAAGCCCTGACTTTATCCCAGCCTTATACCTGGCACACTGCAACACCCTGACTTTATCCCAGCCTTATCCCTGGCACACTGCAAAGCCCTGATTATATCCCAGCCTTATCCCTTGCACACTGCAAAGTCCTGACTTTATCCCAGCCTTATCCCCGGCACACTGCAAAGCCCTGACTTTATCCTAGCCTTATCCCCGGCACACTGCAACGCCCTGACTTTATCCCAGCCTTATCCCCGGCACACTGCAACGCCCTGACTTTATCCCAGCCTTATCCCTGGCACACTGCAAAGCCCTGACTTTATCCCAGCCTTATCCCTGGCACACTGCAAAGCCCTGACTTTATCCCAGCACATATCCCTGGCACACTGCAAAGCCCTGACTTTATCCCAGCCTTATCCCTGGCACACTGCAAAGCCCTGACTTTATCCCAGCCTTATCCCTGGCACACTGCAACGCCCTGACTTTATCCCAGCCTTATCCCTGGCACACTGCAAAGCCCTGACTTTATCCCAGCCTTATCCCTGGCACACTGCAACGACCTGACTTTATCCCAGCCTTATCCCTGGCACACTGCAACGCCCTGACTTTATCCCAGCCTTATCCCTGGCACACGGCAACGCCCTGACTTTATCCCAGCTTTATCCCTGGCACACTGCAAAGCCCTGACTTTATCCCAGCCTTATCCCTGGCACACTGCAAAGCCCTGACTTTATCCCAGCCTTATCCCTGGCACACTGCAACGCCCTGACTTTATCCCAGCCTTATCCCTGGCACACTGCAACGCCCTGACTTTATCCCAGCCTTATCCCTGGCACACTGCAACTCCCTACTTTTCCCAGCCTTATCCCTGGCACACTGCAAAGCCCTGACTTTATCCCAGCCTTATCCCTGGCATACTGCAAAGCCCTGACTTTATCCCAGCCTTATCCCTGCACACTGCAAAGCCCTGACTTTATCCGAGCCTTATCCCTGGCACACTGCAAAGCCCTGACTTTATCACAGCCTTATACCTGGCACACTGCAACACCCTGACTTTATCCCAGCCTTATCCCTGGCACACTGCAAAGCCCTGATTTTATCCCAGCCTTATCCCTTGCACACTGCAAAGTCCTGACTTTATCCCAGCCTTATCCCCGGCACACTGCAAAGCCCTGACTTTATCCCAGCCTTATCCCCGGCACACTGCAACGCCCTGACTTTATCCCAGCCTTATCCCTGGCACACTGCAACGCCCTGACTTTATCCCAGCCTTATCCCTGGCACACTGCAAAGCCTGACTTTATCCCAGCCTTATCCCTGGCACACTGCAAAGCCCTGACTTTATCCCAGCACATATCCCTGGCACACTGCAAAGCCCTGACTTTATCCCAGCCTTATCCCTGGCACACTGCAAAGCCCTGACTTTATCCCAGCCTTATTCCTGGCACACTGCAACGCCCTGACTTTATCCCAGCCTTATCCCTGGCACACTGCAAAGCCCTGACTTTATCCCAGCCTTATCCCTGGCGCACTGCAAAGACCTGACTTTATCCCAACCTTATCCCTGGCACACTGCAACGCCCTGACTTTATCCCAGCCTTATCCCTGGCACACTGCAAAGCCCTGACTTTATCCCAGCCTTATCCCTGGCGCACTGCAAAGCCCTGACTTTATCCCAGCCTTTTCCCTGGCACACTGCAACGCCCTGACTTTATCCCTGCCTTATCCCTGGCACACTGCAAAGCCCTGACTTTATCCCAGCCTTATCCCTGGCGCACTGCAAAGCCCTGACTTTATCCCAGCCTTATCCCTGGCACACTGCAACGCCCTGACTTTATCCCAGCCTTATCCCTGGCACACTGCAAACCCCTGACTTTATCTCAGCCTTATCCCTGGCACACTGCAACGCCCTGACTTTATCCCAGCCTTATCCCTGGCACACTGCAATGCCCTGACTTTATCCCAGCCTTATCCCTGGCAAACTGCAAAGCCCTGACTTTATCCAAGCCTTATCCCTGGCACTCTGCAAAGCCCTGACTTTATCCCAGCATATATCCCTGGCACACTGCAAAGCCCTGACTTTATCCCAGCCTTATCCCTGGCACACTGCAACGCCCTGACTATATCCCAGCCTTATCCCATGCACACTGCAAAGCCCTGACTTTATCCCAGCCTTATTCCTGGCACACTGCAAAGCACTGACTTTATCCCTGCCTTATCCCTGGCACACTGCAAAGCCCTGACTTTATCCCAGCCTTATCCCTGGCACACTACAAAGCCCTGACTTTATCCCAGCCTTATCCCTGACACACTGCAACGCCCTGACTTTATCCCAGCCTTATCCCTGGCATACTGCAACGCCCTGACTTTATCCCAGCCTTATCCCTGGCACACTGCAACGCCCTGACTTTATCCCAGCCTTATCCCTGGCACACTGCAACGCCCTGACTATATCCCAGCCTTATCCCATGCACACTGCAAAGCCCTGACTTTATCCCAGCCTTATCCCTGGCACACTGCAAAGCCCTGACTTTATCCCAGCCTTATCCCTGGCACACTACAAAGCCCTGACTTTATCCCAGCCTTATCCCTGACACACTGCAACGCCCTGACTTTATCCCAGCCTTATCCCTGGCATACTGCAACGCCCTGACTTTATCCCAGCCTTATCCCTGGCACACTGCAACGCCCTGACTTTATCCCAGCCTTATCCCTGGCACACTGCAAAGCCCTGACTTTATCCCAGCCTTATCCCTGGCACACTGCAAAGCCCTGACTTTATCCCAGCCTTATCCCTGGCACACTGCAAAGCCCTGACTTTATCCCAGCCTTATCCCTGTCACACTGCAAAGCCCTGACTTTATCCCAGCCTTATCCCTGGCACACTGCAAAGCCCTGACTTTATCCCAGCCTTATCCCTGGCACACTGCAAAGCCCTGACTTTATCCCTGGCACACGGCAAAGCCCTGACTTTATCCCAGCCTTATCCCTGGCACACTGCAAAGCCCTGACTTTATCCCAGCCTTATCCCTGCACACTGCAAAGCCCTGACTTTATCCCAGCCTTATCCCTGGCACACTGCAAAGCCCTGACTTTATCCCAGCCTTATCCCTGGCACACTGCAACGCCCTGACTTTATCCCAGCATATATCCCTGGCACACTGCAACGCCCTGACTTTATCCCAGCCTTATCCCTGGCACACTGCAAAGCCCTGACTTTATCCCAGCCTTATCCCTGGCACACTGCAAAGCCCTGACTTTATCCCAGCCTTATCCCTGGCACACTGCAACGCCCTGACTTTATCCCAGCCTTATCCCTGGCACACTGCAATGCCCTGACTTTATCCCAGCCTTATCCCTGGCACATTGCAAAGCCCTGACTTTATCCCAGCCTTATCCCTGGCACACTGCAACGCCCTGACTTTATCCCAGCCTTATCCCTGGCACACTGCAAAGCCCTGACTTTATCCCAGCCTTATCCCTGGCACACTGCAACGCCCTGACTTTATCCCAGCCTTATCCCTGGCACACTGCAAAGCCCTGACTTTATCCCAGCCTTATCCCTGGCACACTGCAACGCCCTGACTTTATCCCAGCCTTATCCCTGGCACACTGCAAAGCCCTGACTTTATCCCAGCCTTATCCCTGGCACACTGCAACGCCCTGACTTTATCCCAGCCTTATCCCTGGCACACTGCAAAGCCCTGACTTTATCCCAGCCTGATCCCTGGCACACTGCAACGCCCTGACTTTATCCCAGCCTTATCCCTGGCACACTGCAAAGCCCTGACTTTATCCCAGCCTGATCCCTGGCACACTGCAACGCCCTGACTTTATCCCAGCCTTATCCCTGGCACACTGCAAAGCCCTGACTTTATCCCAGCCTTATCCCTGGCACACTGCAACGCCCTGACTTTATCCCAGCCTTATCCCTGGCACACTGCAAAGCCCTGACTTTATCCCAGCCTTATCCCTGGCACACTGTAACGCCCTGACTTTATCCCAGCCTTATCCCTGGCACACTGCAAATCCCTGACTTTATCCCTGCCATATCTCTGGCACACTGCAACGCCCTGACTTTATCCCAGCCTTATCCCTGGCATACTGCAACGCCCTGACTTTATCCCAGCCTTATCCCTGGCACACTGCAACGCCCTGACTTTATCCCAGCCTTATCCCTGGCACACTGCAACGCCCTGACTTTATCCCAGCCTTATCCCTGGCACATTGCAATGCCCTGACTTTATCCCAGCCTTATCCCTGGCACACTGCAAAGCCCTGACTTTATCCCAGCCTTATCCCTGGCACACTGCAACGCCCTGACTTTATCCCAGCCTTATCCCTGGCACACTGCAAAGCCCTGACTTTTTCCCAGCCTTATCCCTGGCACACTGCAAAGCCCTGACTTTATCCCAGCCTTATCCCTGGCACACTGCAAAGCCCTGACTTTATCCCAGCCTTATCCCTGGCACACTGCAACGCCCTGACTTTATCCCAGCCTTATCCCTGGCACACTGCAAAGCCCTGACTTTATCCCAGCCTTATCCCTGGCACACTGCAAAGCCCTGACTTTATCCCAGCCTTATCCCTGGCACACTGCAACGCCATGACTTTATCCCAGCCTTATCCCTGGCACACTGCAAACCCCTGACTTTATCCCAGCCTTATCCCTGGCACACTGCAAAGCCCTGACTTTTTCCCAGCCTTATCCCTGGCACACTGCAAAGCCCTGACTTTATCCCAGCCTTATCCCTGGCACAATGCAAACCCTGACTTTATCCCAGCCTTATCCCTGGCACACTGCAAAGGCCTGACTTTATCCCAGCCTTATCCCTGGCACACTGCAAAGCCCTGACTTTATCCCTGGCACACTGCAACGCCCTGACTTTATCCCAGCCTTATCCCTGGCACACTGCAAAGCCCTGACTTTATCCCAGCCTTATCCCTGGCACACTGCAACGCCCTGACTTTATCCCAGCCTTATCCCTGGCACACTGCAACGCCCTGACTTTATCCCAGCCTTATCCCTGGCACACTGCAAAGCCCTGACTTTATCCCAGCCTTATCCCTGGCACACTGCAACGCCCTGACTTTATCCCAGCCTTATCCCTGGCACACTGCAAAGCCCTGACTTTATCCCAGCCTTATCCCTGGCACACTGCAAAGCCCTGACTTTATCCCAGCCTTATCCCTGGCACACTGAAAAGCCCTGACTTTATCCCAACTGTATCCCTGGCACACTGCAACGCCCTGACTTTATCCCAGCCTTATCCCTGGCACACTGCAACGCCCTGACTTTATCCCAGCCTTATCCCTGGCACACTGCAAAGCCCTGACTTTATCCCAGCCTTATCCCTGGCACACTGAAAAGCCCTGACTTTATCCCAGCCTTATCCCTGGCACACTGCAAAGCCCTGACTTTATCCCTGGCACACTGCAACGCCCTGACTTTATCCCAGCCTTATCCCTGGCACACTGCAACGCCCTGACTTTATCCCAGCCTTATCCCTGGCACACTGCAAAGCCCTGACTTTATCCCAGCCTTATCCCTGGCACACTGAAAAGGCCTGACTTTATCCCAGCCTTATCCCTGGCACACTGCAACGCCCTGACTTTATCCCAGCCTTATCCCTGGCACACTGCAACTCCCTACTTTTCCCAGCCTTATCCCTGGCACACTGCAAAGCCCT
This sequence comes from Ascaphus truei, assembly GCF_040206685.1. Lineage (NCBI taxonomy): Eukaryota > Metazoa > Chordata > Amphibia > Anura > Ascaphidae > Ascaphus > Ascaphus truei. The sequence goes on from NW_027456827.1 coordinate 26,027, forward strand.
GACTTTATCCCAGCCTTATCCCTGGCACACTGCAAAGCCCTGACTTTATCCCAGCCTTATCCCTGCACACTGCAAAGCCCTGACTTTATCCGAGCCTTATCCCTGGCACACTGCAAAGCCCTGACTTTATCCCAGCCTTATACCTGGCACACTGCAACACCCTGACTTTATCCCAGCCTTATCCCTGGCACACTGCAAAGCCCTGATTATATCCCAGCCTTATCCCTTGCACACTGCAAAGTCCTGACTTTATCCCAGCCTTATCCCCGGCACACTGCAAAGCCCTGACTTTATCCTAGCCTTATCCCCGGCACACTGCAACGCCCTGACTTTATCCCAGCCTTATCCCCGGCACACTGCAACGCCCTGACTTTATCCCAGCCTTATCCCTGGCACACTGCAAAGCCCTGACTTTATCCCAGCCTTATCCCTGGCACACTGCAAAGCCCTGACTTTATCCCAGCACATATCCCTGGCACACTGCAAAGCCCTGACTTTATCCCAGCCTTATCCCTGGCACACTGCAAAGCCCTGACTTTATCCCAGCCTTATCCCTGGCACACTGCAACGCCCTGACTTTATCCCAGCCTTATCCCTGGCACACTGCAAAGCCCTGACTTTATCCCAGCCTTATCCCTGGCACACTGCAACGACCTGACTTTATCCCAGCCTTATCCCTGGCACACTGCAACGCCCTGACTTTATCCCAGCCTTATCCCTGGCACACGGCAACGCCCTGACTTTATCCCAGCTTTATCCCTGGCACACTGCAAAGCCCTGACTTTATCCCAGCCTTATCCCTGGCACACTGCAAAGCCCTGACTTTATCCCAGCCTTATCCCTGGCACACTGCAACGCCCTGACTTTATCCCAGCCTTATCCCTGGCACACTGCAACGCCCTGACTTTATCCCAGCCTTATCCCTGGCACACTGCAACTCCCTACTTTTCCCAGCCTTATCCCTGGCACACTGCAAAGCCCTGACTTTATCCCAGCCTTATCCCTGGCATACTGCAAAGCCCTGACTTTATCCCAGCCTTATCCCTGCACACTGCAAAGCCCTGACTTTATCCGAGCCTTATCCCTGGCACACTGCAAAGCCCTGACTTTATCACAGCCTTATACCTGGCACACTGCAACACCCTGACTTTATCCCAGCCTTATCCCTGGCACACTGCAAAGCCCTGATTTTATCCCAGCCTTATCCCTTGCACACTGCAAAGTCCTGACTTTATCCCAGCCTTATCCCCGGCACACTGCAAAGCCCTGACTTTATCCCAGCCTTATCCCCGGCACACTGCAACGCCCTGACTTTATCCCAGCCTTATCCCTGGCACACTGCAACGCCCTGACTTTATCCCAGCCTTATCCCTGGCACACTGCAAAGCCTGACTTTATCCCAGCCTTATCCCTGGCACACTGCAAAGCCCTGACTTTATCCCAGCACATATCCCTGGCACACTGCAAAGCCCTGACTTTATCCCAGCCTTATCCCTGGCACACTGCAAAGCCCTGACTTTATCCCAGCCTTATTCCTGGCACACTGCAACGCCCTGACTTTATCCCAGCCTTATCCCTGGCACACTGCAAAGCCCTGACTTTATCCCAGCCTTATCCCTGGCGCACTGCAAAGACCTGACTTTATCCCAACCTTATCCCTGGCACACTGCAACGCCCTGACTTTATCCCAGCCTTATCCCTGGCACACTGCAAAGCCCTGACTTTATCCCAGCCTTATCCCTGGCGCACTGCAAAGCCCTGACTTTATCCCAGCCTTTTCCCTGGCACACTGCAACGCCCTGACTTTATCCCTGCCTTATCCCTGGCACACTGCAAAGCCCTGACTTTATCCCAGCCTTATCCCTGGCGCACTGCAAAGCCCTGACTTTATCCCAGCCTTATCCCTGGCACACTGCAACGCCCTGACTTTATCCCAGCCTTATCCCTGGCACACTGCAAACCCCTGACTTTATCTCAGCCTTATCCCTGGCACACTGCAACGCCCTGACTTTATCCCAGCCTTATCCCTGGCACACTGCAATGCCCTGACTTTATCCCAGCCTTATCCCTGGCAAACTGCAAAGCCCTGACTTTATCCAAGCCTTATCCCTGGCACTCTGCAAAGCCCTGACTTTATCCCAGCATATATCCCTGGCACACTGCAAAGCCCTGACTTTATCCCAGCCTTATCCCTGGCACACTGCAACGCCCTGACTATATCCCAGCCTTATCCCATGCACACTGCAAAGCCCTGACTTTATCCCAGCCTTATTCCTGGCACACTGCAAAGCACTGACTTTATCCCTGCCTTATCCCTGGCACACTGCAAAGCCCTGACTTTATCCCAGCCTTATCCCTGGCACACTACAAAGCCCTGACTTTATCCCAGCCTTATCCCTGACACACTGCAACGCCCTGACTTTATCCCAGCCTTATCCCTGGCATACTGCAACGCCCTGACTTTATCCCAGCCTTATCCCTGGCACACTGCAACGCCCTGACTTTATCCCAGCCTTATCCCTGGCACACTGCAACGCCCTGACTATATCCCAGCCTTATCCCATGCACACTGCAAAGCCCTGACTTTATCCCAGCCTTATCCCTGGCACACTGCAAAGCCCTGACTTTATCCCAGCCTTATCCCTGGCACACTACAAAGCCCTGACTTTATCCCAGCCTTATCCCTGACACACTGCAACGCCCTGACTTTATCCCAGCCTTATCCCTGGCATACTGCAACGCCCTGACTTTATCCCAGCCTTATCCCTGGCACACTGCAACGCCCTGACTTTATCCCAGCCTTATCCCTGGCACACTGCAAAGCCCTGACTTTATCCCAGCCTTATCCCTGGCACACTGCAAAGCCCTGACTTTATCCCAGCCTTATCCCTGGCACACTGCAAAGCCCTGACTTTATCCCAGCCTTATCCCTGTCACACTGCAAAGCCCTGACTTTATCCCAGCCTTATCCCTGGCACACTGCAAAGCCCTGACTTTATCCCAGCCTTATCCCTGGCACACTGCAAAGCCCTGACTTTATCCCTGGCACACGGCAAAGCCCTGACTTTATCCCAGCCTTATCCCTGGCACACTGCAAAGCCCTGACTTTATCCCAGCCTTATCCCTGCACACTGCAAAGCCCTGACTTTATCCCAGCCTTATCCCTGGCACACTGCAAAGCCCTGACTTTATCCCAGCCTTATCCCTGGCACACTGCAACGCCCTGACTTTATCCCAGCATATATCCCTGGCACACTGCAACGCCCTGACTTTATCCCAGCCTTATCCCTGGCACACTGCAAAGCCCTGACTTTATCCCAGCCTTATCCCTGGCACACTGCAAAGCCCTGACTTTATCCCAGCCTTATCCCTGGCACACTGCAACGCCCTGACTTTATCCCAGCCTTATCCCTGGCACACTGCAATGCCCTGACTTTATCCCAGCCTTATCCCTGGCACATTGCAAAGCCCTGACTTTATCCCAGCCTTATCCCTGGCACACTGCAACGCCCTGACTTTATCCCAGCCTTATCCCTGGCACACTGCAAAGCCCTGACTTTATCCCAGCCTTATCCCTGGCACACTGCAACGCCCTGACTTTATCCCAGCCTTATCCCTGGCACACTGCAAAGCCCTGACTTTATCCCAGCCTTATCCCTGGCACACTGCAACGCCCTGACTTTATCCCAGCCTTATCCCTGGCACACTGCAAAGCCCTGACTTTATCCCAGCCTTATCCCTGGCACACTGCAACGCCCTGACTTTATCCCAGCCTTATCCCTGGCACACTGCAAAGCCCTGACTTTATCCCAGCCTGATCCCTGGCACACTGCAACGCCCTGACTTTATCCCAGCCTTATCCCTGGCACACTGCAAAGCCCTGACTTTATCCCAGCCTGATCCCTGGCACACTGCAACGCCCTGACTTTATCCCAGCCTTATCCCTGGCACACTGCAAAGCCCTGACTTTATCCCAGCCTTATCCCTGGCACACTGCAACGCCCTGACTTTATCCCAGCCTTATCCCTGGCACACTGCAAAGCCCTGACTTTATCCCAGCCTTATCCCTGGCACACTGTAACGCCCTGACTTTATCCCAGCCTTATCCCTGGCACACTGCAAATCCCTGACTTTATCCCTGCCATATCTCTGGCACACTGCAACGCCCTGACTTTATCTTAGCCTTATCCCTGGCACACTGCAAAGCCCTGACTTTTTCCCAGCCTTATCCCTGGCACACTGCAACGCCCTGACTTTATCCCAGCCTTATCCCTGGAACACTGCAACGCCCTGACTTTATCCCTGCCTTATCCCTGGCACACTGCAAAGCCCTGACTTTATTCCAGCCTTATCCCTGGCACACTGCAAAGCCCTGACTTTATCCCAGCCTTATCCCTGGCACACTGCAACGCCCTGACTTTATCCCAGTCTTATCCCTGGCACACTGCAACATCCTGACTTTATCCCAGCCTTATCCCTGGCACACTGCAACGCCCTGACTTTATCCCAGCCTTATCCCTGGCACACTGCAACGCCCTGACTTTATCCCAGCCTTATCCCTGGCACACTGCAAAGCCCTGACTTTATCCCAGCCTTATCGCTGGCACACTGCAACGCCCTGACTTTATCCCTGCCTTATCCCTGGCACACTGCAAATCCCTGACTTTATCCCAGCCTTATCCCTGGCACACTGCAAAGCCCTGATTTTATCCCAGGCTTATCCCTGGCACACTGCAAAGCCCTGACTTTATCCCAGGCTTATCCCTGGCACACTGCAAATCCCTGACTTTATCCCAGCCTTATCCCTGGCACACTGCAAAGCCCTGATTTTATCCCAGGCTTATCCCTGGCACACTGCAAAGCCCTGATTTTATCCCAGGCTTATCCCTGGCACACTGCAAACCCCTGACTTTATCCCAGCCTTATCCCTGGCACACTGCAAACCCCTGACTTTATCCCAGCCTTATCCCTGGCACACTGCAAAGCCCTGACTTTATCCCAGCCTTATCCCTGGCACACTGCAAAGCCCTGACTTTATCCCAGCCTTATCCCTGGCACACTGCAAAGCCCTAACTTTATCCCAGCCTTATCCCTGGCACACTGCAAATCCCTGACTTTATCCCAGCCTTATCCCTGGCACACTGCAAAGCCCTGACTTTATCCCAGCCTTATCCCTGGCACACTACAAAGCCCTGACTTTATCCCAGCCTTATCCCTGGCACACTGCAACGCCCTGACTTTATCCCAGCCTTACCCCTGGCACACTGCAAAGCCCTGACTTTATCCCAGCCTTATCCCTGGCACACTGCAACGCCCTGACTTTATCCCAGCCTTATCCCTGGCACACTGCAAAGCCCTGACTTTATCCCAGCCTTATCCCTGGCACACTGCAACGCCCTGACTTTATCCCAGCCTCATCCCTGGCACACTGCAAAGCCCTGACTTTATCCCAGCCTTATCCATGGCACACTGCAAAGCCCTGACTTTATCCCAGCCTTATCCCTGGCACACTGCAAAGCCCTGACTTTATCCCAGCCTTATCCCTGGCACACTGCAAAGCCCTGACTTTATCCCAGCCTTATCCCTGGCACACTGTAACACCCTGACTTTATCCCAGCCTTATCCCTGGCACACTGCAACTCCCTGACTTTATCCCAGCCTTATCCCTGGCACACTGCAACGCCCTGACTTTATCCCAGCCTTATCCCTGGCACACTGCAAAGCCCTGACTTTATCCCAGCCTTATCCCTGGCACACTGCAACGCCCTGACTTTATCCCAGCCTTATCCCTGGCACACTGCAACGCCCTGACTTTATCCCAGCCTTATCCCTGGCACACTGCAAAGCCCTGACTTTATCCCAGCCTTATCCCTGGCACACTGCAACGCCCTGACTTTATCCCAGCCTTATCCCTGGCACACTGCAACGCCCTGACTTTATCCCAGCCTTATCCCTGGCACACTGCAAAGCCCTGACTTTATCCCAGCCTTATCCCTGGCACACTGCAAAGCCCTGACTTTATCCCAGCCTGATCCCTGGCACACTGCAAAGCCCTGACTTTATCCCAGCCTTATCCCTGGCACACTGCAAAGCCCTGACTTTATCCCAGCCTTATCCCTGGCACACTGCAACGCCCTGACTTTATCCCTGGCACACTGCAAAGCCCTGACTTTATCCCAGCCTTATCCCTGGCACACTGCAACGCCCTGACTTTATCCCAGCCTTATCCCTGGCACACTGCAAAGCCCTGACTTTATCCCAGCCTTATCCCTGGCACACTGCAAAGCCCTGACTTTATCCCAGCCTTATCCCTGGCACACTGCAAAGCCCTGACTTTATCCCAGCCTTATCCCTGGCACACTGCAAAGCCCTGACTTTATCCCAGCCTTATCCCTGGCACACTGCAACGCCCTGACTTTATCCCAGCCTTATCCCTGGCACACTGCAAAGCCCTGACTTTATCCCTGGCACACTGCAACGCCCTGACTTTATCCCAGCCTTATCCCTGGCACACTGCAAAGCCCTGACTTTATCCCTGGCACACTGCAACTCCCTGACTTTATCCCAGCCTTATCCCTGGCACACTGCAAAGCCCTGACTTTATCCCAGCCTTATCCCTGGCACACTGCAAATCCCTGACTTTATCCCTGGCACACTGCAACGCCCTGACTTTATCCCAGCCTTATCCCTGGCACATTGCATTGCCCTGACTTTATCCCAGCCTTATCCCTGGCACACTGCAACGCCCTGACTTTATCCCAGCCTTATCCCTGGCACACTGCAAAACCCTGACTTTATCCCAGCCTTATCCCTGGCACACTGCAAAGGCCTGACTTCACCTTTAGACACAAATAAAGTCCTTGCAGTTTTATTACTTAGCTGGAGCACCCCCTGAACCCTTGTCCCAGGTTCAGGGTGACTTGGGCATGAAATGGGCATCCCACCTTATGCTTGAGACCCCGGGACCGTTCTGGGGATACCTTGATCCCTGATTCCCTTTTAACCTTTGTTTGTGCTGAAGCAGGGACCCCTGGCGGTGAGCCGCAAGAATGTTTCCAGGGTAGGAGTTTGACCGGAGCACTGTTCTTCAATGTGCCCGAGAATCTTACCTGATTCCCTGGTACATCTTTGGGGTATCCCATAACTCGGGAACCCCGCTAGATAGCCACAATCTAAAATAAATTTCTCTGCAAAATCCGCCCTAAAACTCAGACTAGCAATCTCCGCTGGCTAGCACCCCAGGAAAGGCAAACACACAAAAATACTGTTTTTTTCGCAAATGTTTATTAACACTTTACCATTTGGATCTTTTTATTTAATAAAGCATGAAATAAAATAAATTGTATTTATTTACATAAAGAACATACACAGCTTGAATTACAAAATTATCACGAATAAACACAGTAGTCAGATACCTTGCCCCCACGAGCTCACTACGGTGGGGCATGGGATGGGCACCTGACACCGTCCTTGCATTGAGCTGCCGACAGTCACCACAGAAGCGGGTGGTCCCATCCTCAGGTACGGGGACTACCGGACAAGCCCAAGGGCTCTGAGACAGTTCACTTACCCCTAGGGCCAGCATCTCACCTACCTCCCTCTCTACACTGCCCCCCACCTCTGCAAATAGAGGGTAGGTATACTGACACAGAGGGCACAGATCCTTTGTGGGCGCAGGATGATCTGTACTATGTGTCCTGCCCGGCTGGTTAGAGAACAGAACCCTATGCTGCTCTTACCTAGCCCTGGCTACTGCCCCTGGCTGCCTACTCACCCGGCACCCTAACTCCGCTAGCACCCTTCTAGGCGAACCTGTCCTAGCAAAGATCCCTAGCACTGCCTTAGTTACCCCCTGAACTAGGTTCCCCATTACTGGTAACGAGTTCAGAAGTCTCCGCACACAATCACCTGCTTTACCCTTTGGCTGGCAGGCTGGCAGGCATCACCGGGGCGGAAGAACTCTGCCACTGCTCCTGATGCCTCCGGCCAGGAGTAAGGCTGCAAAAGCTTGGCTCTCGTCTGAGTGACCCCCTGATGGCCGCTGGTGTAATGGAGTGTCTCATACTGTTCCAAATCCTCCTCCAGCTGTGTCTTTGCCCGACCAGCCGTCGGTAACCCACACTCTTCACACCGGGCAACGAGCCTGGCCCGATCCCAGGAAGGGACTCTCCCAGCTCGCTTGTCCATGATGCACTCGCAGGCAACAAGAGAGGGCACAAAGAGTGACTGTGTTATTCACTTCTCTTGTAACGTGTGTGTGCTATCTCACGCTTTGGGGGAGCTCTTAACTGCAAGATTATTAGTAATAGTCAGCATGGATTTATGAAGGATAGATCTTGCCAAACTAACCTTACTTGTTTCTTTGAGGAGGTAAGTAGGAATTTAGAGCAGGGTAATGCAGTTGATGTGGTTTCCTTAGATTTTGCAAGAGAGCAAAAAGATCGATGCAGCAGCCACTACTGTGATGTACTGAGACTCACCAGCAAGAATGAATAACAAACCTTTATTTAAACTACATAAAAACGGATACTAGACATAGACAAAAATAGAAATACTCCTCCCACGCGTTTCGAGCAAGGCTGCTCTTTCTTGCTCGAAACGCGTGCGAGGATTTCTATTTTTGGAGCGGCGCCCTCCACTAGCGCGGTGTGAGAGAGATTTCCGCCGAGAGGCTTGGGCCTAAGCTTGGACTCTAAGAGACTACTAGACTATAATTGCGGAGGCCCAGTACGGATTGACTGCGGCCTGTGGATATCAGCCGGTTCTCATCAAGGTACGGACGGCGGGGAGAAGCGGTGATATTATCCACGCCGGAATTCACCCCAACATTTGGAGGACACCCCAGCGATTCCCCCGTGGTATAGCAGTACCCGCGGCTGGAGCCCGGGCAGGTAACTCACCCACCTACAAGGCCTATCATCAGACATAGTGGCTGTGCAGTCACACACATATACACACATGCTGGTCTATGAATTGGGAGTGCGAGACTTTGGGTGGGACTCACTGGACTTGAGGGTGGGATCATTGTGTTGGGACAGTAGCGCCCGCCGTGACGCATAAAGTGTGGACACCCGCCGTGGTGTCCATTAGCGTTAACCTCAAGGAGACGTTGAGTCAGGTTACCTTTAGAAAGGGACACCTGTTGTTACTTGTTGACCTTGTATGTTTCTAGTCACAGCAGTGAAAGGTATTCGTTCTTATCCAATCAGTTGTATGTGGTTATTGGGTATTGTCCTGCGAGGAACCACTCCCCCTCTGGCGGGAGCCATCGCAGGTGGAGGCGCTGCATCATTGTAATTGTATATGCTAGTATATTGCCCCAGGTTCCCCGTGGCGGAAGCTCAGCCCTCCTGTGAGCCAACAGGTAATGCACAACACCGAGTAACACCATATGTTTCCTGCACCCCCACAATATATCTGCGATTGGGGGGGGGGGGAAACCCGTTACATTTGGAGGCGCTGCTGAGAGCTTAGACCTGGGGTGCCCTATTCAACAAACGTTCAAAAATGTCACCAATATTCCCGTGCCTATCGCGCTCAGAAGTATATGAGTGGGCTATGAGGCTGGAAGTGCCACCGACCCACACACTTGTGGTGTGCTGCATCCCTATAGACGTCCCGTCTATGGCCATACGAGTAGCTTTGCGCCAACACTCTCATCTCCGGGGTACAAACGCCCTAGCCTTGATAGATCAATGTACAGAGACCAAGGGGTATTATTCAGTGTTAGTGGACATTGGGCAAGATGTAAATGAGGAACAAGGACCGTCCAGCGTGTGGTTTGACGGCCCGGCGGAGTCGAGTTGTGCGGTGGTGTACCCCGCGCGGCCCATCAAGTCCGAACCCAACAGCTCCCGCACGAACTTGGAAGAGGTAGATATGTGTGCCTCGTCTTCTCCCCCTGAGAGCTATTGTGAGTCTACTGTAGGTGCAGCCACCGACCACAGTCCGCCGCTCAGTATTGCACTAGCGGGAGAAATGAGATCCAAATGTTAGCTCAAAGTCTTGCCGAGTTGGGAGGAGCCAGGGCTGAAGCATCGATGCAACAGCAATATCGTAAATTGAAAATCTTTTCAGGCACTAAACCGACACCGGCGGGCGAAGAGGCGTTTGACGCATGGATAGAGTATACTTCACAGGTTGTAGAGGAATGGACGTGCCCAGAGCTAGTCAAACGACAACGCATAATGGAGTGCCTACGGACCCCCGCTTCCATCACTATTCGGCTGGCTAAGGATCAACATGCAGATATCACTGCTCAGAAAATGTTAGAGACGCTTGAGCGTGCTTACGGGCGAACAGAGGATGAAGGCCAACTGATGCTGAGGTACCTCAACCTCCGCCAGAAGCTGGGGGAGGAGCTGTCTGCCTATCTCCACGGAATTAGGAAGGTCCTATGGGATATGCGGAAACGAGACCAGATCAAGTCCTCTCAGGTGGATGAGTATTGCTGGAATCAATTCCAGAAAGGAGCACTTCCCGACAACCCTATCGCCATCATGGAGGAATGCTCCCTGATGCGGAACGACCCCCCTTGCTGGGAGGATCTAGTGGATGAGATCAACAAGCATGAGGCATATGGCCGGTTGCATACTCCCGCCAAGGTTAAGGAGTCTGCCCCCAGTGACCCAACTAAAGCCGCTGGGGCCAAGGCCAAGAATCCCGCGACTCCAGAAGAGGAGGTCGCCCCTAAGGGCTCGGGCCCCAAAGCTAGGCCCAATTGCAACTCCCCTCCCCCGTACCGTGGCCGTTCTGAATCAAGGGACCTCCTTTGCTACACCTGCGGTAAGAAGGGCCATTTCACTCGGGCCTGCCCAGAAAGGGAGGAACCTCCTGAGGACAAAACTTCCACTCGACGAAACCCAGCCCGGACGATGGTATGCCGAGCACAAGCCGCCGGACCTGACGTGGAGACCCCTCAAGGGAACCCCAATGCCCCTGCGGATACTGAGGCAGGGATGGATGCCCCCAACCGAGGGGCTTACAGCCAAGTAGGCCCTGCAGCCATTGTGCCAGTATTAGTAGAAGGGATCTACGCCTCGGCCCTACTGGATACAGGGTCGCAAGTGACCATCATATATCATCCGTTCTACGCCCAGCACCTCCGGCACTGTACCCTGCGAACGGCTGAGCACGTGACAGTACGAGGGCTAAGCAACGAAGACTACCCTATCGCTGGAATTGTACAGGTGCAGATGGAAATACTCCAGCTGAACACCGGGAACAGACACCCCATGCAGTTAGTGGCCTTGGTATGCCCAGAACCCCAAGGTCAATACAAGTACCGATCATTCTAGGCACTAACGCGGATATAGTACAAGCAGTGTTCCGGGCGTACCTGAAAGAGACTAACGAGTTACCTCTAGCCACCGCACTTCTAGATCCAGTTCTAAGAGAAGAGTGCCAACGGATATATGCCCTTGAGCGACATGGAGACCTATACAATCGTCAGGCCGGACTGACGACCATATTACCGGGGGGAGTACAAAGACTGCCTGTCTGGTGTTGTTACCCTGAACGAGGTGGGGATGATCAGCTTTTCTCTCTGGAGAGTACTCCGGAAGAAGAGGTCCAGAGAGGATACAAGATACTACCGGAGGTGAGGGAGTGGGCAACTAAGATTCCACGCCGAACCCACGTGTATGTGCAGAATATCTCTCCCTTCCCGATGGAGTTGGATGCTGGTCAGAAGTTGGGTGGCATATATCTGGTCAGCCCGGTAGTAGACACACCTGAGGTGAAGGCGGCGGCCGCGGATGAGCGTTTCGTCGAGCTGGATTTCAACTTCGGTGATTCGACATTGTCCAACCATTGGAAGGAGCGGCTGGCCACGCAGTTGACTCAACGACGACATGTGTTCTCCACGAGTGAGATGGACGTGGGGTGTAGTCGCAGCGCCCAACACACCATCCGATTGAGTGATACCACCCCGTTCCGAGAGCGATCACGCCGCCTCGCCCCGCGGGATATAGACAACGTAAGGAACGTCCTTCATGATATGGAAGATGCCGGGATTTTGACAGAGTCTCGAGGCCCATACGCGTCCCCCATAGTGGTGGTGCGTAAAAAGAACGGATCCGTACGACTGTGCATCGACTATCGGACTTTGAACAATCGTACGATACCGGATCAGTACAACCTCCCGCGCATCGAAGAGATACTGAACGCGCTGAATGGAAGTCAATGGTTCAGCGTGCCCGACCTCCGATCCGGGTACTATCAGGTACCTATGAGCGCGGAAGATCAAGAAAAAACAGCTTTCGTCTGCCCCCTGGGGTTCTATCAATTTACTCGTATGCCCCAAGGTATATGTGGGGCGCCTGCTACGTTTCAAAGGTTGATGGAGAAGACTATCGGGGACATGATTCCACGGGAGTGTCTGGTATACCTGGATGATATCATCGTCTTCGGAAGGACTCTGGAAGAGCACGAAGAACGATTATTTAAGGTGATCGACCGTCTGGGGAACGAAGGTTTGAAATTATCCCTAGACAAGTGCCGGTTTTGCCATACCTCGGTGACCTACGTGGGACACATAGTGTCCACAAAAGGGATCGCCACCGACCCTGCCAAGGTAGAGGCCGTAGTGAACTGGCCTCGCCCCGAGAACGTCACAGAGTTGCGATCCTTCCTGGGATTCTGTGGGTATTACCGCCGCTTCGTGGAAGGGTACTCGAGTAAGGCTAAACCCCTGAACAATCTGTTGAAAATATACCCGTCAGAGACCGGGAAGAAGGCTGTATCGGCACGCCAACCGTTCGGGGACAAATGGACACCTGAGTGTGAGCAGGCCTTCCTGAAACTGAAGAAGTGTCTGACCGAAGCGCCCGTGCTCGCATATGCGGATCCCGAACAGCCATACGTCCTGCATGTGGATGCCAGCCTCAATGGACTGGGTGCCGTCCTGCACCAGAAGCACCCGGAGGGCCTGCGGCCTGTAGCTTACATCAGCCGCAGCTTGACACCCAGTGACCAGATATCCCGTCCACAAGTTAGAGTTCCTGGCTCTCAAGTGGGCTATCACCGAGAAGCTTCATGATTACCTGTACGGTGTTGCCTTCGAAGTAAGGACAGATAACAATCCCCTCACCTACGTCAATACCTCGGCCAAATTGGACGCCGCCGGACACAGCTGGTTGGCCGCCCTGAACAGTTACAGATTCTCCATGAAATATAAGCCGGGGCCCTTGAATGTAGGGGCTGACGCCCTCTCCAGACGACCCGGGTTAAGCGCTGTTCCAGATGATGAGGAATGGGAGGAAATCCCAGGACCCGGCGTGAGAGCTATGTGTAGCATGGCCGCTATCGTCAACGGCCAAGTGGCCTTTTCAGAATTAAGAGTGGCCGACTCATTGGGATGCCGGTCGCAGGCTGTCCCAGCCGCCTACTGCGACCCAAAAGGGATGAATATCACGCATGACAAGGTGTTACGGTGGAAGGACCTGGTAGACTACCAAGTACGAGATCCTGTCGTTAGTATCATCCGGAGAGCCGTAACAAAGGAGAACCCTGCCCTTCTTAAACGCGTGCCCAAAAACTTGGTGGCCTTGCTCATGCGGGAGTGGGACAAATTCGAAATAGACAATTGCTTACTCTATCGGGTGGTACCGTACCACAACCACCCGGATAGGAGACAACTAGTCCTCCCTAAGAACCTACAATATCTGGTGCTGAAGTCCCTACATGATGATCATGGGCACCTTGGTACCGACAAAACCTTTGGGCTGGTCCGAGATCGTTTTTTTTGGCCTAAGATGCGAGAGGCCGTCGAGCGTCACTGTCGCCGATGTACTAGGTGTATACAGCGAAAAACCCTGCCTACCCGAGCGGCCCCCATGGGTCATCTGCAGAGTTCTGGTCCCATGGACCTCGTGTGTATGGACTTTCTGTGCATTGAGCCTGATAGCCGGGGAATATGCAACGTGCTGGTCATCACAGACCACTACACGCGGTATGCTCAGGCCTTCCCTACTAAGACCAGAAAGCCATCACCGTGGCGAAGATATTATGGGAAAAGTACTTTGTACATTACGGCCTTCCCAACCGCCTTCACTCTGACCAAGGGCGGGATTTCGAGAGTACATTGATCAGGGAACTGCACCGAATGCTGAACATTGCCAAATCCCGAACGACCCCGTATCACCCCGAAGGAGATGCTCTACCCGAACAGTTTAATCGGACATTACTAGACATGCTCGGAACACTACAGAGTGCTCAGAAATCGGAGTGGAGTGGACATGTAGAGACCTTGGTGCATGCGTACAATTGCACCAGACACGAGTCAACGGGATTCTCCCCGTATTTCCTGATGTTTGGGAGAGAAGCGAGATTGCCAGTGGACATGCGTCTTAGAGTCTCAACTGATGGGATACATAATGTTACCCATTTTAAATATGTACAACGACTCAAAGACAGCTTGCAGCAGGCGTACCAGCAGGCAGAGAAATCCACCGCTAAGCTAAATGCTGATAATAAGAGGCGATACGACCATAAGGTCAGATATCGGGAACTTCGGCCAGGGGACGCTGTGTTGCTTCGGAACTTAGGCGTCCCAGGAAAACACAAACTGGCCGATCGTTGGAGAGACGGAGTGTATGAGATAGAATCTCAAATGCCTGGCCTCCCGGTCTATCGTATCAAAGACACAGACGGCCGGGTAAAGGTATGGCACCGCAATCATCTTCTCCCCATTCCACAAGTGGAAGATGAAGAGACCGAGATACTGGCCACACCGCTCAACGGTGAGCCCGACTTATCAGAGCTGGGTCAAGAGACTGTCCATAATGAGACCCACCCTGACACTCCTGAAGATCCTATGGAGGGACCCTCTCAAAGGGACTACTCCACAGAAGGGGCACCTCCCGGAGGAGCTACGGGTAAAGAGCCCTGTAGGCCAATGCCTACTAAGGTGGCACCAACAGGCCAGCCTTTGGATCCACAGAGCCCAAGCTTTGTGCCTAACAGAGACTATTCAGAGACATTTCTCCCCTCAAGGGAAGAGGCTAAGCCTCAGGACTGTGCTTATTACTCCCCCGAGGGAGTGCCCGAAGAACAGCTCTGACGGAGCCAAAGAATCAGGTACCCTCCAACTCGGGTAGCCTAAGATCAGATGGGGGCACCCCATTATGAGACTCAGCAGTGTTCTCGGAGCAAGATCCAATCTGTGATTGTGATGCTCACGGAATTGTGCAATATTGTATAGAGTCATGCATGTGCTAACTTATGTTTCCAATTGCATTTTCATTATATACTGCTGTACATTGAGTTGTGTCCCAAGCGAGGACGTTGGGGATTTTACCGGGGGGAGGATGTAGCCATGTCCCCCTTGCGGGCCCCCCTTGCTGTATTAACCCCCCTTCTGCTGGTGCGCGAGTCGCACGTTACTAAGGGTTACGGCCGGTTGCCAGGGATGCGATCGGGCCGTCGTTAAGGCCGCGATCGCGTTGCTGCGGTTCTGTCGGTTCGCGGAGCAGGGCGCCGCCATTGTTACGGGCGTTGCGCATGCGCAAGGGCTAGGAGCACCGGGAGGACTGCAGGGAGCTCGCGCCTGCGCAGGGAAGGTCCAGGAAGCCCGCGAAGCACTAGCCTATGAGAGGAGGGCTCTGTAAAAGGACTTCAAGTCCCATGAGCCTTTGGAACGGCCCCATGACGCCAGGGAGCCAATAGGGCTGGAGGAGCTCTGTTGGCAACATAAGAGATACATTTCGCGCGCAGGGACCACGTTAGCAGTTGGTGACTGGAGCAGCTAGGGGAAAGACGTAGGGTGCTGGAGTCAGTGACTCCCGGCACTAGGCCAGTACTCCCCTAGGCCCCAGATAGCCCTGAGTTACCCTAGCGGAGTGCGATAAGGACAGGCCCTAGGTTAGGGGCCCTACCCTTTATCTATACGCTAGTTAGGAATCCAGCGGACGCTGTGCTTTCCACCGAGAGGCTTGGGCCTAAGCTTGGACTCTAAGAGACTACTAGACTATAATTGCGGAGGCCCAGTACGGATTGACTGCGGCCTGTGGATATCAGCCGGTTCTCGTCAAGGTACAGACGGCGGGGAGAAGCGGTGATATTATCCACGCCGGAATTCACCCCAACATTTGGAGGACACCCCAGCGATTCCCCCGTGGTATAGCAGTACCCGCGGCTGGAGCCCGGCAGGTAACTCACCCACCTACAAGGCCTATCATCAGACATAGTGGCTGTGCAGTCACACACATACACACACATGCTGGTCTATGAATTAGGAGTGCGAGACTTTGGGTGGGACTCACTGGACTTGAGGGTGGGATCATTGTGTTGGGACAGTAGCGTCCGCCGTGACGCATAAAGTGTGGACACCCGCCGTGGTGTCCATTAGCGTTAACCTCAAGGAGACGTTGAGTCAGGTTACCTTTAGAAAGGGACACCTGTGGTTACTTGTTGACCTTGTATGTTTCTAGTCACAGCAGTAAAAGGTATTCGTTCTTATCCAATCAGTTATATGTGGTTATTGGGTATTGTCCTGCGAGGAACCACTCCCCCTCTGGCGGGAGCCATCGCAGGTGGAGGCGCTGCATCATTGTAATTGTATATGCTAGTATATTGCCCCAGGTTCCCCGTGGCGGAAGCTCAGCCCTCCTGTGAGCCAACAGGTAATGCACAACACCGAGTAACACCATATGTTTCCTGCACCCCCACAATATATCTGCGATTGGGGGGGGGGAAAACCCGTTACACATACATGCTCCGGTCCCATTGCGTACGTTAATGCGGGGAATGCCTGTACTCTCTACAATTCAATTTGTCGTTTTGTTCTCCAATGCAACTACAACACACATCCCTGCACAATGCTCAAAGAACTAGATTGGTCATCACTAGAGTCTAGGCGCAAAGTTCACCTTTCCTGTCTTGTCTTCAAATTCTTCATGGGCAAGCTACCCAGCTACCTGAACAAGCTCCTCACCCCTACCACCTGCAGCACCTATCACCTGAGATCAGACTCCAAAAGACTGTTCATGGTCCCAAGGCTCAACAAAGTATCTGGCCGCTCCTCCTTCTCTTACCGTGCACCCCAAAACTGGAACAACCTACCAGAGACTCTCACATCCACCACCAGTTTAAGTTCTTTCAAATCTAAGGCTGTCTCACATTTTAACCTGGTCTGTAACTGTTTCATACGCTCATAATACAAATTATCTTTAACTGTGCATGCAATGTCTTGTATATAATGTATACCCTGTTCATTTATGTAACTTTATTTGTATTATTTGTCTTAACGCTATGCCCAGGACATGCATGAAAACGTGAGGTAACTTTTACTTCCTGGTAACACATTCTATAAATAAATAACACAGATAAGAGGAGTGATATACCCCATTTATACAGGCAGTAGACTAATAAATATTGTTCTGCTAATAATTTGAGGAAAGCGCCTCTATTTCTCTTTTTTGGTCACATTCTATTTTGATTTTGTTCATTTTAGAGGCTGCAATTTCCTTCATTGCATATTTACATTGGCACTATAATATTATATTACTGTAATACTTCTCTCTTTCCAGACTGGGGCATCACAATTTTCTATATGTTCTTATTAATTATTTAGCACATCAACACCATTTATCATATATTTGACATTTATTTCTGGATTAGTGCTGTCACGTACTGTACTCTTTTTGTGCGTGTATATATATATATATATATATAAAAAAAAACAAAAAGAACGAAGTAGCGCCTCTAATACAGCCTATACAAAACTGTGATTAATGAAAACCAACTATGAAAGCATCCAATGGGGTGGCATATGTGGGTAAATTAAATCCAAACGAGTATTAACCGGGGGTAATAGGTTCTATAACGTATTTAAAATGTCCTTCAATGATAACCAGATGGGTCTGAAATTCACCTATAACATACATCAAGAAACTATAGTATTCTTAGATCTGGAGCTATTTGTGGGTAATGAACATAAAATTCAAACAAGAACACACTTTAAGTCTGTAGCAACGAATAGCTATTTACAATATGGTAGCAACCATTATAAAAAATGGTTGGACAATGTACCTACTGCACCGACACACTTTATTCGAGCAAATACCCAGTATGTACCTGGCAGATACCTGGAATGCGCCGCTCCTCACCTCTGACAAGCCCCGTTGCGTTTGCCTTCCCAGCCTGGGTTCATGCCTGGCTGACGGGCGGCTGATCTGTTAAATGATAATGATTAGGATTTAATAGGCTGCAATGCTTCGCGTGTCTACCAGATGGCATAAATTCATGAATTGTAATGCAGTATATATATATTGTGACAAACGGCTTACTCCGGGGCTCCGCCGTCTGTCCGGGACTGTTAGAACACGGTCTTTTAGGGTAGGTTAAATGATGAGACGTCACGTACTGTTCCTTTAAACAGGCTATGCCTGGTTTATTCAGTCCCAGGCACTGAGACTGCCACAGTTTAAACAGAAAACAAAGCCAAACAAAAAGCTGCTCGTCTGAGCGATAACTTAAACTTAGATGTCCCTGACTCAGAGTTGGAAGTGGCTTATCCACTTCCACCAACAAAATAAGTACCTTTGCAGTCTTTAGACAAACTAACAGAATGAATGAAGCGATTTGGGAAAGAGGCTTTCTCACCCCTCTGCAGTTCAGCAGCCTTCCAGGCTCTTGGGCGGGGGCCCAGAGGAAACAGGAAACAGGTCTTATATACCTGAACTCTAATCAGCATGACAGGTGACAGAAAACAGGCAGCAGACAAACTGTGGAATGGAGTGCCTGTACCACGAGGCTGCCCTGTTCAGCTTAGACAGGACAGAAACTGTTCAGTATCCTGGGAGCCCTGTATATGGAGTTTATTACCAACCCCTGGTTTCTGTCACATATCCTCCCCCCCAGCTCAGACCTCGAGGGGTGAGCGACCATGGATATTAGGGAGTGCATCCTTGACAACCCGTCGGCATTGCCATGTTTGTGCCCCGACCTGTGTTCCACAGAAAATTTAAAGGGCTGTAGGCTTAGGAACCACCTGGTCACCCTAGCGTTCTTCTCCCTATTTTGACACATCCAGGTAAGGGGTGCATGATCTGTGACCAATCGGAACTTTCTCCCCAACAGATAATACTTGAGTGTCTCTACAGCCCACTTTATTGCGAGACACTCTTTCTCGACTATGGAGTAATTTTTCTCCTGGGGATTTAGTTTCCTACTTAAATAAAGGATGGGGTGCTCCTCCCCTTGAGACTCCTGGGAGAGTACCGCCCCCAGCCCTACCTCAGATGCGTCGGTTTGGACTACGAACTCTTTGGAGAAGTCAGGTGTGACCAACACTGGTTGGGCACAGAGAGCTTCTTTCAGGCTTCTAAAGGCCTGTTCGGCTTCGGGGGACCACTTTACCATTAGCGGTCCTCTTGCTTTTGTGAGGTCGGTTAGTGGGGTTGCCTTAGTTGCAAAATTGGGAATAAACCTCCTATAGTAGCCAATTAACCCCAAAAAGGTCCTTACTTGTTTTTTTGTGACTGGCCTTGGCCAATTTTGTATCGCCTCTACTTTGAGTGTTTGTGGTTTGAGTAACCCTCTACCAATAGAATACCCCAGATACTTGGCCTCCTCCAGACCAATAGTGCATTTAGCGGGGTTAGCAGTTAGTCCAGCAGACCGAACTGCGTCGAGCACAGCTTGGACCTTTGGAAGGTGGGACTGCCAATCTTCACTATGGATTACCACATCATCCAGGTAGGCGGCAGCGTACCGAACGTGTGGTTTTAAAATTTTATCCATCATTCTTTGGAATGTGGCGGGAGCTCCATGTAAGCCAAAAGGCAGCACCTTATATTGAAAGAGGCCGTCTGGGGTTGAGAAGGCTGTTTTTTCTTTTGCCCTTTCTGTGAGGGGAACCTGCCAGTACCCTTTTGTTAGGTCTAGGGTTGTGAGATATCGGGCTTTGCCCAGTCTCTCTACAAGTTCATCCACCCTGGGCATAGGATAAGTATCAAATTTTGACACCGCGTTTAGTTTCCGGTAGTCATTACAAAACCTTGTTGTACCGTCTGGCTTTGGGACTAAAACTATAGGGCTGTTCCACCCACTTTGGGATTCCTCAATTACGCCTAGTTTTAGCATTTTTTTAACCTCTAAACTTATAGCCTCTCTCTTGGCCTCTGGGATTCGGTACGGTTTAAGGTTAACTCGGACCCCCGGTTCAGAGACTATGTCATGTTTAATTACGTTAGTTTTACCTGGCTGTGTAGAGAAGATTTCTTTGTTCCTTCTCACTAAACTCTGGACCTCTCGTTTCTGATGCACGGACAGTGTTTCAGCTATGCTAACCTCTGGGTCAGTTTCTTGATTCTCTGACGGACCTGGGGGTACTAGGGTTAACAAGACCTCTCTATCTTTCCAGGGCTTGAGTAGGTTTATATGGTAAATTTGCTCAGGTTTCCTCCTACCTGGCTGCCTTACCCTATAATTTACTTCTCCCACTCTTTCCAAAACCTCATATGGCCCATGCCATTTAGCAAGGAATTTACTCTCCACGGTGGGAACCAGAACTAGTACCCTATCACCTGGAAAAAAAATTCTGACCCTAGCACCCTTATTATACGTATTCCTTTGTGCTTCTTGAGCTTTCTCCATGTGTTCCCTCACTATGGGTAGGACTGCAGCAATGCGGTCCTGCATTTGGGCAACATGCTCTATTACACTTCTGTAAGGGGTAACCTCGTGTTCCCAAGTTTCTTTGGCTATATCCAGTAAGCCTCTTGGATGTCGGCCATACAATAGTTCAAACGGGGAGAAGCCTGTGGATGACTGGGGAACTTCCCTAATGGCAAATAACAGGTATGGTAACAAACAGTCCCAGTTTTTCCCATCCTTATCGACCGCCCGGCGTAACATGCTCTTTAAGGTTTTATTGAACCTTTCCACTAAACCATCTGTTTGTGGATGATAGACTGAGGTTCTGAGATGCTTGATTTTTAGGAGTTTACATAGCTCTTTTGTTACTTGGGACATAAATGGTGTTCCCTGGTCAGATAAGATCTCTTTAGGAATTCCGACCCGGGAAAACAGAAGTACTAACTCTTTTGCTATGTTTTTAGCAGAGGTGCTACGTAGGGGAACTGCCTCCGGATATCGGGTAGCATAATCTAATATTACCAATATATGCTGATGTCTCCTAGCAGACTTTATTAGGGGTCCTACTAGATCCATAGCAATCCGGTCAAATGGTACCTCTATTATGGGAAGGGGTACCAATGGGCTGCGGTATGCTTTGAACGGGGCGGTGATCTGACATTCTGGGCATGAGGAACAATAGTTTGTAATTTCTGCCAGAACCCCAGGCCAATAAAAGCTTCGGAGAACCTTTTCTTTTGTCTTTTCCACCCCTAGGTGTCCCCCCAATGGATGACTATGTGCGAGGTGTAATACTACGTTACGGAATGTCCGTGGTACCAACAATTGTTTAGTTGTAACTGATTTTCTTTTATCAACCCGATATACTAGGTCGTTCTCTACCTCGAAGTAGGGGTAAGCAAGTGACCTATCTGGTTGGCCATGAGTACTATTCTGGTCCCGTATATTTCCCCTTGCTACCGCTAATGTGGGGTCCTCCCACTGGGCCTTCTTAAAACTCCCAGGACTGACCTCTAGGTCAGCGAGGGTCTTATCCTGTACTGGGGTGGTAAGTGCCTGATCAACATCTTGATTTGGGGTATTCCCTACCAAAGTAGTGATGGGGAAGGGAATTTCACAGCACTCCTCCTTTTCCCCTTTCTTATTTGGGCCCTCGTCAACCTCCATTTCTGAAAAAGGGAAAGGATTTGTTTCTTCTAACACTTCGTTATGGTCTGCTATTGAACTCTGGGCGCTATTCTGAGCTGGGGACCACATTTTTAGAAAATGGGGAAAGTCGGTCCCTATTAACACATCATGTGCCAGTTTGGGTACAACACCCACCTTGAAATCTAAAGAACCAAATTCTGTTTCAAAAAAAACATCAACAGTGGAATATTCATGATTATCCCCATGTATACAACAAATTGCCACTCTTTGTGAACTGTTTACCTGTTTCTTCTTAATGGGCAATAGGTATTCGGACACTAGTGTGACCATACTCCCAGAGTCAAGAAGTGCCCGAACCCTCTTACCATTAACCTTTACAAATGCCCACAGATGGTTATTCAAGGGGTCCTCTGGGCTAGGGCCCATACATTGGGACAACAGCGAATAAGGTTCCACGCTGTTGCATTGCATGGGCTCCTCATTTAGTGGGCAGATTTTTGCTGTGTGGCCCCTCTCATGACAATTTACACATTTAGGTACATAGTCTGTGTCCCACTTAGAGCCTTTTCCCGGCTCCCCATGTTGGCTATTGCCCTTAGTGTGCGAACCACTGTTGCTGGTGCTGCGTGAAGGTGGTCGCCGCTCTTCAGCTCCCCTTAACCCCGGTACCCTTTTACCGTCTCTGGAAGAGTCCTGGAACCTCGGGTAGTGGGGTTGCTCCACGACTGTGGGTTGCGGGTGCTCTCCTGCTGCATTGTACCTTTCTACGAGGGCCACAAGCTCATCCGCATTGTGGGGGTCACTCCGACTGACCCAATGGCGTAAGGCAGAGGGAAGTTTCCTCAAGAACTGGTCCATGACCAACCGTTCCACGATGTGGCTTGCTGAGTTGATCTCGGGTTGTAGCCACTTCCGGGCGAGGTGGATGAGGTCATACATCTGGCTTCGGGTGGCTTTATCCATCGTGAAGGACCATGCGTGAAACCTTTGGGCGCGAACAGCCGTGGTTACGCCGAGGCGGGCGAGGATCTCGAACTTCAATTTTGCATAGACGTTAGCTTCGGCTGGCTCTAGATCAAAGTAAGCCTTCTGGGGTTCGCCGCTTAGGAAGGGTGCGATTAGACCAGCCCACTCAGCTTCTGGCCATCCCTCTCTCTGTGCCGTGCGTTCAAACGTGAGAAGATAGGCTTCCACATCATCCGAGGGTCCCATCTTCTGAAGGTAGTGGCTTGCCCTGGTCATTTTCGGAACTGGGGCTGCCGCTGCCAGTGGAAGGTTACTGATAGTCTCCCTCAGGATCTCGAGTTCCTGCTGTAAGCCCTGAGCGAACCGCTGTTGCTCCTCTTTCAGCAAGCGGTTTGTCTCTTGCTGGTTTGCATTCGCCTGTTGCAGGGCTTCATTCGCGTCTCTCTGGACAGCGACATTGCGTACCAGCGCATTCACCACGTCTTCCATCTTGTTTGAAGAGAGAAAAAAAAAACCTTTTTTTTTTTTTTTTTTTCTTTAAAGTTCTTTAACCCCCAGACCTTTTAGTGTTCTGCCCGCATTCTCCACCATATGTGACAAACGGCTTACTCCGGGGCTCCGCCGTCTGTCCGGGACTGTTAGAACACGGTCTTTTAGGGTAGGTTAAATGATGAGACGTCACGTACTGTTCCTTTAAACAGGCTATGCCTGGTTTATTCAGTCCCAGGCACTGAGACTGCCACAGTTTAAACAGAAAACAAAGCCAAACAAAAAGCTGCTCGTCTGAGCGATAACTTAAACTTAGATGTCCCTGACTCAGAGTTGGAAGTGGCTTATCCACTTCCACCAACAAAATAAGTACCTTTGCAGTCTTTAGACAAACTAACAGAATGAATGAAGCGATTTGGGAAAGAGGCTTTCTCACCCCTCTGCAGTTCAGCAGCCTTCCAGGCTCTTGGGCGGGGGCCCAGAGGAAACAGGAAACAGGTCTTATATACCTGAACTCTAATCAGCATGACAGGTGACAGAAAACAGGCAGCAGACAAACTGTGGAATGGAGTGCCTGTACCACGAGGCTGCCCTGTTCAGCTTAGACAGGACAGAAACTGTTCAGTATCCTGGGAGCCCTGTATATGGAGTTTATTACCAACCCCTGGTTTCTGTCACAATATATACTGTGCAGTATTGCAGCCAGCGGGAATAAAATGCTTCAATCCCTGCCTGGAAAATACCTCAATGCACTCGGGCAGAAAACAGTCACAAACCTCAATACACCCGGGTATACCCGAATTCGTGGGACTAGCCGAGCTCGAATAAAGTGTGTCGCCAGTGTAAGAGTCAGTTTCACAGGATAAGACGCAACTGTTCGATGGACGCTGATTTCCTTATTCAAGGTAAAGATCTATCAGGAAAATTTCAAGAAAAAGGCTATGATATGACTATTGTTAACAAAGCATTCAAAGATGCTGGTCTTCTAAATCGTGACGCACTGCTGGAAAAATCTAAATTAAAAACATTATGTAATACTAGAAGTGAGGATAAGAGTAGAGGATCCACACCAAAATGTATCACGCAATACAATCAGTCTGCAAAACAAATCAAAAAAATTCTGAACTGTCTCTGGAACATTCTGTGTAGCGATCCTGAAATTGGTCACCTATTGCCAAAACATGCCCCTGTGATTTTCAGAAAAGCAAGGAGTATCAAAACATTGATAGCTCCAAGTAAATTAAAAACACCAAAAGCGTTCAATACAAATAGATTGGACATTTCCGGCTCCATCAGTGAAGGGGGGAATTTTGGATGTGGGAGAGGCAGGTGTCTTACGTGTAAACATCTGGTTACAACAAATACATTTACATCACAATCAAATGGCATTTCGCATGAAATAACAGATTATATTAACTGTCTCAGTGGGTATGTTATATATCTGATATCATGTGAGTGCGGCTTACAATACGTAGGCCGTACATCAAGGGCTCTAAGTACAAGGTTTTTAGAGCACCGAAGAAATGTTATTCATGGATGCCAGACACATAGCCTCTCCCGCCACTATTGTACTAAACATCTAAAAGATCCAAGATCCCTATGGGTTATGGGCATCGAATGCATTCCCCCCTCATATATGGGAGGAGATCGCTTTAAAAGACTATGTATGAGGGAAACTTATTGGATGTACATATTAGACACTACGTTTCCAAAAGGACATAATGACCACATTGACATTAGTACCATAGTGTGATCACCCACATGAGGGTGATCCTTCGGAGGTCTGGGTTGAATGCTTTATTGCATTCCCTCCGAACTTTGGTCATGTGTCAGGTCATCATTCATATCTCCCCATAATGATATTAAACTATTCATATATTTACTAATATTCCAATTGAGGGATTATATATCCATTAAAACAAAATAGCCACATTGGAGGTGATCAAATTGGTTATATACTGATATTGTGGATGTATCTGTTTCGGATTCACGAATAGTCCTACCATAATTTGATCAAATACATATGTTTAATACAATTATAAAAACACAATTTTTATTTCAATTTTTATTTCAAATTCATATTCATATTGGCATCCATAACTACTTGTATTTTATTTCTACAATACAATTAACCATGATATCACTTACATCACACACACTATTTTATAGATCATCAGGGACAGGCCCTAGGTTAGGGTTCCTGTCACGTTAGGGTTAGTTAGGGAGAGATAGGGATAGCGGCGGTTGCTGTTCCTGTGAGACGGTTGCTGTTCCCGTGAGACGGTTGCTGTTCCCGTGAGACGGTTGTGTTACCGTGAGACGGTTGTGTTCCCGTGAAGCGGTGGGACCCTCGTTGGGGTCCTGGAGAAGTTACCTGGATAGGATCAGACGGATGCATCGCACGTCTGACCCTTTGAGAAGAGTGTTGCAGGCCCGAGCATCGGAGTGCTCGGAAGGTATTTCTACACATGTGCACCAACAGGCCTATTAGATTAATTAGTGACTGCGCAGTCACCCACGACCTCCGTAGGAGTACGGGACATTGGGTGTGGGGGATTACAGGACACTGGGTGGGAACACCAGACATTGGGCATAAGGTGCTCCAGTATTGCATAAGGTTATGTTGTGTTATGGTTCTATGTTATCAAGTAAAGTGTTAGTATCATATATGTGTTGTTGTTGTATTTCTTACCCAGGGCTATCTTTCATAACGGGGATCCTGGGTAAGTGGAGGCGCTGCACCAAGTAAATGGTAAGGGTTTCCCCAGGCTCCCAGCTAGCGGAGGCTCAGATCTCCTGGAGCCACAGGTGTTATGCAGTTACCAGTAGTCCCTTAGAAGAGGTGTGCCGCAGGGAAAGGGACCGGTTAGACCACGAGGGGCCAATGTGAGATTGGGTGGGTCAGGCCGGTTCACAAAAAGGGCTACATAACATATATACATATACACTTTTTCACATATACACTAGAATAGCTATTATAGGCTATCACACTAGTCATACACATTTAGATATACATAGACAGTCTGTGTAACTTACAGGCTAAGTATTATTACTAATTACATTATAATTATGACACACACACAACATCTCATGATTCATGCTGAGGTTTCTTCTGTTCATGCTTAAAAATCATCCTTTGCTGCACCAATGGCTCCAACTGGAATCCACATACCTGAGAATCAAATAATGGATACATCAGGTGTATATATTAGTAATTAACGGAGAGGATATTATTCCATCTACTTCTTTACTAATAATTATCAGACATCTGGTATTATTGTGATGTTATTCTATGTTTTTAAAATGTATATACTTGTTTAATGATTTGTAGGATTTATATTGTTTCCAATTCTTGATATATTATTTTTATTATATACCTTTTATTCTTTAATTTTCAATTGTTAATCACTCTGTATAACTTTTGATTTCTCATTTGGTTCTTACTCTAAATCAAACTAGTATTTTAAAATCACTACTAGTACTATTTCTAGTTTATACAGTTCTAGATAATAATCACCTACTTAGTGCTACTAGTAAATCACTTAGTCTTCAATACTATTTCATAATGGTTAAACACTTGTAAATAGTATAAATATTTTTTAATAGCTAATCTAAGTATATTTTCTAATGGCTAATCTAAGTAACGATTTGATTATATAATTATATATATATTTTTAAATGATTTAGTGCGGTCATCATAATCAGTCTACTATGACTGTTATTTAATGATGTTTAAGGTCACTAACTGGTTAATTTTTTACCAAACTTTTTAATTGATGAAGTCATCATAGATGACGAAACGCGTAGGGCGTGGCTAAGGCTGAGGTTGTCACTTCCCCACGAACTTTACCTTTGCGGGTTGCGAGACGCTGCAGGCTGTGTGAGGCTGTGAGGAAAGAAACGCTGGATCCTCTTCCCCTGATGTCTCACTGACCAGAAGCAAGGAACTGGAGGTGCTGGTTCCCGGAGGGATTTCCTGTGCGGTGCACCCGACCGGAGGTACGTCATTTCCGGTTGCTCAGACCATGCGGAGAGCAGACAGGAGAGGACTCCATTGCTGATACCAGACGGCAGTACTGGCTTATGAGAGCCTATCTCATACCTGCTTTTAAACCCTGTACTTTTGTGAGTGGGCATTTGACTGTTTTTATTGTTCTATAAACTATTTGTTATACTTTAATGCACTAGATGTGCGCCTGTTTCTTTTCTTTTTTCATATATATATATATATATATATATATATATATATATATATATATATATATATATTGTGACAGAAACCAGGGGTTGGTAATAAACTCCATATACAGGGCTCCCAGGATACTGAACAGTTTCTGTCCTGTCTAAGCTGAACAGGGCAGCCTCGTGGTACAGGCACTCCATTCCACAGTTTGTCTGCTGCCTGTTTTCTGTCACCTGTCATGCTGATTAGAGTTCAGGTATATAAGACCTGTTTCCTGTTTCCTCTGAGCCCCGCCCAAGAGCCTGGAAGGCTGCTGAACTGCAGAGGGGTGAGAAAGCCTCTTTCCCAAATCGCTTCATTCATTCTGTTAGTTTGTCTAAAGACTGCAAAGGTACTTATTTTGTTGGTGGAAGTGGACAAGCCACTTCCAACTCTGAGTCAGGGACATCTAAGTTTAAGTTATCGCTCAGACGAGCAGCTTTTTGTTTGGCTTTGTTTTCTGTTTAAACTGTGGCAGTCTCAGTGCCTGGGACTGAATAAACCAGGCATAGCCTGTTTAAAGGAACAGTACGTGACGTCTCATCATTTAACCTACCCTAAAAGACCTTGTTCTAACAGTCCCGGACAGACGGCGGAGCCCCGGAGTAAGCCGTTTGTCACATATGGTGGAGAATGCGGGCAGAACACTGAAAGGTCTGGGGGTTAAAGAACTTTAAAAAAAAAAAAAAAAAAAAGAAGGTTTTTTTTTTCTCTCTCTCCAAACAAGATGGAAGACGTGGTGAGTGCGCTGGTACGCAATGTCGCTGTCCAGAAAGACGCGAATGAAGCCCAGCAACAGGCGAGTGAAACCCAGCGACAGCTGTTAATAGCCCAGCAAGAGACTAATGCAAACCAGCAAGAGACAAACCGCCTGCTGAGAGAGGAGCAAAAGCGGTTCGCTCAGGGCTTACAGCAGGAACTCGAGATCCTGAGGGGGACTATCAGTAACCTTCCACTGGCAGAGGCAGCCCCAGTTCCGAAAATGACCAGGGCAAGCCACTACCTTCAGAAGATGGGACCCTCGGATGATGTGGAAGCCTATCTTCTCACGTTTGAACGCACGGCACAGAGAGAGGGATGGCCAGAAGCTGAGTGGGCTGGTCTAATCGCACCCTTCCTAAGCGGCGAACCCCAGAAGGCTTACTTTGATCTAGAGCCAGCCGAAGCTAACGTCTATGCAAAATTGAAGTTCGAGATCCTCGCCCGCCTCGGCGTAACCACGGCTGTTCGTGCCCAAAGGTTTCACGCATGGTCCTTCACGATGGATAAAGCCACCCGAAGCCAGATGTATGACCTCATCCACCTCGCCCGGAAGTGGCTACAACCCGAGATCAACTCAGCAAGCCACATCGTGGAACGGTTGGTCATGGACCAGTTCTTGAGGAAACTTCCCTCTGCCTTACGCCGTTGGGTCAGTCGGAGTGACCCCCACAATGCGGATGAGCTTGTGGCCCTTGCAGAAAGGTACAGTGCAGCAGAAGAGCACCCGCAACCCACAGTCGTGGAGCAACCCCACTATCCGAGGTTCCAGGACTCTTCCAGAGACGGTAAAAGGGTACCGGGGTTAAGGGGCGCTGAAGAGCGGCGACCACCTTCACGCCGCTCCAGCAACAGTGGTTCGCACACTAAGGGCAATAGCCAACATGGGGAGCCGGGAAAAGGCTCTAAGTGGGACACAGACTATGTACCTAAATGTGTAAATTGTCATGAGAGGGGCCACACAGCAAAAATCTGCCCACTAAATGATGAGCCCATGCAATGCAACAGCGTGGAACCTTATTCGCTGTTGTCCCAATGTATGGGCCCTAGCCCAGAGGACCCCTTGAATAACCATCTGTGGGCATTTGTAAAGGTTAATGGTAAGAGGGTTCGGGCACTTCTTGACTCTGGGAGTATGGTCACACTAGTGTCCGAATACCTATTGCCCATTAAGAAGAAACAGGTAAACAGTTCACAAAGAGTGGCAATTTGTTGTATACATGGGGATAATCATGAATATTCCACTGTTGATGTTTTTTTTTAAACAGAATTTGGTTCTTTAGATTTCAAGGTGGGTGTTGTACCCAAACTGGCACATGATGTGTTAATAGGGACCGACTTTCCCCATTTTCTAAAAATGTGGTCCCCAGCTCAGAATAGCGCCCAGAGTTCAATAGCAGACCATAACGAAGTGTTAGAAGAAACAAATCCTTTCCCTTTTTCAGAAATGGAGGTTGACGAGGGCCCAAATAAGAAGGGGGAAAAGGAGGAGTGCTGTGAAATTCCCTTCCCCATCACTACTTTGGTAGGGAATACCCCAAATCAAGATGTTGATCAGGCACTTACCACCCCAGTACAGGATAAGACCCTCGCTGACCTAGAGGTCAGTCCTGGGAGTTTTAAGAAGGCCCAGTGGGAGGACCCCACATTAGCGGTAGCAAGGGGAAATATACGGGACCAGAATAGTACTCATGGCCAACCAGATAGGTCACTTGCTTACCCCTACTTCGAGGTAGAGAACGACCTAGTATATCGGGTTGATAAAAGAAAATCAGTTACAACTAAACAATTGTTGGTACCACGGACATTCCGTAACGTAGTATTACACCTCGCACATAGTCATCCATTGGGGGGACACCTAGGGGTGGAAAAGACAAAAGAAAAGGTTCTCCGAAGCTTTTATTGGCCTGGGGTTCTGGCAGAAATTACAAACTATTGTTCCTCATGCCCAGAATGTCAGATCACCGCCCCGTTCAAAGCATACCGCAGCCCATTGGTACCCCTTCCCATAATAGAGGTACCATTTGACCGGATTGCTATGGATCTAGTAGGACCCCTAATAAAGTCTGCTAGGGGACATCAGCATATATTGGTAATATTAGATTATGCTACCCGATATCCGGAGGCAGTTCCCCTACGTAGCACCTCTGCTAAAAACATAGCAAAAGAGTTAGTACTTCTGTTTTCCCGGGTCGGAATTCCTAAAGAGATCTTATCTGACCAGGGAACACCATTTATGTCCCAAGTAACAAAAGAGCTATGTAAACTCCTAAAAATCAAGCATCTCAGAACCTCAGTCTATCATCCACAAACAGATGGTTTAGTGGAAAGGTTCAATAAAACCTTAAAGAGCATGTTACGCCGGGCGGTCGATAAGGATGGGAAAAACTGGGACTGTTTGTTACCATACCTGTTATTTGCCATTAGGGAAGTTCCCCAGTCATCCACAGGCTTCTCCCCGTTTGAACTATTGTATGGCCGACATCCAAGGGGCTTACTGGATATAGCCAAAGAAACTTGGGAACACGAGGTTACCCCTTACAGAAGTGTAATAGAGCATGTTGCCCAAATGCAGGACCGCATTGCTGCAGTCCTACCCATAGTGAGGGAACACATGGAGAAAGCTCAAGAAGCACAAAGGAATACGTATAATAAGGGTGCTAGGGTCAGAATTTTTTTTCCAGGTGATAGGGTACTAGTTCTGGTTCCCACCGTGGAGAGTAAATTCCTTGCTAAATGGCATGGGCCATATGAGGTCTTGGAAAGAGTGGGAGAAGTAAATTATAGGGTAAGGCAGCCAGGTAGGAGGAAACCTGAGCAAATTTACCATATAAACCTACTCAAGCCCTGGAAAGATAGAGAGGTCTTGTTAACCCTAGTACCCCCAGGTCCGTCAGAGAATCAAGAAACTGACCCAGAGGTTAGCATAGCTGAAACACTGTCCGTGCATCAGAAACGAGAGGTCCAGAGTTTAGTGAGAAGGAACAAAGAAATCTTCTCTACACAGCCAGGTAAAACTAACGTAATTAAACATGACATAGTCTCTGAACCGGGGGTCCGAGTTAACCTTAAACCGTACCGAATCCCAGAGGCCAAGAGAGAGGCTATAAGTTTAGAGGTTAAAAAAATGCTAAAACTAGGCGTAATTGAGGAATCCCAAAGTGGGTGGAACAGCCCTATAGTTTTAGTCCCAAAGCCAGACGGTACAACAAGGTTTTGTAATGACTACCGGAAACTAAACGCGGTGTCAAAATTTGATACTTATCCTATGCCCAGGGTGGATGAACTTGTAGAGAGACTGGGCAAAGCCCGATATCTCACAACCCTAGACCTAACAAAAGGGTACTGGCAGGTTCCCCTCACAGAAAGGGCAAAAGAAAAAACAGCCTTCTCAACCCCAGACGGCCTCTTTCAATATAAGGTGCTGCCTTTTGGCTTACATGGAGCTCCCGCCACATTCCAAAGAATGATGGATAAAATTTTAAAACCACATGTTCGGTACGCTGCCGCCTACCTGGATGATGTGGTAATCCATAGTGAAGATTGGCAGTCCCACCTTCCAAAGGTCCAAGCTGTGCTCGACGCAGTTCGGTCTGCTGGACTAACTGCTAACCCCGCTAAATGCACTATTGGTCTGGAGGAGGCCAAGTATCTGGGGTATTCTATTGGTAGAGGGTTACTCAAACCACAAACACTCAAAGTAGAGGCGATACAAAATTGGCCAAGGCCAGTCACAAAAAAACAAGTAAGGACCTTTTTGGGGTTAATTGGCTACTATAGGAGGTTTATTCCCAATTTTGCAACTAAGGCAACCCCACTAACCGACCTCACAAAAGCAAGAGGACCGCTAATGGTAAAGTGGTCCCCCGAAGCCGAACAGGCCTTTAGAAGCTTGAAAGAAGCTCTCTGTGCCCAACCAGTGTTGGTCACACCTGACTTCTCCAAAGAGTTCGTAGTCCAAACCGACGCATCTGAGGTAGGGCTGGGGGCGGTACTCTCCCAGGAGTCTCAAGGGGAGGAGCACCCCATCCTTTATTTAAGTAGGAAACTAAATCCCCAGGAGAAAAATTACTCCATAGTCGAGAAAGAGTGTCTCGCAATAAAGTGGGCTGTAGAGACACTCAAGTATTATCTGTTGGGGAGAAAGTTCCGATTGGTCACAGATCATGCACCCCTTACCTGGATGTGTCAAAATAGGGAGAAGAACGCTAGGGTGACCAGGTGGTTCCTAAGCCTACAGCCCTTTAAATTTTCTGTGGAACACAGGTCGGGGCACAAACATGGCAATGCCGACGGGTTGTCAAGGATGCACTCCCTAATATCCATGGTCGCTCACCCCTCGAGGTCTGAGCTGGGGGGGAGGATATGTGACAGAAACCAGGGGTTGGTAATAAACTCCATATACAGGGCTCCCAGGATACTGAACAGTTTCTGTCCTGTCTAAGCTGAACAGGGCAGCCTCGTGGTACAGGCACTCCATTCCACAGTTTGTCTGCTGCCTGTTTTCTGTCACCTGTCATGCTGATTAGAGTTCAGGTATATAAGACCTGTTTCCTGTTTCCTCTGAGCCCCGCCCAAGAGCCTGGAAGGCTGCTGAACTGCAGAGGGGTGAGAAAGCCTCTTTCCCAAATCGCTTCATTCATTCTGTTAGTTTGTCTAAAGACTGCAAAGGTACTTATTTTGTTGGTGGAAGTGGACAAGCCACTTCCAACTCTGAGTCAGGGACATCTAAGTTTAAGTTATCGCTCAGACGAGCAGCTTTTTGTTTGGCTTTGTTTTCTGTTTAAACTGTGGCAGTCTCAGTGCCTGGGACTGAATAAACCAGGCATAGCCTGTTTAAAGGAACAGTACGTGACGTCTCATCATTTAACCTACCCTAAAAGACCGTGTTCTAACAGTCCCGGACAGACGGCGGAGCCCCGGAGTAAGCCGTTTGTCACAATATATATACACGTTTCAAGTTTTGGTGGGTGAAAAAGGCAACAAGAAACCTCCCCCGTATGCAGACCTGCCTAAGACATGTGAATGTGCTCACAAGTGATCTTTTTATTTGCTATATGCAATACGTGGAGGTTTCTTGTTGCCTTTTTCACCCACCAAAACTTAAAACGTGACGGTAAACCCTACAGCCTTGAAAATGCAAAGCCAGCAGTACAACCAACCTCACACTGAGACCCATTAAGGGTGAAACATGTCTGTGAGTGGTTACTCTGGCTTTGCATTTGATTCCCACGCTGTGCTTTAAAGCTGTGTTAGCAGCGAGCATTAGCTTATATGGGCTCCATGTAACAATGGTTTTTCAGACAAAAGGTGACACATTGTGTGCTCATTTGCATGTCATTTCCCAGAATCCCTTGCTGTAGTGGAAGCGCTGTATGCTGGGTGATAATGGTGAGAGGCAGGGTTGCAGACCTGCCTAAGACGTGAATATGTTCACAAGTGATCTTTTAATTATATATATAAAGAAACACAGAAAAAGAAACCTCTAAGAAGCACTCAGACAAATATATGCAAAATAATGACAGTAATTTATTAAATAAAAAAAACCAATGAAAAAACACACACAGCTGACTGAAGAACCTGCCTAGCTAGATAGAGCAAAATAAATGAATAAATCCCAGGAGAACAAAATATACCATATAGGAATCAAACAAACTGAGGAAAATATCCAAAAATACTAATTAATCACCATGGGGACTGAGTTCCCATGATGAAAAAAGAAGCCGGCATGAATGTGGATACTAAAAAATAATTAACCTCGAATGAAACACATATGATAAAATGAAAAATAAAGAAAATAATAAATGGGTCTGCTATACCAGTATACAAAACATCGCTGAACAGAGACCTATAAGTATGTAGTTAGACATATAATACATGGCAATGTCTAAACATTGAGGGAAAGCACTTCAGTGACCCAAACACGTGTCATAAGGATGGGAAAAATTAGGAAGATACTTAGCTCCCCATTGGTAAGGCTCTGTAGTCTCTGGCAAGCAAAGTCCCCATCAAGAAAATAACTTCCAAGGAACAGGTAAATTGTCCCAATAAAGTGCTAGCAGGCAGGGTCAGCAGCAGCAACATTAACAAGTCCCACCAACGCGTTTCGCCCGCTAAGGCTTCTTCTCGGGTGGTACTGGAGGCTGGGAGCAAGGACGCTTAAATAGGGCTAACATAAGTGACGTTTTTCGCGCCAAAAACCCTCCTTCAAACCCTCCTGCATATTGTATGCTGGTTGATTACTTCCTCTATTTCACACACAGGATATACCAGGTTCCAGCTAGGTGGCGCTGTTAACATTCTCTGTAATAATGTCCCAAGTGAGAATGGCAGCTCGCCGTTATGTTACATACAGCGCATGCGCGAAAATTGGATGACGCTGACAGCGTCTTGGAGATCTTTATTTTGGTGATAGTGCAGTTGAGACAACATCTATATGAGGCGATATCCCAGGCAATCTGCTATGCGCATGTCACCTGTCTTTATGAGCAGCGAGTTTACTATAGAGCAGCCCTCACTGTGTATGGGCGCTTGTCGTCATGTTGCGCATTGCGCATGCGCGAACATTGTATTCTGCGGACAGTACTCTGCTGATCTCCGCTCTGGTGAGAGTGTAGTTGAGACATTATTAATGGCAGTTGTTATGCGCATGATCAGGATGTGGCTAGCCGGTCCCAGGCGGTCTCAGCCTCTCGCAGGCCGGGGAACCCGTCCCAGGAATCTCCAGGCTGTCCCTCTGTATCCTGCCGCACCGTGCAGTACCGCAGCCCTGCTCCTCAGCGGGGTCTGGCTCGGGTCTCAGCCTCTCGCAGGCCTGGGGAACCCGTCCCAGGAGTCTCCAGGCTGTCCCTCTGTATCCTGCCGCACCATGCAGTAACGCAGCCCTGCTCCTCAGCGGGGTGTGGCTCGGGTCCCAGACTCTCGTAGGCCTGGGGAACCCGTCCCAGGAGTCTCCAGGCTGTCCCTCTGTATCCTGCCGCACCATGCAGTACCGCAGCCCTGCTCCTCAGTGGGGTGTGGCTCGGGTCTCAGACTCTCGCAGGCGGGGAACCTTTCCCAGGAGTCTCCAGGCTGTCCCTCTGTATCCTGCCGCACCATGCAGTACCGCAGCCCTGCTCCTCAGCGGGGTGTGGCTCGGGTCTCAGCCTCTCGCAGGCGGGGAACCTTTCCCAGGAGTCTCCAGGCTGTCCCTCTGTATCCTGCCGCACCGTGCAGTAACGCAGCCTGCTCCTCAGCGGGGTGTGGCTCGGGTCTCAGCCTCTCGCAGGCGGGGAACCCGTCCCAGGAGTCTCCAGGCTGTCCCTCTGTATCCTGCCGCACCGTGCAGTACCGCAGCCCTGCTCCTCAGCGGGGTGTGGCTCGGGTCTCAGCCTCTCGCAGGCGGGGAACCCATCCCAGGAGTCTCCAGGCTGTCCCTCTGTATCCTGCCGCACCGTGCAGTACCGCAGCCCTGCTCCTCAGCGGGGTGTGGCTCGGGTCCCAGTCTGTCCCTCTGTATCCTGCCGCACCGTGCAGTACCGCAGCCCTGCTCCTCAGCGGGGTGTGGCTCGGGTCCCAGGTGGTCTCAACCTCTCGCAGGCGGGGAACCCATCCCAGGAGTCTCCAGGCTGTCCCTCTGTATCCTGCCGCACCGTGCAGTACCGCAGCCCTGCTCCTCAGCGGGGTGTGGCTCGGAACCCAGTCTGTCCCTCTGTATCCTGCCGCACCGTGCAGTACTGCAGCCCTGCTCCTCAGCGGGGAGTGGCTCGGGTCTCAGCCTCTCGCAGGCGGGGAACCCATCCCAGGAGTCTCCAGGCTGTCCCTCTGTATCCTGCCGCACCGTGCAGTACCGCAGCCCTGCTCCTCAGCGGGGTGTGGCTCGGGTCTCAGCCTCTCGCAGGCCTGGGGAACCCGTCCCAGGAGTCTCCAGACTGTCCCTCTGTATCCTGCCGCACCGTGCAGTACCGCAGCCCTGCTCCTCAGCGGGGTGTGGCTCGGGTCCCAGATTCTCGCAGGCCTGGGGAACCCGTCCCAGGAGTCTCCAGGCTGTCCCTCTGTATCCTGCCACACCGTGCAGTACCGCAGCCCTGCTCCTCAGCGGGGTGTGGCTCGGGTCCCAGACTCTCGCAGGTGGGGAACCCGTCCCAGAAGTCTCCAGGCTGTCCCTCTGTATCCTGCCGCACCGTGCAGTAACGCAGCCTGCTCCTCAGCGGGGTGTGGCTCGGGTCTCAGCCTCTCGCAGGCGGGGAACCCGTCCCAGGAGTCTCCAGGCTGTCCCTCTGTATCCTGCCGCACCGTGCAGTACCGCAGCCCTGCTCCTCAGCGGGGTGTGGCTCGGGTCTCAGCCTCTCACAGGCGGGGAACCCATCCCAGGAGTCTCCAGGCTGTCCCTCTGTATCCTGCCGCACCGTGCAGTACCGCAGCCCTGCTCCTCAGGGGGGTGTGGCTCGGGTCTCAGCCTCTCGCAGGCGGGGAACCCTTCCCAGGAGTCTCCAGGCTGTCCCTCTGTATCCTGCCGCACCGTGCAGTACCGCAGCCCTGCTCCTCAGCGGGGTGTGGCTCGGGTCCCAGCCTCTCGCAGGCGGGGAACCTTTCCCAGGAGTCTCCAGGCTGTCCCTCTGTATCCTGCCGCACCGTGCAGTACCGCAGCCCTGCTCCTCAGCGGGGTGTGGCTCGGGTCCCAGGCAGTCTCAACCTCTCACAGGCGGGGAACCCATCCCAGGAGTCTCCAGGCTGTCCCTCTGTATCCTGCCGCACCGTGCAGTACCGCAGCCCTGCTCCTCAGCGGGGTGTGGCTCGGGTCTCAGCCTCTCGCAGGCCTG
This sequence comes from Ascaphus truei, assembly GCF_040206685.1. NCBI lineage: Eukaryota > Metazoa > Chordata > Amphibia > Anura > Ascaphidae > Ascaphus > Ascaphus truei. Next base: position 63,011 of record NW_027456827.1, read on the forward strand.
GGGAACCCGTCCCAGGAGTCTCCAGGCTGTCCCTCTGTATCCTGCCGCACCGTGCAGTACCGCAACCCTGCTCCTCAGCGGGGTGTGGCTCGGGTCTCAGCCTCTCGCAGGCCTGGGGAACCCATCCCAGGAGTCTCCAGGCTGTCCCTCTGTATCCTGCCGCACCGTGCAGTACCGCAGCCCTGCTCCTCAGCGGGGTGTGGCTCGGGTCTCAGCCTCTCGCAGGCCGGGGAACCCGTCCCAGGAGTCTCCAGGCTGTCCCTCTGTATCCTGCCGCACCGTGCAGTACCGCAGCCCTGCTCCTCAGCGGGGTGTGGCTCGGGTCCCAGACTCTCGCAGGCCTGGGGAACCCGTCCCAGGAGTCTCCAGGCTGTCCCTCTGTATCCTGCCGCACCATGCAGTACCGCAGCCTTGCTCCTCAGCGGGGTGTGGCTCGGGTCCCAGCCTCTCGCAGGTGGGGAACCCATCCCAGGAGTCTCCAGGCTGTCCCTCTGTATCCTGCCGCACCGTGCAGTACCGCAGCCCTGCTCCTCAGCGGGGTGTATCTCGGGTCCCAGCCTCTCGCAGGCCTGGGGAACCCGTCCCAGGAGTCTCCAGGCTGTCCCTCTGTATCCTGCCGCACCGTGCAGTACCGCAGCTCTGCTCCTCAGCGGGGTGTGGCTCAGGTCTCAGCCTCTCGCAGGCCTGGGGAACCCGTCCCAGAAGTCTCCAGGCTGTCCCTCTGTATCCTGCCGCACCGTGCAGTACCGCAGCCCTGCTCCTCAGCGGGGTGTGGCTCGGGTCTCAGCCTCTCGCAGGCCTGGGGAACCCGTCCCAGGAGTCTCCAGGCTGTCCCTCTGTATCCTGCCGCACCGTGCAGTACCGCAGCCCTGCTCCTCAGCGGGGTGTGGCTCGGGTCTCAGACTCTCGCAGGCCTGGGGAACCCGTCCCAGGAGTCTCCAGGCTGTCCCTCTGTATCCTGCCGCACCGTGCAGTACCACAGCCCTGCTCCTCAGCGGGGTGTGGCTCGGGTCTCCGCCTCTCGCAGGCGGGGAACCCATCCCAGGAGTCTCCAGGCTGTCCCTCTGTATCCTGCCGCACCGTGCAGTACCGCAGCCCTGCTCCTCAGCGGGATGTGGCTCGGGTCCCAGACTCTCGCAGGCGGGGAACCCGTCCCAGAAGTCTCCAGGCTGTCCCTCTGTATCCTGCCGCACCGTGCAGTACCACAGCCCTGCTCCTCAGCGGGGTGTAGCTCGGGTCCCAGCCTCTCGCAGGCCTGGGGAACCCGTCCCAGGAGTCTCCAGGCTGTCCCTCTGTATCCTGCCGCACCGTGCAGTACCGCAGCCCTGCTCCTCAGCGGGGTGTGGCTCGGGTCCCAGACTCTCGCAGGCGGGGAACCCGTCCCAGAAGTCTCCAGGCTGTCCCTCTGTATCCTGCCGCACCGTGCAGTACCGCAGCCCTGCTCCTCAGCGGGGTGTGGCTCGGGTCTCAGCCTCTCGCAGGCCTGGGGAACCCGTCCCAGGAGTCTCCAGGCTGACCCTCTGTATCCTGCCGCACCGTGCAGTACCGCAGCCCTGCTCCTCAGCGGGGTGTGGCTCGGGTCTCAGCCTCTCGCAGGCCTGGGGAACCCGTCCCAGGAGTCTCCAGGCTGTCCCTCTGTATCCTGCCGCACCGTGCAGTAACGCAGCCCTGCTCCTCAGCGGGGTGTGGCTCGGGTCCCAGACTATCGTAGGCCTGGGGAACCCATCCCAGGAGTCTCCAGGCTGTCCCTCTTTATCCTGCCGCACCGTGCAGTACCGCAGCCCTGCTCCTCAGTGGGGTGTGACTCGGGGTCTCAGACTCTCGCAGGCGGGGAACCTTTCCCAGGAGTCTCCAGGCTGTCCCTCTGTATCCTGCCGCACCGTGCAGTAACGCAGCCCTGCTCCTCAGCGGGGTGTGGCTCGGGTCTCCGCCTCTCGCAGGCGGGGAACCCATCCCAGGAGTCTCCAGGCTGTCCCTCTGTATCCTGCCGCACCGTGCAGTACCGCAGCCCTGCTCCTCAGCAGGGTGTGGCTCGGGTCTCCGCCTCTCGCAGGCGGGGAACCCATCCCAGGAGTCTCCAGGCTGTCCCTCTGTATCCTGCCGCACCGTGCAGTACCGCAGCCCTGCTCCTCAGCGGGGTGTGGCTCGGGTCTCAGCCTCTCGCAGGCGGGGAACCCGTCCCAGGAGTCTCCAGGCTTTCCCTCTGTATCCTGCCGCACCGTGCAGTACCGCAGCCCTGCTCCTCAGCGGGGTGTGGCTCGGGTCTCAGCCTCTCGCAGGCGGGGAACCCGTCCCAGGAGTCTCCAGGCTGTCCCTCTGTATCCTGCCGCACCGTGCAGTACCGCAGCCCTGCTCCTCAGCGGGGTGTAGCTCGGGTCCCAGCCTCTCGCAGGCCTGGGGAACCCGTCCCAGGAGTCTCCAGGCTGTCCCTCTGTATCCTGCCGCACCGTGCAGTACCGCAGCCCTGCTCCTCAGCGGGGTGTGGCTCGGGTCCCAGCCTCTCGCAGGCCTGGGGAACCCGTCCCAGGAGTCTCCAGGCTGTCCCTCTGTATCCTGCCGCACCGTGCAGTACCGCAGCCCTGCTCCTCAGCGGGGTGTGGCTCAGGTCTCAGCCTATCGCAGGCCTGGGGAACCCGTCCCAGAAGTCTCCAGGCTGTCCCTCTGTATCCTGCCGCACCGTGCAGTACCGCAGCCCTGCTCCTCAGCGGGGTGTGGCTCGGGTCTCAGCCTCTCGCAGGCCTGGGGAACCCGTCCCAGGAGTCTCCAGGCTGTCTCTCTGTATCCTGCCGCACCGTGCAGTACCGCAGCCCTGCTCCTCAGCGGGGAGTGGCTCGGGTCCCAGACTCTCGCAGGCGGGGAACCCGTCCCAGAAGTCTCCAGGCTGTCCCTCTGTATCCTGCCGCACCGTGCAGTACCGCAGCCCTGCTCCTCAGTGGGGTGTAGCTCGGGTCCCAGCCTCTCGCAGGCCTGGGGAACCCGTCCCAGGAGTCTCCAGGCTGTCCCTCTGTATCCTGCCGCACCGTGCAGTACCGCAGCCCTGCTCCTCAGCGGGGTGTGGCTCGGGTCCCAGCCTCTCGCAGGCCTGGGGAACCCGTCCCAGGAGTCTCCAGGCTGTCCCTCTGTATCCTGCCGCACCGTGCAGTACCGCAGCCCTGCTCCTCAGCGGGGTGTGGCTCAGGTCTCAGCCTCTCGCAGGCCTGGGGAACCCGTCCCAGAAGTCTCCAGGCTGTCCCTCTGTATCCTGCCACACCGTGCAGTACCGCAGCCCTGCTCCTCAGCGGGGTGTGGCTCGGGTCTCAGCCTCTCGCAGGCCTGGGGAACCCGTCCCAGGAGTCTCCAGGCTGTCCCTCTGTATCCTGCCGCACCGTGCAGTACCGCAGCCCTGCTCCTCAGCGGGGTGTGGCTCGGGTCCCAGACTCTCGCAGGCGGGGAACCCGTCCCAGAAGTCTCCAGGCTGTCCCTCTGTATCCTGCCGCACCGTGCAGTACCGCAGCCCTGCTCCTCAGCGGGGTGTGGCTCGGGTCCCAGACTCTCGCAGGCGGGGAACCCGTCCCAGAAGTCTCCAGGCTGTCCCTCTGTATCCTGCCGCACCGTGCAGTACCGCAGCCCTGCTCCTCAGCGGGGTGTGGCTCGGGTCCCAGGCTGTCCCTCTGTATCCTGCCGCACCGTGCAGTAACGCAGCCCTGCTCCTCAGCGGGGTGTGGCTCGGGTCCCAGCCTCTCGCAGGCCTGGGGAACCCGTCCCAGGAGTCTCCAGGCTGTCCCTCTGTATCCTGCCGCACCGTGCAGTACCACAGCCCTGCTCCTCAGCGGGGTGTGGCTCGGGTCCCAGCCTCTCGCAGGCCTGGGGAACCCGTCCCAGGAGTCTCCAGGCTGTCCCTCTGTATCCTGCCGCACCGTGCAGTACCGCAGCCCTGCTCCTCAGCGGGGTGTGGCTCAGGTCTCAGCCTCTCGCAGGCCTGGGGAACCCGTCCCAGAAGTCTCCAGGCTGTCCCTCTGTATCCTGCCGCACCGTGCAGTACCGCAGCCCTGCTCCTCAGCGGGGTGTGGCTCGGGTCTCAGCCTCTCGCAGGCCTGGGGAACCCGTCCCAGGAGTCTCCAGGCTGTCCCTCTGTATCCTGCCGCACCGTGCAGTACCGCAGCCCTGCTCCTCAGCGGGGTGTGGCTCGGGTCCCAGACTCTCGCAGGCGGGGAACCCGTCCCAGAAGTCTCCAGGCTGTCCCTCTGTATCCTGCCGCACCGTGCAGTACCGCAGCCCTGCTCCTCAGCGGGGTGTAGCTCGGGTCCCAGCCTCTCGCAGGCCTGGGGAACCCGTCCCAGGAGTCTCCAGGCTGTCCCTCTGTATCCTGCCGCACCGTGCAGTACCGCAGCCCTGCTCCTCAGCGGGGTGTGGCTCGGGTCCCAGGCTGTCCCTCTGTATCCTGCCGCACCGTGCAGTAACGCAGCCCTGCTCCTCAGCGGGGTGTGGCTCGGGTCCCAGACTCTCGCAGGCGGGGAACCCGTCCCAGAAGTCTCCAGGCTGTCCCTCTGTATCCTGCCGCACCGTGCAGTACCGCAGCCCTGCTCCTCAGCGGGGTGTGGCTCGGGTCCCAGGCTGTCCCTCTGTATCCTGCCGCACCGTGCAGTACCGCAGCCCTGCTCCTCAGCGGGGTGTGGCTCGGGTCCCAGCCTCTCGCAGGTGGGGAACCCGTCCCAGGAGTCTCCAGGCTGTCCCTCTGTATCCTGCCGCACCGTGCAGTACCGCAGCCCTGCTCCTCAGCGGGGTGTGGCTCGGGTCCCAGCCTCTCGCAGGCAGGGAACCCGTCCCAGGAGTCTCCAGGCTGTCCCTCTGTATCCTGCCGCACCGTGCAGTACTGCAGCCCTGCTCCTCAGTGGGGTGTGGCTCGGGTCTCAGACTCTCGCAGGCGGGGAACCTTTCCCAGGAGTCTCCAGGCTGTCCCTCTGTATCCTGCCGCACCGTGCAGTAACGCAGCCTGCTCCTCAGCGGGGTGTGGCTCGGGTCTCAGCCTCTCGCAGGCGGGGAACCCATCCCAGGAGTCTCCAGGCTGTCCCTCTATATCCTGCCGCACCGTGCAGTACCGCAGCCCTGCTCCTCAGCGGGGTGTGGCTCGGGTCTCCGCCTCTCGCAGGCGGGGAACCCATCCCAGGAGTCTCCAGGCTGTCCCTCTGTATCCTGCCGCACCGTGCAGTACCGCAGCCCTGCTCCTCAGCGGGGTGTGGCTCGGGTCCCAGACTCTCGCAGGCGGGGAACCCGTCCCAGAAGTCTCCAGGCTGTCCCTCTGTATCCTGCCGCACCGTGCAGTACCGCAGCCCTGCTCCTCAGCGGGGTGTGGCTCGGGTCTCAGCCTCTCGCAGGCCTGGGGAACCCGTCCCAGGAGTCTCCAGGCTGTCCCTCTGTATCCTGCCGCACCGTGCAGTACCGCAGCCCTGCTCCTCAGCGGGGTGTGGCTCGGGTCTCAGCCTCTCGCAGGCGGGGTACCCGTCCCAGGAGTCTCCAGGCTGTCCCTCTGTATCCTGCCGCACCGTGCAGTACCGCAGCCCTGCTCCTCAGCGGGGTGTAGCTCGGGTCCCAGCCTCTCGAAGGCCTGGGGAACCCGTCCCAGGAGTCTCCAGGCTGTCCCTCTGTATCCTGCCGCACCGTGCAGTAACGCAGCCCTGCTCCTCAGCGGGGTGTGGCTCGGGTCCCAGCCTCTCGCAGGCGGGAAACTCGTCCCAGGAGTCTCCAGGCTGTCCCTCTGTATCCTGCCGCACCGTGCAGTATCGCAGCCCTGCTCCTCAGCGGGGTGTGGCTCGGGTCCCAGCCTCTCGCAGGCCTGGGGAACCCGTCCCAGGAGTCTCCAGGCTGTCCCTCTGTATCCTGCCGCACCGTGCAGTACCGCAGCCCTGCTCCTCAGCGGGGTGTGGCTCAGGTCTCAGCCTCTCGCAGGCCTGGGGAACCCGTCCCAGAAGTCTCCAGGCTGTCCCTCTGTATCCTGCCGCACCGTGCAGTACCGCAGCCCTGCTCCTCAGCGGGGTGTGGCTCGGGTCTCAGCCTCTCGCAGGCCTGGGGAACCCGTCCCAGGAGTCTCCAGGCTGTCACTCTGTATCCTGCCGCACCGTGCAGTACCGCAGCCCTGCTCCTCAGCAGGGTGTGGCTCGGGTCCCAGACTCTCGCAGGCGGGGAACCCGTCCCAGGAGTCTCCAGGCTGTCCCTCTGTATCCTGCCGCACCATGCAGTACCGCAGCCCTGCTCCTCAGCGGGGTGTGGCTCGGGTCTCAGCCTCTCGCAGGCGGGGAACCTGTCCCAGGAGTCTCCAGGCTGTCCCTCTGTATCCTGCCGCACCGTGCAGTACCGCAGCCCTGCTCCTCAGCCGGGAGTGGCTCGGGTCCCAGACTCTCGCAGGCGGGGAACCCGTCCCAGAAGTCTCCAGGCTGTCCCTCTGTATCCTGCCGCACCGTGCAGTACCGCAGCCCTGCTCCTCTGCGGGGTGTAGCTCGGGTCCCAGCCTCTCGCAGGCCTGGGGAACCCGTCCCAGGAGTCTCCAGGCTGTCCCTCTGTATCCTGCCGCACCGTGCAGTACCGCAGCCCTGCTCCTCAGCGGGGTGTGGCTCGGGTCCCAGCCTCTCGCAGGCCTGGGGAACCCGTCCCAGGAGTCTCCAGGCTGTCCCTCTGTATCCTGCCGCACCGTGCAGTACCGCAGCCCTGCTCCTCAGCGGGGTGTGGCTCAGGTCTCAGCCTCTCGCAGGCCTGGGGAACCCGTCCCAGAAGTCTCCAGGCTGTCCCTCTGTATCCTGCCACACCATGCAGTACCGCAGCCCTGCTCCTCAGCGGGGTGTGGCTCGGGTCTCAGCCTCTCGCAGGCCTGGGGAACCCGTCCCAGGAGTCTCCAGGCTGTCCCTCTGTATCCTGCCGCACCGTGCAGTACCGCAGCCCTGCTCCTCAGCGGGGTGTGGCTCGGGTCCCAGACTCTCGCAGGCGGGGAACCCGTCCCAGAAGTCTCCAGGCTGTCCCTCTGTATCCTGCCGCACCGTGCAGTACCGCAGCCCTGCTCCTCAGCGGGGTGTGGCTCGGGTCCCAGGCTGTCCCTCTGTATCCTGCCTCACCGTGCAGTACCGCAGCCCTGCTCCTCAGCGGGGTGTGGCTCGGGTCCCAGCTTCTCGCAGGTGGGGAACCCGTCCCAGGAGTCTCCAGGCTGTCCCTCTGTATCCTGCCACACCGTGCAGTACCGCAGCCCTGCTCCTCAGCGGGGTGTGGCTCGGGTCTCAGCCTCTCGCAGGCCTGGGGAACCCGTCCCAGGAGTCTCCAGGCTGTCCCTCTGTATCCTGCCGCACCGTGCAGTACCGCAGCCCTGCTCCTCAGCGGGGTGTGGCTCGGGTCCCAGACTCTCGCAGGCGGGGAACCCGTCCCAGAAGTCTCCAGGCTGTCCCTCTGTATCCTGCCGCACCGTGCAGTACCGCAGCCCTGCTCCTCAGCGGGGTGTAGCTCGGGTCCCAGCCTCTCGCAGGCCTGGGGAACCCATCCCAGGAGTCTCCAGGCTGTCCCTCTGTATCCTGCCGCACCGTGCAGTACCGCAGCCCTGCTCCTCAGCGGGGTGTGGCTCGGGTCCCAGGCTGTCCCTCTGTATCCTACCGCACCGTGCAGTAACGCAGCCCTGCTCCTCAGCGGGGTGTGGCTCGGGTCCCAGACTCTCGCAGGCGGGGAACCCGTCCCAGAAGTCTCCAGGCTGTCCCTCTGTATCCTGCCGCACCGTGCAGTACCGCAGCCCTGCTCCTCAGCGGGGTGTGGCTCGGGTCCCAGGCTGTCCCTCTGTATCCTGCCGCACCGTGCAGTACCGCAGCCCTGCTCCTCAGCGGGGTGTGGCTCGGGTCCCAGCCTCTCGCAGGTGGGGAACCCGTCCCAGGAGTCTCCAGGCTGTCCCTCTGTATCCTGCCGCACCGTGCAGTACCGTAGCCCTGCTCCTCAGCGGGGTGTAGCTCGGGTCCCAGTCTCTCGCAGGCCTGGGGAACCCGTCCCAGGAGTCTCCAGGCTGTCCCTCTGTATCCTGCCGCACCGTGCAGTACCGCAGCCCTGCTCCTCAGCGGGGTGTGGCTCGGGTCCCAGACTCTCGTAGGCGGGGAACCCATCCCAGGAGTCTCCAGGCTGTCCCTCTGTATCCTGCCGCACAGTGCAGTACCGCAGCCCTGCTCCTCAGCGGGGTGTGGCTCTGGTCCCAGACTCTCGCAGGCCTGGGGAACCCGTCCCAGGAGTCTCCAGGCTGTCCCTCTGTATCCTGCCGCACCGTGGAGTACCGCAGCCCTGCTCCTCAGCGGGGTGTGGCTCGGGTCTCAGCCTCTCGCAGGCGGGGAACCCGTCCCAGAAGTCTCCAGGCTGTCCCTCTGTATCCTGCCGCACCGTGCAGTACCGCAGCCCTGCTCCTCAGCGGGGTGTGGCTCGGGTCCCAGCCTCTCGCAGGCGGGGAACCCGTCCCAGGAGTCTCCAGGCTGTCCCTCTGTATCCTGCCGCACCGTGCAGTACCGCAGCCCTGCTCCTCAGCAGGGTGTGGCTCGGGTCTCAGCCTCTCGCAGGCGGGGAACCCATCCCAGAAGTCTCCAGGCTGTCCCTCTGTATCCTGCCGCACCGTGCAGTACCGCAGCCCTGCTCCTCAGCGGGGTGTGGCTCGGGTCCCAGCCTCTCGCAGGCCTGGGGAACCCGTCCCAGGAGTCTACAGGCTGTCCCTCTGTATCCTGCCGCACCGTGCAGTACCGCAGCCCTGCTCCTCAGCGGGGTGTGGCTCGGGTCTCAGCCTCTCGCAGGCCTGGGGAACCCGTCCCAGGAGTCTCCAGGCTGTCCCTCTGTATCCTGCCGCACCGTGCAGTACCGCAGCCCTGCTCCTCAGCGGGGTGTGGCTCGGGTCTCAGCCTCTCGCAGGCCTGGGGAACCCGTCCCAGGAGTCTCCAGGCTGTCCCTCTGTATCCTGCCGCACCGTGCAGTACCGCAGCCCTGCTCCTCAGCGGGGTGTGGCTCGGGTCTCAGACTCTCGCAGGCGGGGAACCCGTCCCAGGAGTCTCCAGGCTGACCCTCTGTATCCTGCCGCACCGTGCAGTACCAATGTAAAGGGGGGTTAAGGCTGCACACCACAATATATAAACAAATACATACAGTTTACCGGTGCTGCTGGTTCAAGAAAGTACCTGCCAGGAATTTCCAAAGTACACTGAGGAAAAAAGAGAGATCCAGCGCTACACGGATTTCAAGATAATGAATTTATTGTGCCACAATAAATTCATTATCTTGAAATCCGTGTAGCGCTGGATCTCTCTTTTTTCCGCACCGTGCAGTACCGCAGCCCTGTAACACCGCCGGAAGAAGAGATCAGTGTATCTCGAAAGCTCGCACAAATAAAAGCATTTCGTTAGCCACAGAACGGTATCATCTATTTATTTTTTGATTATTGAAGCTCGGCTAACACGGTACTGATACCTCTACATGTGTATATATATATAAATAAATAAAATATGTACCAACGCGCGCACCTTTCCAGGGTGCAAGAGGTTAACTTATCTGAAGAGGTAGTCTGCAGGTGCACCCAATTCAGACAACTCCTGATTGCAAGGAGGTCTATATGGCAGTCAGCAAGCTACCAGAGAGGAAAGACTTTTCCCCAAGCAGTAGGATTGGTACAGTTCCCCGCCTGCGAGAGTCTGAGACCCGAGCCACACCCCGCTGAGGAGCAGGGCTGCGGTACTGCACGGTGCGGCAGGATACAGAGGGACAGCCTGGGACCCGAGCCACACCCCGCTGAGGAGCAGGGCTGCGGTACTGCACGGTGCGGCAGGATACAGAGGGACAGCCTGGAGACTCCTGGGACGGGTTCCCCGCCTGCGAGAGGCTGAGACCCGAGCCACACCCCGCTGAGGAGCAGGGCTGCGGTACTGCACGGTGCGGCAGGATACAGAGGGACAGCCTGGGACCCGAGCCACACCCCGCTGAGGAGCAGGGCTGCGGTACTGCACGGTGCGGCAGGATACAGAGGGACAGCCTGGAGACTCCTGGGATGGGTTCCCCAGGACTGCGAGAGGCTGAGACCCGAGCCACACCCCGCTGAGGAGCAGGGCTGCGGTACTGCACGGTGCGGCAGGATACAGAGGGACAGCCTGGAGACTTCTGGGATGGGTTCCCCGCCTGCGAGAGTCTGGGACCCGAGCCACACCCCGCTGAGGAGCAGGGCTGCGGTACTGCACGGTGCGGCAGGATACAGAGGGACAGCCTGGAGACTCCTGGGACGGGTTCCCCAGGCCTGCGAGAGGCTGGGACCCGAGCTACACCCCGCTGAGGAGCAGGGCTGCGGTACTGCACGGTGCGGCAGGATACAGAGGGACAGCCTGGAGACTCCTGGGACGGGTTCCCCGGCCTGCGAGAGGCTGAGACCCGAGCCACACCCCGCTGAGGAGCAGGGCTGCGGTACTGCATGGTGCGGCAGGATACAGAGGGACAGCCTGGGACCCGAGCCACACCCCGCTGAGGAGCAGGGCTGCGGTACTGCACGGTGCGGCAGGATACAGAGGGACAGCCTGGGACCCGAGCCACACCCCGCTGAGGAGCAGGGCTGCGGTACTGCACGGTGCGGCAGGATACAGAGGGACAGCCTGGAGACTCCTGGGACGGGTTCCCCGCCTGCGAGAGGCTGGGACCCGAGCCACACCCCGCTGAGGAGCAGGGCTGCGGTACTGCACGGTGCGGCAGGATACAGAGGGACAGCCTGGAGACTCCTGGGACGGGTTCCCCGCCTGCGAGAGGCTGAGACCCGAGCCACACCCCGCTGAGGAGCAGGGCTGCGGTACTGCACGGTGCGGCAGGATACAGAGGGACAGCCTGGGACCCGAGCCACACCCCGCTGAGGAGCAGGGCTGCGGTACTGCACGGTGCGGCAGGATACAGAGGGACAGCCTGGAGACTCCTGGGACGGGTTCCCCGGCCTGCGAGAGGCTGAGACCCGAGCCACACCCCGCTGAGGAGCAGGGCTGCGGTACTGCACGGTGCGGCAGGATACAGAGGGACAGCCTGGGACCCGAGCCACACCCCGCTGAGGAGCAGGGCTGCGGTACTGCACGGTGCGGCAGGATACAGAGGGACAGCCTGGGACCCGAGCCACACCCCGCTGAGGAGCAGGGCTGCGGTACTGCACGGTGCGGCAGGATACAGAGGGACAGCCTCGAGACTCCTGGGACGGGTTCCCCAGGCCTGCGAGAGGCTGAGACCCGAGACACACCCCGCTGAGGAGCAGGGCTGCGGTACTGCACGGTGCGGCAGGATACAGAGGGACAGCCTGGAGACTTCTGGGACGGGTTCCCCAGGCCTGCGAGAGGCTGAGACCCGAGCCACACCCCGCTGAGGAGCAGGGCTGCGGTACTGCACGGTGCGGCAGGATACAGAGGGACAGCCTGGAGACTCCTGGGACAGGTTCCCCGCCTGCGAGAGGCTGAGACCCGAGCCACACCCCGCTGAGGACCAGGGCTGCGGTACTGCACGGTGCGGCAGGATACAGAGGGACAGCCTGGAGACTCCTGGGACGGGTTCCCCAGGCCTGCGAGAGGCTGAGACCCGAGCCACACCCCGCTGAGGAGCAGGGCTGCGGTACTGCACGGTGCGGCAGGATACAGAGGGACAGCCTGGAGACTCCTGGGACGGGTTCCCCGCCTGCGAGAGGCTGAGACCCGAGCCACACCCCGCTGAGGAGCAGGGCTGCGGTACTGCACGGTGCGGCAGGATACAGAGGGACAGCCTGGAGACTCCTGGGACGGGTTCCCCAGGCCTGCGAGAGTCTGGGACCCGAGCCACACCCCGCTGAGGAGCAGGGCTGCGGTACTGCACGATGCGGCAGGATACAGAGGGACAGCCTGGAGACTTCTGGGACGGGTTCCCCAGGCCTGCGAGAGTCTGGGACCCGAGCCACACCCCGCTGAGGAGCAGGGCTGCGGTACTGCACGGTGCGGCAGGATACAGAGGGACAGCCTGGAGACTCCTGGGATGGGTTCCCCGCCTGCGAGAGGCTGAGACCCGAGCCACACCCCGCTGAGGAGCAGGGCTGCGATACTGCACGGTGCGGCAGGATACAGAGGGACAGCCTGGGACCCGAGCCACACCCCGCTGAGGAGCAGGGCTGCGGTACTGCACGGTGCGGCAGGATTCAGAGGGACAGCCTGGAGACACCTGGGATGGGTTCCCCGCCTGCGAGAGTCTGGGACCCGAGCCACACCCCGCTGAGGAGCAGGGCTGCGGTACTGCACGGTGCGGCAGGATACAGAGGGACAGCCTGGAGACTCCTGGGATGGGTTCCCCGCCTGCGAGAGGTTGAGACCACCTGGGACCCGAGCCACACCCCGCTGAGGAGCAGGGCTGCGGTACTGCACGGTGCGGCAGGATACAGAGGGACAGCCTGGGACCCGAGCCACACCCCGCTGAGGAGCAGGCTGCGGTACTGCACGGTGCTTCAGGATACAGAGGGACAGCCTGGAGACTCCTGGGACGGGTTCCCCACCTGCGAGAGGCTGAGACCCGAGCCACACCCCGCTGAGGAGCAGGGCTGCGGTACTGCACGGTGCGGCAGGATACAGAGGGACAGCCTGGAGACTCCTGGGATGGGTTCCCCGCCTGCGAGAGGCTGAGACCCGAGCCACACCCCGCTGAGGAGCAGGGCTGCGGTACTGCACGGTGCGGCAGGATACAGAGGGACAGCCTGGAGACTCCTGGGACGGGTTCCCGCCTGCGAGAGTCTGGGACCCGAGCCACACCCCGCTGAGGAGCAGGGCTGCGGTACTGCACGGTGCGGCAGGATACAGAGGGACAGCCTGGAGACTTCTGGGACGGGTTCCCAAGGCCTGCGAGAGGCTGAGACCCGAGCCACACCCCGCTGAGGAGCAGGGCTGCGTTACTGCACGGTGCGGCAGGATACAGAGGGACAGCCTGGAGACTCCTGGGACGGGTTCCCCGCCTGCGAGAGGCTGGGACCCGAGCCACACCCCGCTGAGGAGCAGGGCTGCGGTACTGCACGGTGCGGCAGGATACAGAGGGACAGCCTGGAGACTCCTGGGATGGGTTCCCCGCCTGCGAGAGTCTGGGACCCGAGCCACACCCCGCTGAGGAGCAGGGCTGCGGTACTGCACGGTGCGGCAGGATACAGAGGGACAGCCTGGAGACTCCTGGGACGGGTTCCCCGCCTGTGAGAGGTTGGGACCCGAGCCACACCCCGCTGAGGAGCAGGGCTGCGGTACTGCACGGTGCGGCAGGATACAGAGGGACAGCCTGGGACCCGAGCCACACCCCGCTGAGGAGCAGGGCTGCGGTACTGCACGGTGCGGCAGGATACAGAGGGACAGCCTGGAGACTCCTGGGACGGGTTCCCCAGGCCTGCGAGAATCTGGGACCCGAGCCACACCCCGCTGAGGAGCAGGGCTGCGGTACTGCACGGTGCGGCAGGATACAGAGGGACAGCCTGGAGACTCCTGGGACGGGTTCCCCAGGCCTGCGAGAGGCTGAGACCCGAGCCACACCCCGCTGAGGAGCAGGGCTGCGGTACTGCACGGTGCGGCAGGATACAGAGGGACAGCCTGGAGACTCCTGGGACGGGTTCCCCGCCTGCGAGAGTCTGGGACCCGAGCCACACCCCGCTGAGGAGCAGGGCTGCGGTACTGCACGGTGCGGCAGGATACAGAGGGACAGCCTGGAGACTCCTGGGACGGGTTCCCCAGGCCTGCGAGAGGCTGGGACCTGAGCCACACCCCGCTGAGGAGCAGGGCTGCGGTACTGCACGGTGCGGCAGGATACAGAGGGACAGCCTGGAGACTCCTGGGACGGGTTCCCCAGGCCTGCGAGAGGCTGGGACCCGAGCCACACCCCGCTGAGGAGCAGGGCTGCGGTACTGCACGGTGCGGCAGGATACAGAGGGACAGCCTGGAGACTCCTGGGACGGGTTCCCCAGGCCTGCGAGAGGCTGGGACCTGAGCCACACCCCGCTGAGGAGCAGGGCTGCGGTACTGCACGGTGCGGCAGGATACAGAGGGACAGCCTGGAGACTCCTGGGACGGGTTCCCCAGGCCTGCGAGAGGCTGAGACCTGAGCCACACCCCGCTGAGGAGCAGGGCTGCGGTACTGCACGGTGCGGCAGGATACAGAGGGACAGCCTGGAGACTCCTGGGACGGGTTCCCCGCCTGCGAGAGTCTGGGACCCGAGCCACACCCCGCTGAGGAGCAGGGCTGCGGTACTGCACGGTGCGGCAGGATACAGAGGGACAGCCTGGAGACTTCTGGGACGGGTTCCCCGCCTGCGAGAGGCTGAGACCCGAGCCACACCCCGCTGAGGAGCAGGGCTGCGGTACTGCACGGTGCGGCAGGATACAGAGGGACAGCCTGGAGACTCCTGGGACGGGGTCCCCGCCTGCGAGAGGCTGAGACCCGAGCCACACCCCGCTGAGGAGCAGGGCTGCGGTACTGCACGGTGCGGCAGGATACAGAGGGACAGTCTGGGACCCGAGCCACACCCCGCTGAGGAGCAGGGCTGCGGTACTGCACGGTGCGGCAGGATACAGAGGGACAGCCTGGGACCCGAGCCACACCCCGCTGAGGAGCAGGGCTGCGGTACTGCACGGTGCGGCAGGATACAGAGGGACAGCCTGGAGACTCCTGGGACGGGTTCCCCAGGCCTGCGAGAATCTGGGACCCGAGCCACACCCCGCTGAGGAGCAGGGCTGCGGTACTGCACGGTGCGGCAGGATACAGAGGGACAGCCTGGAGACTCCTGGGACGGGTTCCCCAGGCCTGCGAGAGGCTGAGACCCGAGCCACACCCCGCTGAGGAGCAGGGCTGCGGTACTGCACGGTGCGGCAGGATACAGAGGGACAGCCTGGAGACTCCTGGGATGGGTTCCCAACCTGCGAGAGGCTGAGACCCGAGCCACACCCCGCTGAGGAGCAGGGCTGCGGTACTGCACGGTGCGGCAGGATACAGAGGGACAGCCTGGAGACTCCTGGGACGGGTTCCCCAGGCCTGCGAGAGGCTGAGACCCGAGCCACACCCCGCTGAGGAGCAGGGCTGCGGTACTGCACGGTGCGGCAGGATACAGAGGGACAGCCTGGAGACTCCTGGGACGGGTTCCCCACCTGCGAGAGGCTGAGACCCGAGCCACACCCCGCTGAGGAGCAGGGCTGCGGTACTGCACGGTGCGGCAGGATACAGAGGGACAGCCTGGAGACTCCTGGGATGGGTTCCCCGCCTGCGAGAGGCTGAGACCCGAGCCACACCCCGCTGAGGAGCAGGGCTGCGGTACTGCACGGTGTGGCAGGATACAGAGGGACAGCCTGGAGACACCTGGGATGGGTTCCCCAGGCCTGCGAGAGGCTGAGACCCGAGCCACACCCCGCTGAGGAGCAGGGCTGAGGTACTGCACGGTGCGGCAGGATACAGAGGGACAGCCTGGAGGCTCCTGGGACGGGTTCCCCAGGCCTGCGAGAGGGTGAGACCCGAGCCACACCCCGCTGAGGAGCAGGGCTGCGGTACTGCACGGTGCGGCAGGATACAGAGGGACAGCCTGGAGACTCCTGGGACAGGTTCCCCACCTGCGAGAGGCTGAGACCCGAGCCACACCCCGCTGAGGAGCAGGGCTGCGGTACTGCACGGTGCGGCAGGATACAGAGGGACAGCCTGGAGACTCCTGGGATGGGTTCCCCACCTGCGAGAGGCTGAGACCCGAGCCACACCCCGCTGAGGAGCAGGGCTGCGGTACTGCACGGTGCGGCAGGATACAGAGGGACAGCCTGGAGACTCCTGGGACGGGTTCCCCGCCTGCGAGAGGCTGAGACCCGAGCCACACCCCGCTGAGGAGCAGGGCTGCGGTACTGCACGGTGCGGCAGGATACAGAGGGACAGTCTGGGACCCGAGCCACACCCCGCTGAGGAGCAGGGCTGCGGTACTGCACGGTGCGGCAGGATACAGAGGGACAGCCTGGAGACTCCTGGGACGGGTTCCCCAGGCCTGCGAGAATCTGGGACCCGAGCCACACCCCGCTGAGGAGCAGGGCTGCGGTACTGCACGGTGCGGCAGGATACAGAGGGACAGCCTGGAGACTCCTGGGACGGGTTCCCCAGGCCTGCGAGAGGCTGAGACCCGAGCCACACCCCGCTGAGGAGCAGGGCTGCGGTACTGCACGGTGCGGCAGGATACAGAGGGACAGCCTGGAGACTCCTGGGACGGGTTCCCCGCCTGCGAGAGGCTGAGACCCGAGCCACAGCCCGCTGAGGAGCAGGGCTGCGGTACTGCACGGTGCGGCAGGATACAGAGGGACAGCCTGGAGACTCCTGGGATGGGTTCCCCGCCTGCGAGAGGCTGAGACCCGAGCCACACCCCGCTGAGGAGCAGGGCTGCGGTACTGCACGGTGTGGCAGGATACAGAGGGACAGCCTGGAGACACCTGGGATGGGTTCCCCAGGCCTGCGAGAGGCTGAGACCCGAGCCACACCCCGCTGAGGAGCAGGGCTGAGGTACTGCACGGTGCGGCAGGATACAGAGGGACAGCCTGGAGGCTCCTGGGACGGGTTCCCCAGGCCTGCGAGAGGGTGAGACCCGAGCCACACCCCACTGAGGAGCAGGGCTGCGTTACTGCACGGTGCGGCAGGATACAGAGGGACAGCCTGGAGACTTCTGGGACGGGTTCCCCACCTGCGAGAGTCTGGGACCCGAGCCACACCCCGCTGAGGAGCAGGGCTGCGGTACTGCACGGTGCGGCAGGATACAGAGGGACAGCCTGGAGACTCCTGGGACAGGTTCCCCACCTGCGAGAGGCTGAGACCCGAGCCACACCCCGCTGAGGAGCAGGGCTGCGGTACTGCACGGTGCGGCAGGATACAGAGGGACAGCCTGGAGACTCCTGGGATGGGTTCCCCGCCTGCGAGAGGCTGAGACCCGAGCCACACCCCGCTGAGGAGCAGGGCTGCGGTACTGCACGGTGCGGCAGGATACAGAGGGACAGTCTGGGACCCGAGCCACACCCCGCTGAGGAGCAGGGCTGCGGTACTGCACGGTGCGGCAGGATACAGAGGGACAGCCTGGGACCCGAGCCACACCCCGCTGAGGAGCAGGGCTGCGGTACTGCACGGTGCGGCAGGATACAGAGGGACAGCCTGGAGACTCCTGGGACGGGTTCCCCAGGCCTGCGAGAATCTGGGACCCGAGCCACACCCCGCTGAGGAGCAGGGCTGCGGTACTGCACGGTGCGGCAGGATACAGAGGGACAGCCTGGAGACTCCTGGGACGGGTTCCCCAGGCCTGCGAGAGGCTGAGACCCGAGCCACACCCCGCTGAGGAGCAGGGCTGCGGTACTGCACGGTGCGGCAGGATACAGAGGGACAGCCTGGAGACTCCTGGGATGGGTTCCCAACCTGCGAGAGGCTGAGACCCGAGCCACACCCCGCTGAGGAGCAGGGCTGCGGTACTGCACGGTGCGGCAGGATACAGAGGGACAGCCTGGAGACTCCTGGGACGGGTTCCCCAGGCCTGCGAGAGGCTGAGACCCGAGCCACACCCCGCTGAGGAGCAGGGCTGCGGTACTGCACGGTGCGGCAGGATACAGAGGGACAGCCTGGAGACTCCTGGGACGGGTTCCCCGCCTGCGAGAGGCTGAGACCCGAGCCACACCCCGCTGAGGAGCAGGGCTGCGGTACTGCACGGTGCGGCAGGATACAGAGGGACAGCCTGGAGACTCCTGGGATGGGTTCCCCGCCTGCGAGAGGCTGAGACCCGAGCCACACCCCGCTGAGGAGCAGGGCTGCGGTACTGCACGGTGTGGCAGGATACAGAGGGACAGCCTGGAGACACCTGGGATGGGTTCCCCAGGCCTGCGAGAGGCTGAGACCCGAGCCACACCCCGCTGAGGAGCAGGGCTGAGGTACTGCACGGTGCGGCAGGATACAGAGGGACAGCCTGGAGGCTCCTGGGACGGGTTCCCCAGGCCTGCGAGAGGGTGAGACCCGAGCCACACCCCGCTGAGGAGCAGGGCTGCGGTACTGCACGGTGCGGCAGGATACAGAGGGACAGCCTGGAGACTCCTGGGACAGGTTCCCCACCTGCGAGAGGCTGAGACCCGAGCCACACCCCGCTGAGGAGCAGGGCTGCGGTACTGCACGGTGCGGCAGGATACAGAGGGACAGCCTGGAGACTCCTGGGACGGGTTCCCCGCCTGCGAGAGGCTGGGACCCGAGCCACACCCGGCTGAGGAGCAGGGCTGCGGTACTGCACGGTGCGGCAGGATACAGAGGGACAGCCTGGAGACTCCTGGGATGGGTTCCCCGCCTGCGAGAGGCTGAGACCCGAGCCACACCCCGCTGAGGAGCAGGGCTGCGTTACTGCTCGGTGCGGCAGGATACAGAGGGACAGCCTGGAGACTCCTGGGACAGGTTCCCCTGCCTGCGAGAGGCTGAGACCCGAGCCACACCCCGCTGAGGAGCAGGGCTGCGTTACTGCACGGTGCGGCAGGATACAGAGGGACAGCCTGGAGACTCCTGGGACAGGTTCCCCGCCTGCGAGAGGCTGAGACCCGAGCCACACCCCGCTGAGGAGCAGGGCTGCGGTACAGCATGGTGCGGCAGGATACAGAGGGATAGCCTGGAGACTCCTGGGACAGGTTCCCCAGGCCTGCGAGAGGCTGGGACCCGAGCCACACCCCGCTGAGGAGCAGGGCTGCGGTACTGCACGGTGCGGCAGGATACAGAGGGACAGCCTGGAGACTCCTGGGACAGGTTCCCCGCCTGCGAGAGGCTGAGACCCGAGCCACACCCCGCTGAGGAGCAGGGCTGCGGTACAGCATGGTGCGGCAGGATACAGAGGGATAGCCTGGAGACTCCTGGGACAGGTTCCCCAGGCCTGCGAGAGGCTGGGACCCGAGCCACACCCCGCTGAGGAGCAGGGCTGCGGTACTGCACGGTGCGGCAGGATACAGAGGGACAGCCTGGAGACTCCTGGGACAGGTTCCCCGCCTGCGAGAGGCTGAGACCCGAGCCACACCCCGCTGAGGAGCAGGGCTGCGGTACTGCACGGTGCGGCAGGATACACAGGGACAGCCTGGAGACTCCTGGGATGGGTTCCCCGCCTGCGAGAGGCTGAGACCCGAGCCACACCCCGCTGAGGAGCAGGGCTGCGGTACTGCACGGTGCGGCAGGATACAGAGGGACAGCCTGGAGACTCCTGGGATGGGTTCCCCAGGCCTGCGAGAGTCTGAGACCCGAGCCACACCCCGCTGAGGAGCAGGGCTGCGGTACTGCATGGTGCGGCAGGATACAGAGGGACAGCCTGGAGACTCCTGGGAAAGGTTCCCCGCCTGCGAGAGGCTGAGACCGTGTGGGCCCCGAGCCACACCCCGCTGAGGAGCAGGGTGCGGCAGGATACAGAGGGACAGCCTGGAGACTCCTGGGATGGGTTCCCCGCCTGCGAGAGGCTGAGACCCGAGCCACACCCTGCTGAGGAGCAGGGCTGCGGTACTGCACCATGCGGCAGGATACAGAGTGACAGCCTGGAGACTCCTGGGACGGGTTCCCCGCCTGCGAGAGACTGAGACCCGAGCCACACCCCGCTGAGGAGCAGGGCTGCGTTACTGCACGGTGCGGCAGGATACAGAGGGACAGCCAGGAGACTCCTGGGACGGGTTCCCCGCCTGCGAGAGGCTGAGACCCGAGCCACACCCCGCTGAGGAGCAGGGCTGCGTTACTGCACGGTGCGGCAGGATACAGAGGGACAGCCTGGAGACTCCTGGGACAGGTTCCCCGCTTGCGAGAGGCTGAGACCGCCTGGACCCGAGCCACACCCCGCTGAGGAGCAGGGCTGCGGTACTGCACGGTGCGGCAGGATACAGAGGGATAGCCTGGAGACTCCTGGGATGGATTCCCCAGGCCTGCGAGTAGTCACAACACCCAGTCTGTGGTGGCACCCGGGATCTGTGACATTGGGTCTCAAAGTCACTGAGAAAACCGTCAATTTTGTCGGTGCCATCCACAAACTTGTTGAGACTGTGGTGGTCCACTCGGGAAAGTCTTGCTCCCCGTTGAGCAGGTGGGAGTGAGGGGACACTTGGGGGACAGCTTGCTCCCCGTTGATGAGGTGGGAGTGAGGGGACACTTGGGGGACAGCTTGCTCCCCGTTGATCAGCTGGGAGTGAGGGGACACTTGTCCGTGCACGGCTGCCAGCATCTGAATCCTCTCATCTGCTGTAGCCCTCTCTCCCCATGAGGCAAGAAGTGCGGTGATTCCAGGGGTGGCGGGTCCAGTAGCCACGGGGACTACCCCTACCGCACACTCCCAAGAACCAGTCCTTCACCATTATCCCGGTGATCGCCCTCTCCCTCCACATGTCCTCTCCCTCCGGGGCTGGATGTGAGGATCCCTGAGGCCTGGCAGCCCTGCACGTGACCAGTTGGCAGAACTTTGGATCGTGTTCGCGTCACATGATGCCGCAGAGGTGGGCACTAAATCACGTTGCATGCTCCCGATGCGCGGCGCACGAACGTGGCGCTCCTGAGCTCCGTGGAAACAATCATCTGCTTTTACAAGCTGCAGCTGTGCTTCTATCGCACCACCTACCACAGGCTCCCGGGGAGGCCGCCTCCGCTCCACCCTCCATGGGGATTGGCCCAGCCCTGTATATATGCTCAGCTGAGCCACAGGCTCTTTGGCTGAGCATAGTTTGTGTTACAGGGTTTACCACTCCTGTCTTGCCTCGCTCCAGTTGTGCCTTGCTTCTAGTTAACCCTTCGTGTACCGACCCGGCTTGCCCATGGACCAGCTGCTTTCTGGAACTCTGACCTTGGCTAGCTCTGACCCTCTGCTCCTCTCTAACCCAGACCACAGCATTGCACCTCGACCATCCTGCTCTCCATACTCCCGACCACGGCATTGCACCTAGACCATCCTGCTCTCCATACTCCCGACCACAGCATTGTACCTCGACCATCCTGCTCTCCATACTCCAGACTACGGCATTGCACCTCGACCATCCTGCTCTCCATACTTCCGACCACAGCATTGTACCTCGACCATCCTGCACTCTCCAAACCTGACCATGGCAAGATTTAATGACAACCCTGACCTCTTTACCCCAGACCCGGCTAGCATGACTACTCTACACTCCGGATGTGATCCCCGTGTCTGTGGCTGGTGTGTTCATACTCCCACCTCAGTACAGGGGTCTCCTCTTGTTTGTGGTGAGCACAGCGTAACACTGGATTAACCTCCTGCGCCCCGGGCTGAAGTGTGATCACTGCTGCTGCAGGTATGGGCTCGTTGCCCTCAGGTAAAGCAATACTGGCTTCATGGAATTCCAAGACCTCCTTCAGCTGTACCTTTGACCGACCAGCCGCCGGTAATCCATAACTTTCACACCTGGTAACAATCTGGGAGCGGTCCCAGTACCCGAACTGTCCCGATCACTTATCCATATTCGCCCGCAGGCACAAAGTTAGGTGACAAAGGGAATCTGTATTTTTTAGTGCTCTTGTGAAATGTGTGTATGGTACCTCCTTGCTTTGGGAACTCGCAATCTTTGAGTTTCCCGCTATGCTATATGATCCCGCAGGATGATTGTGACAGGGCTGCTTGTACTATGGTATAAGTTAAATGCATGTTTGCTTTCTGGCATCAAGTGCACCCCCTTTCTTTTTCTGTTTTGCTTTTTGCTGGGCCCAGCGATTTTTTTTTGTTTCCTTTACCTGAAACTTTACTAACCTTTAATGTGGTGTCCTAGGTCAGTCAGTATAATGCAGGTATGGTTGGTGTTAAACACAGTTTGATGTTACACAGCCATGGGCAGTCTCTGTTAAAAAGGAAAAGGGCGTTTCCTTCCTGCATACCATCCAGGGTGGATTATACCATGGTATGGGGGGGGGGGGGGATTAACGTAAGTGATACTGAATGTCATTTATTTTGCAGAGTAAAGACATGCATGGGATGTTTGTGAAAGGTACTGTTTTGGGGCTTGCTATAGAAAATTGTATGTTGTGTGAAGTGTATTATGTTTGCTAATTGTATAAGTTTTGGGAGACAACTCCCCTGTGTGGTTTACTTCATTTGGTTGTGTCCTAATTAACCAGTAATAAAAGGGAGGGAGTTTCTTTCCCTGGGGCCTGCTGCACTCCTTGTTGCTGCTATGTGATATGAAGTTGTTCCCTTCTGCACTCCTTGTTGCTGCTATGTGATATGAGGTTGTTCCCTTCTGCACTCCTTGTTGCTGCTATGTGATATGAGGTTGTTCCCTTCTGCACTCCTTGTTGCTGCTATGTGATATGAGGGTGTTCCCTTCTGCACGCCTTGTTGCTGCTATGTGATATGAGGGTGTTCCCTTCTGCACTCCTTGTTGTTGCTATGTGATATGAGGTTGTCCCCTTCTGCACGCCTTGTTGCTGCTATGTGATATGAGGTTGTCCCCTTCTGCACTCCTTGTTGCTGCTATGTGATATGAGGTTGTCCCCTTCTGCACTCCTTGTTGGTGCTATGTGATATGAGGTTGTTCCCTTCTGCACTCCTTGTTGCTGCTGTGTGATATGAGGTTGTTCCCTTCTGCACGCCTTGTTGCTGCTGTGTGATATGAGGGTGTTCCCTTCTGCACTCCTTGTTGTTGCTATGTGATATGAGGTTGTCCCCTTCTGCACGCCTTGTTGCTGCTATGTGATATGAGGTTGTTCCCTTCTGCACTCCTTTTTGCTGTTATGTGATATGAGGTTGTTCTTTTTCTGCACTCCTTGTTGCTGTTATGTGATATGAGGATGTCTGTGGAACTTCAGTGAAAGGATGCAAACTTTCTAATGCAGATATTGCTGGCTACTCTGTGGCTGGAGACATCACGCTGGGGGAACTGGTTGTTGTACACCTGAATGTGGCATACCTAATAAAAAGAAGGGCAGAGAACAGCAAAAGCCTCTTTCATTCTTCCCAGGGTCTGATGCTGCTGCTTCTTTAAATAAAAAGGCTGGGACTCAACCTTTCACAATGATATATCATAGACTCAATCGGATCCCACCTCTGCCACCAGAAAGAAGGCCTGTCACGGGAGACCAGGTCTCTTGACCTGGCCAAAATGATCTACCTATTACCACAAATTACAAAATAACTTACTCGTAAAAGTGTACCTTGAATAATATACATAAGATGAACCTTTACAAAAAGAGATGACGTACAGCAGAGACTGCGACTATTCTAACACAAACCAGTGGCAATCGCCAAAAAGACCCAGGTACATGCTGGATACATGCCGTAAACTAGCCTTAAACTAGCCCCAGCATTTCTGCATTGATTAATGGCCCATCAGATTAACAGCGGGGGTCCCTGGCAGTCCCATTCAAACTGAATGGGACTGCCAGGGACCCCTGCTGTGTTAATCTGATGGGTCGTTAGTCAATGCAGAAATGCCTTAAACTTGCCTTAAACTAGCCAGGTTACACCCAGCACATACCCAGAATGCAACCGGACTAGTTTAAGGCAAGCATTAGAATACTCGTGGTCTCGTCTGTACCTAATGCAACAAATTTCGTGAAATCTTGCACATAAATGTGCAACTTAGATGGTTCAGAAATACAGATCCTATTTCTAATAATATAAACATGTATCACACTCCATTCCTAATACGGGAAGGTCCAGTATCCACAACGTCCCCTCCACCGCCTGTTGAAATATGCTATACAATATATTTCAGAGACAGTCTCTCTATTGTATATACCTGCATGACCCTTTATTTTAACCCATACCGGGCTTTCTCAATTGACACTTGATCTAATCTACAAAGCTGCGATGCAAAATGAAATGAATACAATGCATTCTGAATTAATGTGCTTCCTATTGATGAACGTACATGATACCATTTGTATTCTTTTGAGTTCCTACAGGTAATTACACTTAATTATACTGACCAAAATCTACGTATCCCTCCCGCTAATCGTAGAGTTTAGTGCCCCACGATAGACCTAGGTTGTCCTAAAACCCTAACAAGATACCCAATGACCTAGCGCTGATGTTAGCCAGGAATAAATATTACATAATACAGCAAAATGTATACAGTAAGTATAAAATACAGATAACGGATTAACACTTCCCAACCTGTGACGATAACAGGACAAAAAAAAGGGGGGAGATGAGAAAGAAAGTCAAATTACTGTAAAAAAGAATCAATGTCTAACTCCATGTTGAGACCTCTTGGTGTTAAGGTCCTCAACTTATGGATTCATTAAGCCTCTCTCTTTAACAATTCCTGACTTCAGTCTCCCCTCTCCAATGCTGCAAAACATGTTCCATCGCCATGTACTTCCAACCGGAAGGGTCCCCGTGATGAGATTCCAAAACATGTTCCATCGCCATGTACTTCCAACCGGAAGGGTCCCCGTGATGAGATTCCAAAACATGTTCCATCGCCATGTACTTCCAACCGGTAGGGTCCCCGTGATGAGATTCCAAAACATGTTCCATCGCCATGTACTTCCAACCGGAAGGGTCCCCGTGATGAGATTCCACAGTAGGATTAGCTACACTGTGGGGGACCAATGTTCGTTTAATATTACTCAAATGTTCTATTATTCTGGTCCGTATAGGTCTCAGCGTTTTACCCCCCATACTGTAACATACAGGGGGCATTCTAGCACATAAACCATGTGGTCCGACCTGCACATAATGCCGGATTTTATTACAAAATTCTCCCCTGTTATATTGGAGCAAAAATCCATTCTATTCTGGGATTTGAACTGACGGCGTGTTCTGCTGCCAAAGAAACCATTGCTACGACTCAACCAACCATCTCCATTCTTCTGTGCATGTGATCTCAAGGCGCTGGGTGCCAGTTTATTTATTAGGTCTGTCTGCGATACTGGGTCCCAGCACCGGATCGATCTTCGGGGTCTCCCAATGTTTAGTTAGGATAGTTCTCATTCTTCCTGCCTCTCTGTTACAACTGGTCACAAATGCAAAATGAAATGTGCCGTTCCCCGGGGAGTTCTGTTCTTTAGGTTTTAATAAAAGGTTCCGGTCAGATCAGCGCTACCACGCGCATTTGCAATGGTCTCTAGTCTAAGCTTTTCCTATAAATCTGTCCTCTATTAGCTGAGATCGTTAGAATATATAACTACACGCAGCCTTTTCTAGTGAAGTTATTCTCCTTTATCTGCACACTCCTGAGCGCCCACGGAACAGAAAAACACAAAGCACCGTCCGTGGCCGTCATATATACTTTATTTATTGTGCTGGAATTAACCCATTCACTCCTGCCGTGGCCTGCAGCATGATGCCGGCAGTGAAAGGGTCATTTCTGGATAAAATCTCCTGATTTTATATCATTTGTAATAAATGTTATTATAAATCAGGCACAGATTTCCCTCTACAAGCGTGGGGGAACCCGCCACCCCGCAGGACCGAGAATCCAAGGTGGCCACGCGTGGGGGACACGTCCGGGGGACCCCGCCACCCCGCAGGACTGAGAATCCAAGGTGGCCACGCGTGGGGGATACGTCCCGGGGACCCCGCCACCCCGCAGGACCGAGAATCCAAGGTGGCCACGCGTGGGGGACACGTCCCGGGGACCCCGCCACCCCGCAGGAGCGAGAATCCAAGGTGGCCACGCGTGGGGGACACGTCCCGGGGCCCCCACCACCCCGCAGGACAGAGAATCCAAGGTGGCCACGCGTGGGGGACACGTCCCGGGGCCCCCGCCACCCCGCAGGACCGAGAATCCAAGCCGGACACGTGTGGGGGACACGTCCGGGGGACCCCACCACCCCGCAGGACAGAGAGTCCAAGCCGGACACGTGTGGGGGACACGTCCGGGGGACCCCGCCACCCCGCAGGACCGAGAATCCAAGGTGGCCACGCGTGGGGGACACGTCCCGGGGACCCCGCCACCCCGCAGGACAGAGAATCCAAGGTGGCCACGCGTGGGGGACACGTCCCGGGGACCCCGCCACCCCGCAGGACAGAGAATCCAAGGTGGCCACGCGTGGGGGACACGTCCGGGGGACCCCGACACCCCGCAGGACAGAGAATCCAAGCCGGACACGCGTGGGAGACACGTCCGGGGGACCCCGCCACCCCGCAGGACAGAGAGTCCAAGCCGGACACGTGTGGGGGACACGTCCGGGGGACCCCGCCACCCCGCAGGACCGAGAATCCAAGGTGGCCACGCGTGGGGGACACGTCCCGGGGACCCCGCCACCCCGCAGGACAGAGAATCCAAGGTGGCCACGCGTGGGGGACACGTCCCGGGGACCCCGCCACCCCGCAGGACAGAGAATCCAAGGTGGCCACGCGTGGGGGACACGTCCAGGGGACCCCGCCACCCCGCAGGACAGAGAATCCAAGGTGGCCACGCGTGGGGGACACGTCCAGGGGACCCCGCCACCCCGCAGGACAGAGAATCCAAGGTGGCCACGCGTGGGGGACACGGCCGGGGGAAACCGCAGGACAGAGAATCCAAGGTAGCCACGTGTGGGGGACACGTCCGGGGGACCCCGCCACCCCGCAGGACAGAGAATCCAAGGTGGCCACGCGTGGGGGACACGTTCCGGGACCCCCGCCACCCCGCAGGACAGAGAATCCAAGGTGGCCACGCGTGGGGGACACGTCCAGGGGACCCCGCCACCCCGCAGGACAGAGAATCCAAGGTGGCCACGCGTGGGGGACACGTCCAGGGGACCCCGCCACCCCGCAGGACAGAGAATCCAAGGTGGCCACGCGTGGGGGACACGTCCCGGGGCCCCCGCCACCCCGCAGGACAGAGAATCCAAGGTGGCCACGCGTGGGGGACACGTCCCGGGAACCCCGACACCCCGCAGGACAGAGAATCCAAGGTGGCCACGCGTGGGGGACACGTCCGGGGGACCCCGACACCCCGCAGGACAGAGAATCCAAGCCGGACACGCGTGGGAGACACGTCCGGGGGACCCCGCCACCCCGCAGGACAGAGAATCAAAGCTGGACACACGTGGGGGACCCCGCCACCCCGCAGGACAGAGAGTCCAAGCTGGACACGCGTGGGGGACACGGCCGGGGGACCCCGCCACCCCGCAGGACAGAGAATCCAAGCTGGACACGCGTGGGGGACACGGCCGGGGGACCCCGCCACCCCGCAGGACAGAGAATCCAAGCTGGACACGCGTGGGGGACACGTCCGGGGGACCCCGCCACCCCGCAGGACAGAGAATCCAAGGTGGACACGCGTGGGGGACACGTCCGGGGGACCCCGCCACCCCGCAGGACAGAGAATCCAAGCTGGACACGCGTGGGGGACACGGCCGGGGGACCCCGCAGGACAGAGAATCCAAGCTGGACACACGTGGGGGACACGGCCGGGGGACCCCGCCACCCGCAGGACAGAGAATCCAAGCTGGACACGCGTGGGGGACACGTCCGGGGGACCCCGCCACCCCGCAGGATAATCAAAGCCGGACACGCGTGGGGGACACGTCCGGGGGACCCCGCCACCCCGCAGGACAGAGAATCAAAGCTGGACACGCATGGGGGACACGGCCGGGGGACCCCGCCACCCCGCAGGACAGAGAATCAAAGCTGGACACGCGTGGGGGACACGTCCGGGGGACCCTGCCACCCTGCAGGACAGAGAATCAAAGCCGGACACGTGTGGGGGACACGTCCGGGGGACCCCGCCACCCCGCAGGATAATCAAAGCCGGACACGCGTGGGGGACACGTCCGGGGGACCCCGCCACCCCGCAGGACAGAGAATCAAAGCTGGACACGCGTGGGGGACACGGCCGGGGGACCCCGCCACCCCGCAGGATAATCAAAGCCGGACACGTGTGGGGGACACGGCCGGGGGACCCCGCCACCCCGCAGGACAGAGAATCCAAGCTGGACACGCGTGGGGGACACGGCCGGGGGACCCCGCCACCCCGCAGGATAATCAAAGCCGGACAC
This sequence comes from Ascaphus truei, assembly GCF_040206685.1. NCBI lineage: Eukaryota > Metazoa > Chordata > Amphibia > Anura > Ascaphidae > Ascaphus > Ascaphus truei. The sequence continues at coordinate 90,911 of NW_027456827.1, forward strand.
GTGTGGGGGACACGGCCGGGGGACCCCGCCACCCCGCAGGACAGAGAATCAAAGCCGGACACACGTGGGAGACACGTCCAGGGGACCCCGCCACCCCGCAGGATAATCAAAGCCATACACGTGTGGGTGACACGGCCGGGGGACCCCGCCACCCCGTAGGACAGAGAATCCAAGCTGGACACGCGTGGGGGACACGGCCGGGGGACCCCGCCACCCCGCAGGATAATCAAAGCCGGACACGCGTGGGGGACACGTCCGGGGGACCCCGCCACCCCGCAGGACAGAGAATCCAAGCTGGACACACGTGGGGGACACGGCCGGGGGACCCCGCCACCCGCAGGACAGAGAATCCAAGCTGGACACGCGTGGGGGACACGGCCGGGGGACCCCGCCACCCCGCAGGATAATCAAAGCCGGACACGCGTGGGGGACACGTCCGGGGGACCCCGCCACCCCGCAGGACAGAGAATCCAAGCTGGACACGCGTGGGGGACACGGCCGGGGGACCCCGCCACCCCGCAGGACAGAGAATCAAAGCTGGACACGCGTGGGGGACACGTCCGGGGGACCCCGCCACCCCGCAGGACAGAGAATCAAAGCTGGACACGCGTGGGGGACACGGCCGGGGGACCCCGCCACCCCGCAGGACAGAGAATCAAAGCTGGACACGCGTGGGGGACACGTCCGGGGGACCCCGCCACCCCGCAGGACAGAGAATCAAAGCTGGACACGCGTGGGGGACACGTCCGGGGGACCCCGCCACCCCGCAGGACAGAGAATCAAAGCTGGACACGCGTGGGGGACACGGCCGGGGGACCCCGCCACCCCGCAGGATAATCAAAGCCGGACACGCGTGGGGGACACGTCCGGGGGACCCCGCCACCCCGCAGGACAGAGAATCAAAGCTGGACACGCGTGGGGGACACGGCCGGGGGACCCCGCCACCCCGCAGGACAGAGAATCAAAGCCGGACACGCGTGGGGGACACGTCCGGGGGACCCCGCCACCCCGCAGGACTGAGAATCCAAGGTGGCCACGCGTGGGGGATACATCCCGGGGACCCCGCCACCCCGCAGGACCGAGAATCCAAGGTGGCCACGCGTGGGGGACACGTCCCGGGGACCCCGCCACCCCGCAGGAGCGAGAATCCAAGGTGGCCACGCGTGGGGGACACGTCCCGGGGCCCCCGCCACCCCGCAGGACAGAGAATCCAAGGTGGCCACGCGTGGGGGATACGACCCGGGGCCCCCGCCACCCCGCAGGACCGAGAATCCAAGCCGGACACGTGTGGGGGACACGTCCGGGGGACCCCGCCACCCCGCAGGACAGAGAGTCCAAGCCGGACACGTGTGGGGGACACGTCCGGGGGACCCCGCCACCCCGCAGGACAGAGAATCAAAGCCGGACACACGTGGGAGACACGTCCAGGGGACCCCGCCACCCCGCAGGATAATCAAAGCCAGACACGTGTGGGGGACACGGCCGGGGGACCCCGCCACCCCGCAGGACAGAGAATCCAAGCTGGACACGCGTGGGGGACACGGCCGGGGGACCCCGCCACCCCGCAGGATAATCAAAGCCGGACACGCGTGGGGGACACGTCCGGGGGACCCCGCCACCCCGCAGGACAGAGAATCCAAGCTGGACACACGTGGGGGACACGGCCGGGGGACCCCGCCACCCGCAGGACAGAGAATCCAAGCTGGACACGCGTGGGGGACACGGCCGGGGGACCCCGCCACCCCGCAGGATAATCAAAGCCGGACACGCGTGGGGGACACGTCCGGGGGACCCCGCCACCCCGCAGGACAGAGAATCCAAGCTGGACACGCGTGGGGGACACGGCCGGGGGACCCCGCCACCCCGCAGGACAGAGAATCCAAGCTGGACACGCGTGGGGGACACGTCCGGGGGACCCCGCCACCCCGCAGGACAGAGAATCAAAGCTGGACACGCGTGGGGGACACGTCCGGGGGACCCCGCCACCCCGCAGGACAGAGAATCAAAGCTGGACACGCGTGGGGGACACGTCCGGGGGACCCCGCCACCCCGCAGGACAGAGAATCAAAGCTGGACACGCGTGGGGGACACGTCCGGGGGACCCCGCCACCCTGCAGGACAGAGAATCAAAGCTGGACACGCGTGGGGGACACGGCCGGGGGACCCCGCCACCCCGCAGGATAATCAAAGCCGGACACGCGTGGGGGACACGTCCGGGGGACCCCGCCACCCCGCAGGACAGAGAATCAAAGCTGGACACGCGTGGGGGACACGGCCGGGGGACCCCGCCACCCCGCAGGACAGAGAATCAAAGCCGGACACGCGTGGGGGACACGTCCGGGGGACCCCGCCACCCCGCAGGACTGAGAATCCAAGGTGGCCACGCGTGGGGGATACATCCCGGGGACCCCGCCACCCCGCAGGACCGAGAATCCAAGGTGGCCACGCGTGGGGGACACGTCCCGGGGACCCCGCCACCCCGCAGGAGCAAGAATCCAAGGTGGCCACGCGTGGGGGACACGTCCCGGGGCCCCGGCCACCCCGCAGGACAGAGAATCCAAGGTGGCCACGCGTGGGGGATACGACCCGGGGCCCCCGCCACCCCGCAGGACCGAGAATCCAAGCCGGACACGTGTGGGGGACACGTCCGGGGGACCCCGCCACCCCGCAGGACAGAGAGTCCAAGCCGGACACGTGTGGGGGACACGTCCGGGGGACCCCGCCACCCCGCAGGACCGAGAATCCAAGGTGGCCACGCGTGGGGGACACGTCCCGGGGACCCCGCCACCCCGCAGGACAGAGAATCCAAGGTGGCCACGCGTGGGGGACACGTCCCGGGGACCCCGCCACCCCGCAGGACAGAGAATCCAAGGTGGCCACGCGTGGGGGACACGTCCGGGGGACCCCGACACCCCGCAGGACAGAGAATCCAAGCCGGACACGCGTGGGAGACACGTCCGGGGGACCCCGCCACCCCGCAGGACAGAGAGTCCAAGCCGGACACGTGTGGGGGACACGTCCGGGGGACCCCGCCACCCCGCAGGACCGAGAATCCAAGGTGGCCACGCGTGGGGGACACGTCCCGGGGACCCCGCCACCCCGCAGGACAGAGAATCCAAGGTGGCCACGCGTGGGGGACACGTCCCGGGGACCCCGCCACCCCGCAGGACAGAGAATCCAAGGTGGCCACGCGTGGGGGACACGTCCAGGGGACCCCGCCACCCCGCAGGACAGAGAATCCAAGGTGGCCACGCGTGGGGGACACGTCCAGGGGACCCCGCCACCCCGCAGGACAGAGAATCCAAAGTGGCCACGCGTGGGGGACACGGCCGGGGGACCCCGCAGGACAGAGAATCCAAGGTGGCCACGCGTGGGTGACACGTCCGGGGGACCCCGCCACCCCGCAGGACAGAGAATCCAAGGTGGCCACGCGTGGGGGACACGTCCCGGGGCCCCCGCCACCCCGCAGGACCGAGAATCCAAGGTGGCCACGCGTGGGGGACACGTCCCGGGGCCCCCGCCACCCCGCAGGACAGAGAATCCAAGGTGGCCACGCGTGGGGGACACGTCCAGGGGACCCCGCCACCCCGCAGGACAGAGAATCCAAGGTGGCCACGCGTGGGGGACACGTCCAGGGGACCCCGCCACCCCGCAGGACAGAGAATCCAAGGTGGCCACGCGTGGGGGACACGTCCCGGGGCCCCCGCCACCCCGCAGGACAGAGAATCCAAGGTGGCCACGCGTGGGGGACACGTCCCGGGAACACCGACACCCCGCAGGACAGAGAATCCAAGGTGGCCACGCGTGGGGGACACGTCCGGGGGACCCCGACACCCCGCAGGACAGAGAATCCAAGCCGGACACGCGTGGGAGACACGTCCGGGGGACCCCGCCACCCCGCAGGACAGAGAATCAAAGCTGGACACACGTGGGGGACCCCGCCACCCCGCAGGACAGAGAGTCCAAGCTGGACACGCGTGGGGGACACGGCCGGGGGACCCCGCCACCCCACAGGACAGAGAATCAAAGCTGGACACGCGTGGGGGACACGGCCGGGGGACCCCGCCACCCCGCAGGACAGAGAATCCAAGCTGGACACGCGTGGGGGACACGTCCGGGGGACCCCGCCACCCCGCAGGACAGAGAATCCAAGGTGGACACGCGTGGGGGACACGTCCGGGGGACCCCGCCACCCCGCAGGACAGAGAATCCAAGCTGGACACGCGTGGGAGACCCCGCCACCCCGCAGGACAGAGAATCCAAGCTGGACACGCGTGGGGGACACGGCCGGGGGACCCCGCAGGACAGAGAATCCAAGCTGGACACACGTGGGGGACACGGCCGGGGGACCCCGCCACCCGCAGGACAGAGAATCCAAGCTGGACACGCGTGGGGGACACGTCCGGGGGACCCCGCCACCCCGCAGGATAATCAAAGCCGGACACGCGTGGGGGACACGTCCGGGGGACCCCGCCACCCCGCAGGACAGAGAATCAAAGCTGGACACGCGTGGGGGACACGGCCGGGGGACCCCGCCACCCCGCAGGACAGAGAATCAAAGCTGGACACGCGTGGGGGACACGTCCGGGGGACCCCGCCACCCTGCAGGACAGAGAATCAAAGCCGGACACGTGTGGGGGACACGTCCGGGGGACCCCGCCACCCCGCAGGATAATCAAAGCCGGACACGCGTGGGGGACACGTCCGGGGGACCCCGCCACCCCGCAGGACAGAGAATCCAAGCTGGACACGCGTGGGGGACACGTCCGGGGGACCCCGCCACCCCGCAGGACAGAGAATCAAAGCCGGACACGCGTGGGGGACACGGCCGGGGGACCCCGCCACCCCGCAGGATAATCAAAGCCGGACACGCGTGGGGGACACGTCCGGGGGACCCCGCCACCCCGCAGGACAGAGAATCCAAGCTGGACACGCGTGGGGGACACGGCCGGGGGACCCCGCCACCCCGCAGGACAGAGAATCAAAGCTGGACACGCGTGGGGGACACGTCCGGGGGACCCCGCCACCCCGCAGGACAGAGAATCAAAGCTGGACACGCGTGGGGGACACGGCCGGGGGACCCCGCCACCCCGCAGGACAGAGAATCAAAGCTGGACACGCGTGGGGGACACGTCCGGGGGACCCCGCCACCCTGCAGGACAGAGAATCAAAGCCGGACACGCGTGGGGGACACGTCCGGGGGACCCCGCCACCCCGCAGGACAGAGAATCAAAGCCGGACACGCGTGGGGGACACGGCCGGGGGACCCCGCAGGACAGAGAATCCAAGCTGGACACGCGTGGGGGACACGTCCGGGGGACCCCGCCACCCCGCAGGATAATCAAAGCCGGACACGCGTGGGGGACACGTCCGGGGGACCCCGCCACCCCGCAGGACAGAGAATCAAAGCTGGACACGCGTGGGGGACACGGCCGGGGGACCCCGCAGGACAGAGAATCCAAGCTGGACACGCGTGGGGGACACGTCCGAGGGACCCCGCCACCCCGCAGGACAGAGAATCCAAGCTGGACACGCGTGGGGGACACGTCCGAGGGACCCCGCCACCCCGCAGGACAGAGAATCCAAGCTGGACACGCGTGGGGGACACGGCCGGGGGACCCCGCAGGACAGTGAATCCAAGCCGGACACACGTGGGAGACACGTCCAGGGGACCCCGCCACCCCGCAGGATAATCAAAGCCGGACACGTGTGGGGGACCCCGCCACCCCGCAGGACAGAGAATCCAAGCTGGACACGCGTGGGGGACACGTCCGAGGGACCCCGCCACCCGCAGGACAGTGAATCCAAGGTGGACACGCGTGGGTGACACGTCCGGGGGACCCGCCACCCCGCAGGATAATCAAAGCCGGACACGCGTGGGGGACACGTCCGGGGGACCCCGCCACCCCGCAGGACAGAGAATCCAAGCTGGACACGCGTGGGGGACACGTCCGGGGGACCCCGCAGGACAGAGAATCCAAGCTGGACACGCGTGGGGGACACGTCCGAGGGACCCCGCCACCCCGCAGGACAGAGAATCCAAGCTGGACACGCGTGGGGGACACGTCCGAGGGACCCCGCCACCCCGCAGGACAGAGAATCCAAACTGGACACGCGTGGGGGACACGGCCGGGGGACCCCGCAGGACAGTGAATCCAAGCCGGACACACGTGGGAGACACGTCCAGGGGACCCTGCCACCCCGCAGGATAATCAAAGCCGGACACGTGTGGGGGACCCCGCCACCCCGCAGGACAGAGAATCCAAGCTGGACACGCGTGGGGGACACGTCCGAGGGACCCCGCCACCCGCAGGACAGTGAATCCAAGGTGGACACGCGTGGGTGACACGTCCGGGGGACCCGCCACCCCGCAGGATAATCAAAGCCGGACACGCGTGGGGGACACGTCCGGGGGACCCCGCCACCCCGCAGGACAGAGAATCCAAGCTGGACACGCGTGGGGGACACGTCCGGGGGACCCCACAGGACAGAGAATCCAAGCTGGACACGCGTGGGGGACACGTCCGGGGGACCCCGCCACCCCGCAGTACAGAGAATCAAAGCCGGACACGCGGCATAAAACAGTGATTCTGTCATCCCACTAAAAGACACGTTTCATGGGATTTCCTCGCTGTGTTCCTCACATGACAGGAGGACACGGAGCCGGTGCCTGGGACAGCTCACGGTGGAGTTTTGGTGGGAGAGCCACTGATGAGATCTCATTACGAGTGTATGACGGAGTCGGTTCAGATCAGTGGCAGCTCGTGGCTATAAGTGAAGAATGCGCGATGCACCACGGGAACGCAAAATAAATGACCTGGAGAGCGGGTAACTTAAAATTAACTTTTAATAATTCATCTGATCAGCAGATCGGCAAAAAACAGAGCCGCCATGTTTGGTGCTTGTGGCCACGGTTTCTCTTTAATGAGCCGGCGTGTGTACCTGCCCCTGTGGTACCGATGTGCACACTTTGTGGTGCAGTGACAGAGTGCTGTACATTGTGTCTGTGTGTTCATGCTGTGGGTACACACACGCACACACACACACCTCCCTGAGATTACAGATCGCACTAATTAGCGTGGTATTAGAAGGGGTACACATGGCAGCGGGGACACTGATACTGAATTAGCGTGGTATTAGAAGGGGTACACATGGCAGCGGGGACACTGATACTGAATTAGCGTGGTATTAGAAGGGGTATACATGGCAGCGGGGACACGGATACTGAATTAGCGTGGTATTAGAAGGGGTATACATGGCAGCGGGGACACTGATACTGAATTAGCGTGGTATTAGAAGGGGTACACATGGCAGCGGGGACACTGATACTGAATTAGCGTGGTATTAGAAGGGGTATACATGGCAGCGGGGACACTGATACTGAATTAGCGTGGTATTAGAAGGGTATACATGGCAGCGGGGACACTGATACTGAATTAGCGTGGTATTAGAAGGGGTATACATGGCAGCGGGGACACTGATACTGAATTAGCGTGGTATTAGAAGGGGTATACATGGCAGCGGGGACACTGATACTGAATTAGCGTGGTATTAGAAGGGGTATACATGGCAGCAGGGGACACTGATACTGAATTAGCGTGGTATTAGAAGGGGTATACATGGCATCGAGGAAACTGATACTGAATTAGTGTGGTATTAGAAGGGGTATACATGGCATCGGGGACACTGATACTGAATTAGCGTGGTATTAGAAGGGGTATACATGGCATCGGGGACACTGATACTGAATTAGCGTGGTATTAGAAGGGGTACACATGGCATCGGGGACACTGATACTGAATTAGCGTGGTATTAGAAGGGGTATACATGGCATCGGGGACACTGATACTGAATTAGCGTGGTATTAGAAGGGGTATACATGGCAGCGGGGACACTGATACTGAATTAGCGTGGTATTAGAAGGGGTATACATGGCAGCGGGGACACTGATACTGAATTAGCGTGGTATTAGAAGGGGTATACATGGCAGCGGGGACACTGATACTGAATTAGCGTGGTATTAGAAGGGGTATACATGGCAGCAGGGGACACTGATACTGAATTAGCGTGGTATTAGAAGGGGTATACATGGCAGCGGGGACACTGATACTGAATTAGGAGTCAGAATATCAGAGAAGAGAGTATGAAATTATTGACTAGAGGGGGTATTAATAGTTGAAGTGTGTTGACACTAGTATGGGGTATCAGGGTACTAGTATGTTTGTAGGGGGTAGTAGTTAGTAAGGATTTCTCAATGTCCTAACTGGCAGATTCCCACATCCTTGTGTAAATGTCTAACTATTCTCTCCCACGCGTCCACGCACACCACTCTATCCTCTCCCACGCGTCCACGCACACAACTCTACCCTCTCCCACGCATCCACGCACACAACTCTATCCTCTCCCACGTGTCCACGCACACAACTCTATCCTCTCCCATGTGTCCACGCACACAACTCTATCCTCTCCCACGTGTCCACGCACACAACTCTATCCTCTCCCACACGGCCACGCACACCACTCTATCCTCTCCCACGCGTCCACGCACACAACTCTACCCTCTCCCACGCGTCCACGCACACAACTCTATCCTCTCCCACGCGTCCACGCACACAACTCTACCCTCTCCCACGCGTCCACGCAAACAACTCTATCCTCTCCCACGCGTCCACGCACACAACTCTATCCTCTCACACGCGGCCACGTACACAACTCTATCCTCTCACACGCGGCCACGTACACAACTCTATTCTCTCCCACGCGTCCACGCACACCACTCTATCCTCTCCCACACGGCCACGTACACAACTCTATCCTCTCCCACGCGGCCATGTACACAACTCTATCCTCTCACACGTGGCCACGTACACAACTCTATCCTCTCCCACGCGGCCACGTACACAACTCTATCCTCTCACACGCGGCCACGTACACAACTCTATCCTCTCCCACGTGGCTACGTACACAACTACCCTCTCCCACATGGCCACATACACAACTATTCTCTCCCACGCGGCCACGTACACAACTTTATCCTCTCACACGTGGCCATGTACACAACTCTTTCCGCTCCCACGCGGCCACGTACACAACTCTACACTCTCCCACGCGGCCACGTACACAACTCTATCCTCTCGCACGTGGTCACATTCATAACTCTATCCTCTCCCACGCGGCCACATTCATAGCTCTAACTATCTGCTTACGTGGCCACATCTCCGGTAAGGAGGATGCATCGATAGACACGGGATTATGAACAGAGCGGTATAAACACGTGGACACGTGGTATCAGCAGGTATCTGGGCACTGCAGGCAGTATTATGTGTGTAATATACAGGGACGTCCCATTAATAGTGAAGGGAAAGTGATAGAGGATTAAAGGAGCTTTCAGGGCAGGCAGTAACGCGGGGTATTAGGACAGCGAGCCACGCAGTAACGCGGGGTATTAGGACAGCAAGCCACGCAGTAACGCGGGGTATTAGGACAGCGAGCCACGCAGTAACGTGGGGTATTAGGACAGCGAGCCACGCAGTAACGCGGGGTATTAGGACAGCGAGCCACGCAGTAACGCGGGGTATTAGTGGTATTAGGACAGCGAGCCACGCAGTAACGCGGGGTATTAGGACAGCGAGCCACGCAGTAACGCTGGGTATTAGGACAGCGAGCCACGCAGTAACGCGGGGTATTAGGACAGCGAGTCATGCAGTAACGTGGGGTATTAGTGGTATTAGGACAGCGAGCCATGCAATAACGCGGGGTAGTAGGGGTATTTGGACAGCTGGGCACGCAGTAACGTGGGGTATTAGGACAGCGAGCCATGCAGTAATGCGGGGTATTAGTGGTATTAGGACAGCGAGCCATGCAGTAATGCGGGGTAGTAGGGGTATTTGGACAGCTGGGCACGCAGTAACGTGGGGTATTAGGGGTATTAAGACAGGAGGGCACTCAGTAACACGGGGTAGTAAGGGTATTATGGGAGCAGGGCACGCAGTAACAGGTAGTTGGGGTATTAAGGCAGCAGGGCACGCAGTAACACAGGGTAGAAGGGGTATTAAGGCAGCAGGGCACGCAGTAACTCAAGGTGGTTGGGGTATTAGGGTAGCAGGGCACGCAGTAACACGGGGTAGTTGGGGGTCCCCCAGCCCGTCACCGGGTCCCAGCTTGTAGTTGCACAGAATCCCTGCCCCAAAACCAGGTCATCGATGCAGGACAAGTGACAGCCTTCTGTGACCTGCGGGGACACAGAGAGAGGGTGAGGGGGGGGGGCGGAGGGGGGGGGCGAGAGACGGCAGGGACGGGGGGGGCGAGAGACAGCAGGGGGGAGCGAGAGTCAGTAGGGGGGGCGAGAGACAGCGGAGAGGGGGTGAGAGACGGCGGGTAGGGGGCGAGAGACGGCGGGGAGGGGGGCGAGAAAGGATGGGAGGGGGCGAGAGACGGCGAGGAGGGGGGTGAGAGACGGCGGGGAGGGGGCAAGAGACGGCGGAGAGTGGGCGAGAGACAGCGGGGAGGGAGAGGGGGCGAGAGACAGCAGGAGGGGGCGAGAGACGCAGGGGAGGGGGCGAGAGACAGTGGGAGGGGTATCACGGGAGACCAGGCAATTACACCTTTATACCGGGATCATATCACTGAGCAAAACGAGATGATGAAATAAATTGTAGTTTATTTACTTAAAATAGGCAAACACGCAAAGTTACACAAAATAGAGAGAGAAGCGCATGTAGGGCCACGTAGGGCCACGTAGGGCCACTGCAGCAAAGTCCGATAGAAATTATCGGCAGGGTCTGAACTCGCCATGTTTTTGCCGTGTTGCAGGGAGGCCCGAATTCCAGCGACTTCTCCAAACATGGCGAGTACCCGCCACCGATAGGATCTGCTCTCCGAGAAGGGCTCACCCGGCGAGTACCCGCCACCGACAGGATCTGCTCTCCGAGAAGGGCTCACCCGGCGAGTACCCGCCACCGACAGGATCTGCTCTCCGAGAAGGGCTCACCCGGCGAGTACCCGCCACCGATAGGATCTGCTCTCCGAGAAAGGTTCACCCGGCGAGTACCCGCCACCGATAGGATCTGCTCTCCGAGAAAGGTTCACCCGGCGAGTACCCATCACCGATAGGATTACACCCTCCGAGAAGGGCTCACCCGGCGAGTACCCGCCACCGATAGGATTACACCCTCCGAGACGGGCTCACCCGGCGAGTACCCGCCACCGACAGGATCTGCTCTCCGAGAAGGGCTCACCCGGCGAGTACCCGCCACCGACAGGATCTGCTCTCCGAGAAGGGCTCACCCGGCGAGTACCCGCCACCGACAGGATCTGCTCTCCGAGAAAGGTTCACCCGGCGAGTACCCGCCACCGATAGGATTACACCCTCCGAGAAGGGCTCACCCGGCGAGTACCCGCCACCGATAGGATCTGCTCTCCGAGAAAGGTTCACCCGGCGAGTACCCGCCACCGATAGGATTACACCCTCCGAGAAGGGCTCACCCGGCGAGTACCCGCCACCGATAGGATTACACCCTCCGAGAAAGGCTCACCCGGCGAGTACCCGCCACCGATAGGATCTGCTCTCCGAGAAGGGCTCACCCGGCGAGTACCCGCCACCGACAGGATCTGCTCTCCGAGAAGGGCTCACCCGGCGAGTACCCGCCACCGACAGGATCTGCTCTCCGAGAAGGGCTCACCCGGCGAGTACCCGCCACCGACAGGATCTGCTCTCCGAGAAAGGTTCACCCGGCGAGTACCCGCCACCGATAGGATTACACCCTCCGAGAAGGGCTCACCCGGCGAGTACCCGCCACCGATAGGATCTGCTCTCCGAGAAAGGTTCACCCGGCGAGTACCCGCCACCGATAGGATTACACCCTCCGAGAAGGGCTCACCCGGCGAGTACCCGCCACCGATAGGATCTGCTCTCCGAGAAGGGCTCACCCGGCGAGTACCCGCCACCGATAGGATTACACCCTCCGAGAAAGGCTCACCCGGCGAGTACCCGCCACCGATAGGATCTGCTCTCCGAGAAGGGCTCACCCGGCGAGTACCCGCCACCGATAGGATCTGCTCTCCGAGAAAGGCTCACCCGGCGAGTACCCGCCACCGATAGGATCTGCTCTCCGAGAAGGGCTCACCCGGCGAGTACCCACCACCGATAGGATCTGCTCTCCGAGAAGGGCTCACCCGGCGAGTACCCGCCACCAATAGGATCTGCTCTCTGAGAAGGGCACACCCAGCGAGTACCCGCCACCGATAGGATCTGCTCTCCGAGAAGGGCTCACCCGGCGAGTACCCGCCACCGATAGGATTACACCCTCCGAGAAGGGCTCACCCGGCGAGTACCCGCCACCGATAGGATCTGCTCTCCGAGAAGGGCTCACCCGGCGAGTACCCGCCACCGATAGGATTACACCCTCCGAGAAGGGCTCACCCGGCGAGTACCCGCCACCGATAGGATTACACCCTCCGAGAAAGGCTCACCCGGCGAGTACCCGCCACCGATAGGATTACACCCTCCGAGAAAGGCTCACCCGGCGAGTACCCGCCACCGATAGGATTGCACCCTCCGAGAAAGGCTCACCCGGCGAGTACCCGCCACCGATAGGATTACACCCTCCGAGAAAGGCTCACCAGGCGAGTACCCGCCACCGATAGGATTACACCCTCCGAGAAGGGCTCACCCGGCGAGTACCCGCCACCGATAGGATTACACCCTCCGAGAAAGGCTCACCCGGCGAGTACCCGCCACCGATAGGATTACACCCTCCGAGAAAGGCTCACCCGGCGAGTACCCGCCACCGATAGGATTACACCCTCCGAGAAAGGCTCACCAGGCGAGTACCCGCCACCGATAGGATTACACCCTCCGAGAAAGGCTCACCCGGCGAGTACCCGCCACCGATAGGATCTGCTCTCCGAGAAGGGCTCACCCGGCGAGTACCCGCCACCGATAAGATTGCACCCTCCGAGAAAGGCTCACCCGGCGAGTACCCGCCACCGATAGGATTACACCCTCCGAGAAGGGCTCACCCGGCGAGTACCCGCCACCGATAGGATTACACCCTCCGAGAAAGGCTCACCAGGCGAGTACCCGCCACCGATAAGATTGCACCCTCCGAGAAAGGCTCACCCGGCGAGTACCCGCCACCGATAGGATTGCACCCTCCGAGAAAGGCTCACCCGGCGAGTACCCGCCACCGATAGGATTGCACCCTCCGAGAAAGGCTCACCCGGCGAGTACCCGCCACCGATAGGATTACACCCTCCGAGAAGGGCTCACCCGGCGAGTACCCGCCACCGATAGGATTGCACCCTCCGAGAACGGCTTTTTTCATTTCAATTATAATACTAGTGCACGTGAGCAGGGGGTCTCGGGAGCAGAACCGCGTTGGTTTCAGATGCGGGGACCCCCTGCTTCCTGAGATACAGGCCCCGTTATGGGGTGCCAGTCTTTCCGAAGCTTTGGAATGTCCCGCGTCACGTGACCGTGGGAAACCAAAAAGCATAGGGGATACCGGCACCCCATAACGGGGCCTGTATCTCGGGAAGCAGGAGGTCCTCGCACCTGAAACCAACGCGGTTCAGCTCCTGAGACCCCCTGCTCATCTACACTATTATTAAAACACAAATTTAAACAATTTAAAAAATCGTTACAATAGCGGCTCTCTGCTAAGGTGATGAAGCTGCTTTAATGTAATTTATTACTAGTGTGTGGGAACAGGGGGTCTCCTGAGATTAAGCGCTTTGATTTCAGCCTCGGGGACCCCCTGCTTTCAGAATTACAGGCCCTGGTATTTAAATCCCCTGGTTATTTCACGCGGACGCTTTAAAAATGGCGGCAGTACCGGGACACATTGCCCCATACCAGGGCCTGTAACTCGTGAATCAGGGGTTCCCGAGGCTGAAATAAAGTGGTTCAGCTCAGGGGACCCCCTGCTCCCGCACACTATTAATAAAAATGACGTTAAAGCAGCTTCATTACCTTAGCGGTGATCCGCTAAGGCAATGAAGGGGTTAAACACCAGTGCCATATTTATTTTGGGTAGCAGGGGTGGGTGAAGGTGGTATTTGGTCCTTGATGGTTGTTTAGGCCTTGCGGGGGAATTGCGGTAGGAGTTAACCCCTTCATAACCTTAGCATTTAATACCACTAAGGTAATGAAGGGGTCAACCCCTCCTGCTACCCACCCACAAGGCCTAAACACCCATCCTGGAGGCTACTACCCCCTTCACCCACCCCCGCTACCCACAATAAACACAAATACACACAACAGCCCAACTACCCACCTCCTATGCCCCCAATAAACATTATAATATCTAATACACACCCCACCCCCTGTGCCCCCACATTAAACCATTATTTTTTTACTCACACGAATAATACCACAGGCCGGCAGGGGTCCCCGGGTGTCTGGGGGCCTTCGGGTGGTCCCCCCTAGGCTCTGTGGGCCTCCAGATGGTCCCAGCGGGCCCCAATGGGGTCCACAGGTGGTCCCCACGGGTGTCTGGGGGTCCACGGTCATCCCCACGGGGGTCTGGGGGCCATCAGGTGGTTCCCAGGGCGGTCTGGGGGCCGCCACAGCTGTGGGGCCCCCGGTTCTTCCCCGCAGGTATGCCCCATGGGTCCTCGTGTGGTCCCCGTGGGCGTCCGGGGGTCCCCGGGTGGTCCAGATATGGATAATTGATTATTTGCCCATTATTAAACACAACATTAGCCATGCAGCATAAATAAAGTAAATAAAACCGTTCTACTTACCCCAGCCAATGTGAAGGACGTCCTTGTCGGCTTACTGCAGGTCCATGTCCTCCGTTGCCAGAAAAATAGATATCAAAATTCATTCTAATGGCCCCTAGCCTCTTAATCACCTTAGAGGTCAATAACCGCTTCAGTACTTAAGGGGTTAACCTACCCTGTCCTGCTACCCAGCCGGGAGGCCTAACTACCCACCCCACACTATACCAACCCTGTACCCATTGAGTGTCATAGTGGTACATCATACCCATATAATAATAATATGAGCCTGATAAGCCACTATAGCACTCAATGGGCATCCTAATCAAAATACATGAATGCCCAAAAGATACAATAATAAAACAAACTAAAACACCTAAACATCCCAATTCAATAAATAAAAACACTAGCCAACTAATGCAATAAATTAATACAAACACTAACCAACATAACAATTAATTAATAGAGCTATTAACCAACAAAGCAATTAATTAATAAAACAACTCGGCAACACAACCATTAAAAGCAGTGCCAATACAACCATTAAAAGCAGTGCCCAACACAACCATTAAAAGCAGTGCCCAACACAACCATTAAAAGCAGTGCCCAACACAACCATTAAAAGCAGTGCCCAACACAACCATTAAAAGCAGTGCCCAACACAACCATTAAAAGCAGTGCCCAACACAAGACATCATTAATAAAATACAAAAATCAAACGCACCAACAATTAAAAATAAGGCAGCAAAATGACAAACAATTACATCCACAGAATAAACTGAAACGAAACAATCACACTCAATGCAAAGCAAGAAATTAAAAACAAATGCTAATAATGTATTGGTCTGTATCCTAAAGTGGTACAGATTAATACATTACCAGTCAATGGGCAATGAAAAAAAGAAAAAAATACAGATCAAATCGAAAAATCTGTAAAAAGAGACATTTACAAACATTCAATATATTATTTACCATTAGAAGCGGTGGCCCTCCGACTCCCGGGGGTACAGGAAGCTCACGTACCCAAAGGCCTGAAACTCCATCCGATGCCATCCGCCATGACGATCCGGATCAGGTACCCAAATCTTCTTTCATTTCAATCCGCTTCTTCTATCTTCTTCTGTAATTATTTATTAATGTTCTTAATCTTCTGTCAATCCATAAAAACCCAGGGTAGATCCCAACCGATGCTGTCTCGTCGTCTTCTTGGGCTCAAATGAGGCGTCACGGCCTTAAATATGGCTTGTGACGTCACATTTGGGCGGGAATTGGTTCAACAGCCACCCCCACCGGCCTGTGGTATTAATTGTGTGTGTAAAAAATAAAAAATGGTTTTATGGGGGCACAGGGGGTGGGTGCTGTAATAGATAGTGTAATGTTTATTGGGGGCCTAGGAGGTGGGTAGTGGGGCTGTTGTGATTATTTTGTTTTATTGTGGGTAGCGGGGGTGGGTGACAGGGGTATTAGCCTCAAGTATGGGTGTTTAGGTCTTATGGGTGGGTAGCAGGAGGGGTTAGCCCCTTCATTACCTTAGAAGTATTAAACGCTAAGGTAATGAAGGGGTTTACTCCTCCCGCAATCCCCCCGCAAGGCCTAAACACCCACCATGGGCCAAATACCACCTTTACTCACCCCCGCTACCCAAAATAAACATGGCACTGGTGGTTAACCCCTTCATTGCCTTAGCGGTTAGCCGCTAAGGTAATGAAGTGGGCTGTAAATGCATTTTTCCTGCATCTGATGCATGCCGGGGGGCTCCGGTGCTGGTATTAATGGATATCAGCTCCGGAGACCCCCAGCATCAATCCCAGGCAGGAAAAAGGCCAGATTTTTTCTAAGTGCCGTCTCGCCGCTCACCCCCAGCTTCTCCCCACTTTCTTGACAACTTTTTGTGGCGAGATGATTTCGAGAGGAAACCTCCAATCTAGAGCGGCGGTCAGCTGCGAGACGCGGACCAGGGTGACTAGAATACAGCGAGTTGGAAAAGCTGGCGATGAGCAGCGGAAAACGGCTTATCGCCGAGCGGTCAGCGCTTTGTTTTGTTTTTTTCGGGATAAAAAATGAGTTTTGCTCTTATGGCCAGCTTATCGGGGCTTACTGAATAGCAGTGGGCTGTTTTGGTGATAAGATGGTGCTAAGATGGCGCTAAGATGGCGCTAAGATGGCGATAAGGGGCTTATTGCTGCTTGCAGCATGAGGCACTTACTTGGGACTGGGGTAACAAAACTATACTGGGTGCAGGGACTTCAACATCAAGAAGTTTACCCTCAATAGTCTAGTAGCTGCCAAGATTCCAGGCAGATTTTGCTGAAGCAGAGACTCGCCTCATTCTTGCTGGAAACTGGAAAAACTTTAGAATCTTGGGAGAATCTAAAAACTTGGGAGAAATCGGAGAACTTGGGAGAAATCGGAGAACTTGGGAGAAATCGGAGAACTTGGGAGAAATCGGAGAACTTGGGAGAAATCGGAGAACTTGGGAGAAATCGGAGAACTTGGGAGAAATCGGAGAACTTGGGAGCTGCCAAATCTGAGCCGCGGACGGGTTTCAAAAACCTCTCCGTTTCATTCACAGAATTCTATCTCCCTATCAGGAGCGTGAGAACTTTCTCAGTAGCCAATCAGAGCAGGGCGCACCTGGCTGATGATGTCAGAGACATGGGGCGTGTTGAGCCAGCCTGAAAAAACGTGTGGGCTGGAAATATGAATCAGCCAATGGGAAATATTCCCACAAGCAGCAACTTCACCCAGCGAACACCTCGCTGGCTCCGCTAAGTCTGGATAGACAGCCTGAAATGTAAATCGTGTCTCCTGACCTGAGGATGTGGACACTACTTAGCTGTCCTGAACACATGGCCCTCACACCTCTGAGTGACAGCATGGCACTGCTTATCTATCCTGAACACATGGCCCTCACACCTCTGAGTGAGACAGAGTGGCACTGCTTAGCTATCCTGAACACATGGCCCTCACACCTCTGAGTGACAGAGTGGCACTGCTTATCTATCCTGAACACATGGCCCTCACACCTCTGAGTGACAGCGTGGCACTGCTTATCTATCCTGAACACATGGCCCTCACACCTCTGAGTGACAGCGTGGCACTGCTTATCTATCCTGAACACATGGCCTTCACACCTCTGAGTGACAGCATGGCACTGCTTATCTATCCTGAACACATGGCCCTCACACCTCTGAGTGAGACAGAGTGGCACTGCTTATCTATCCTGAACACATGGCTCTCACACCTCTGAGTGACAGCGTGGCACAGCTTATCTATCCTGAACACATGGCCCTCACACCTCTGAGTGACAGAGTGGCACTGCTTATCTATCCTGAACACATGGCCCTCACACCTCTGAGTGACAGAGTGGCACTGCTTATCTATCCTGAACACATGGCCCTCACACCTCTGAGTGACAGCGTGGCACTGCTTATCTATCCTGAACACATGGCCCTCACACCTCTGAGTGACAGCGTGGCACTGCTTATCTATCCTGAATACATGGCCCTCACACCTCTGAGTGACAGAGTGGCACTGCTTATCTATCCTGAACACATGGCCCTCACACCTCTGAGTGACAGCATGGCACTGCTTATCTATCCTGAACACATGGCCCTCACACCTCTGAGTGACAGAGTGGCACTGCTTATCTATCCTGAACACATGGCCCTCACACCTCTGAGTGAGAGAGTGGCACTGCTTATCTATCCTGAATACATGGCCCTCACACCTCTGAGTGAGAGAGTGGCACTGCTTATCTATCCTGAACACATGGCCCTCACACCTCTGAGTGACAGCATGGCACTGCTTATCTATCCTGAACACGTGGCCCTCACACCTCTGAGTGACAGCGTGGCACTGCTTATCTATCCTGAACACATGGCCCTCACACCTCTGAGTGACAGCGTGGCACTGCTTATCTATCCTGAACACATGGCCCTCACACCTCTGAGTGACAGAGTGGCACTGCTTATCTATCCTGAACACATGGCCCTCACACCTCTGAGTGACAGCGTGGCACTGCTTATCTATCCTGAACACATGGCCCTCACACCTCTGAGTGACAGCGTGGCACTGCTTAGCTATCCTGAACACGTGGCCCTCACACCTCTGAGTGACAGAGTGGCACTGCTTATCTATCCTGAACACGTGGCCCTCACACCTCTGAGTGACAGAGTGGCACTGCTTATCTATCCTGAACACATGGCCCTCACACCTCTGAGTGACAGCGTGGCACTGCTTATCTATCCTGAACACATGGCCCTCACACCTCTGAGTGACAGAGTGGCACTGCTTATCTATCCTGAACACATGGCCCTCACACCTCTGAGTGAGACAGAGTGGCACTGCTTATCTATCCTGAACACATGGCCCTCACACCTCTGAGTGACAGCGTGGCACTGCTTATCTATCCTGAACACATGGCCTTCACACCTCTGAGTGACAGCATGGCACTGCTTAGCTATCCTGAACACATGGCCCTCACACCTCTGAGTGAGACAGAGTGGCACTGCTTATCTATCCTGAACACATGGCCCTCACACCTCTGAGTGACAGAGTGGCACTGCTTATCTATCCTGAACACATGGCCCTCACACCTCTGAGTGACAGAGTGGCACTGCTTATCTATCCTGAACACATGGCTCTCACACCTCTGAGTGACAGCGTGGCACTGCTTATCTATCCTGAACACATGGCCCTCACACCTCTGAGTGACAGCGTGGCACTGCTTATCTATCCTGAACACATGGCCCTCACACCTCTGAGTGACAGCGTGGCACTGCTTATCTATCCTGAACACATGGCCCTCACACCTCTGAGTGACAGAGTGGCACTGCTTATCTATCCTGAACACATGGCCCTCACACCTCTGAGTGACAGCGTGGCACTGCTTATCTATCCTGAACACATGGCCCTCACACCTCTGAGTGACAGCGTGGCACTGCTTATCTATCCTGAACACATGGCCCTCACACCTCTGAGTGACAGCGTGGCACTGCTTATCTATCCTGAACACATGGCCCTCACACCTCTGAGTGACAGAGTGGCACTGCTTATCTATCCTGAACACATGGCCCTCACACCTCTGAGTGACAGCGTGGCACTGCTTATCTATCCTGAACACATGGCCCTCACACCTCTGAGTGAGGCAGAGTGGCACTGCTTAGCTATCCTGAACACATGGCCCTCACACCTCTGAGTGACAGCGTGGCACTGCTTATCTATCCTGAACACATGGCCCTCACACCTCTGAGTGACAGCGTGGCACTGCTTAGCTATCCTGAATACATGGCCCTCACACCTCTGAGTGACAGAGTGGCACTGCTTATCTATCCTGAACACGTGGCCCTCACACCTCTGAGTGACAGAGTGGCACTGCTTAGCTATCCTGAACACATGGCCCTCACACCTCTGAGTGACAGCGTGGCACTGCTTATCTATCCTGAACACATGGCCCTCACACCTCTGAGTGACAGCGTGGCACTGCTTAGCTATCCTGAATACATGGCCCTCACACCTCTGAGTGAGGCAGAGTGGCACTGCTTATCTATCCTGAACACATGGCCCTCACACCTCTGAGTGAGGCAGAGTGGCACTGCTTATCTATCCTGAACACATGGCCCTCACACCTCTGAGTGAGAGAGTGGCACTGCTTATCTATCCTGAACACATGGCCTTCACACCTCTGAGTGAGAGAGTGGCACTGCTTATCTATCCTGAACACATGGCCCTCACACCTCTGAGTGACAGAGTGGCACTGCTTATCTATCCTGAACACATGGCCCTCACACCTCTGAGTGAGACAGCATGGCACTGCTTATCTATCCTGAACACATGGCCCTCACACCTCTGAGTGACAGCGTGGCACTGCTTAGCTATCCTGAACACATGGCCCTCACACCTCTGAGTGAGGCAGAGTGGCACTGCTTATCTATCCTGAACACGTGGCCCTCACACCTCTGAGTGACAGAGTGGCACTGCTTATCTATCCTGAACACATGGCCCTCACACCTCTGAGTGACAGAGTGGCACTGCTTAGCTATCCTGAACACATGGCCCTCACACCTCTGAGTGACAGCGTGGCACTGCTTATCTATCCTGAACACATGGCCCTCACACCTCTGAGTGACAGCGTGGCACTGCTTATCTATCCTGAACACATGGCCCTCACACCTCTGAGTGACAGCGTGGCACTGCTTATCTATCCTGAACACATGGCCCTCACACCTCTGAGTGACAGAGTGGCACTGCTTATCTATCCTGAACACATGGCCCTCACACCTCTGAGTGACAGAGTGGCACTGCTTATCTATCCTGAACACATGGCCCTCACACCTCTGAGTGACAGAGTGGCACTGCTTATCTATCCTGAATACATGGCCCTCACACCTCTGAGTGACAGCGTGGCACTGCTTATCTATCCTGAACACATGGCCCTCACACCTCTGAGTGAGACAGAGTGGCACTGCTTATCTATCCTGAACACATGGCCCTCACACCTCTGAGTGACAGAGTGGCACTGCTTATCTATCCTGAACACATGGCCCTCACACCTCTGAGTGAGGCAGAGTGGCACTGCTTATCTATCCTGAACACATGGCCCTCACACCTCTGAGTGACAGCGTGGCACTGCTTATCTATCCTGAACACATGGCCCTCACACCTCTGAGTGACAGCGTGGCACTGCTTATCTATCCTGAACACATGGCCCTCACACCTCTGAGTGACAGCGTGGCACTGCTTATCTATCCTGAACACATGGCCCTCACACCTCTGAGTGACAGCGTGGCACTGCTTATCTATCCTGAACACATGGCCCTCACACCTCTGAGTGACAGCGTGGCACAGCTTATCTATCCTGAACACGTGGCCCTCACACCTCTGAGTGACAGAGTGGCACTGCTTATCTATCCTGAACACATGGCCCTCACACCTCTGAGTGACAGCGTGGCACTGCTTATCTATCCTGAACACATGGCCCTCACACCTCTGAGTGACAGCGTGGCACTGCTTATCTATCCTGAACACATGGCCCTCACACCTCTGAGTGACAGCGTGGCACTGCTTATCTATCCTGAACACATGGCCCTCACACCTCTGAGTGAGACAGAGTGGCACTGCTTATCTATCCTGAACACATGGCCCTCACACCTCTGAGTGACAGCGTGGCACTGCTTATCTATCCTGAACACATGGCCCTCACACCTCTGAGTGACAGCGTGGCACTGCTTATCTATCCTGAACACATGGCCCTCACACCTCTGAGTGACAGCGTGGCACTGCTTATCTATCCTGAACACATGGCCCTCACACCTCTGAGTGACAGCGTGGCACTGCTTATCTATCCTGAACACATGGCCCTCACACCTCTGAGTGACAGCGTGGCACAGCTTATCTATCCTGAACACGTGGCCCTCACACCTCTGAGTGACAGAGTGGCACTGCTTATCTATCCTGAACACATGGCCCTCACACCTCTGAGTGAGAGAGTGGCACTGCTTATCTATCCTGAACACATGGCCCTCACACCTCTGAGTGACAGCGTGGCACTGCTTATCTATCCTGAATACATGGCCCTCACACCTCTGAGTGACAGAGTGGCACTGCTTAGCTATCCTGAACACATGGCCCTCACACCTCTGAGTGACAGCGTGGCACTGCTTATCTATCCTGAACACATGGCCCTCACACCTCTGAGTGACAGCGTGGCACTGCTTAGCTATCCTGAACACATGGCCCTCACACCTCTGAGTGACAGAGTGGCACTGCTTATCTATCCTGAACACATGGCCCTCACACCTCTGAGTGACAGCGTGGCACTGCTTATTTATCCTGAACACATGGCCCTCACACCTCTGAGTGACAGCGTGGCACTGCTTATCTATCCTGAACACATGGCCCTCACACCTCTGAGTGACAGCGTGGCACTGCTTATTTATCCTGAACACATGGCCCTCACACCTCTGAGTGACAGAGTGGCACTGCTTAGCTATCCTGAACACATGGCCCTCACACCTCTGAGTGACAGAGTGGCACTGCTTATCTATCCTGAACACATGGCCCTCACACCTCTGAGTGACAGAGTGGCACTGCTTAGCTATCCTGAACACGTGGCCCTCACACCTCTGAGTGACAGCGTGGCACTGCTTAGCTATCCTGAACACATGGCCCTCACACCTCTGAGTGACAGCGTGGCACTGCTTATCTATCCTGAACACATGGCCCTCACACCTCTGAGTGACAGCGTGGCACTGCTTATCTATCCTGAACACATGGCCCTCACACCTCTGAGTGACAGAGTGGCACTGCTTATCTATCCTGAACACATGGCCCTCACACCTCTGAGTGACAGAGTGGCACTGCTTATCTATCCTGAACACATGGCCCTCACACCTCTGAGTGACAGCGTGGCACTGCTTATCTATCCTGAACACATGGCCCTCACACCTCTGAGTGACAGCGTGGCACTGCTTATT
This sequence comes from Ascaphus truei, assembly GCF_040206685.1. NCBI lineage: Eukaryota > Metazoa > Chordata > Amphibia > Anura > Ascaphidae > Ascaphus > Ascaphus truei. Next base: position 114,109 of record NW_027456827.1, read on the forward strand.
TATCCTGAACACATGGCCCTCACACCTCTGAGTGACAGAGTGGCACTGCTTATCTATCCTGAACACATGGCCCTCACACCTCTGAGTGACAGCGTGGCACTGCTTATCTATCCTGAACACATGGCCCTCACACCTCTGAGTGACAGCGTGGCACTGCTTATCTATCCTGAACACGTGGCCCTCACACCTCTGAGTGACAGAGTGGCACTGCTTAGCTATCCTGAACACATGGCCCTCACACCTCTGAGTGACAGCGTGGCACTGCTTATCTATCCTGAACACGTGGCCCTCACACCTCTGAGTGACAGAGTGGCACTGCTTATCTATCCTGAACACGTGGCCCTCACACCTCTGAGTGACAGCGTGGCACTGCTTATCTATCCTGAACACGTGGCCCTCACACCTCTGAGTGACAGAGTGGCAGCAGCTTGGTACAATGCACAAGTATATGTTTCAATACACTTTGCTAATACAATGTACCTTACACTCTGCAAAACCTGACTTACATATTAATAAAAACCTCTCGGCTTTATTACCTAGCGGGAGCACCCACTGAACCCCCTGATCCCCCTGCACCCCCTGATCCCCGCAGCTACAGGAACACTTTTCCTCCCTGTGCCTCACTTTACTGCGCACACGCATACATGTACTTACACACTTTGTTAATAAAATTTACCAATCCTAAGTCTGCCTGGTTATGGGGAATAGAAGAAGAAAGTGCACGCCATTTCCCCCCACTCCCTTTATAATAAACTTAGCGCGGATTCTAAGACTCCCCTCACAGCCTTAGATGATTGGAGCACCGCAGAAACCCTATACCAGGTCCAGGGTGAACTCGGCATCAAATGAGTATCCCCCTTAACCTAGGGACCACTTGACTGGTTCAGGGACACCTCACATCCCTATGCCCCTTTTACCTTTCTGGTCTGTGCTGAAGCAGGGAAACCCTGTGGTGAGTCGCACAAGCGTTTTCAAGGGGAGATATTACAGGGACCATGTGTCTACGTGCATCCAGGCGCCCGACCTGATTCCTGGGTACATTTTTAGGGGAACCAGCAACTCTGGGCCCCACCTAGTTAGACACAATCTGCCAACACTTTCCCTGCAAACCCCCCTTGAAATTCATACCACAGCCACCTGTGCTCGCTGGCACTCCCTGCGCGCTGGCACTCCCTGCGCGCTGGCACTCCCTGCGCGCTGGCACTCCCTGCGCGCTGGCACTCCCTGCGCGCTGGCACTCCCTGCGCGCTGGCACTACTGGGAAGGTAAAAACACATAAAATACTGTATTACAGCACAACTACAGATGGTGAAGGGGGCGAGAGACGTCGGGGAGGGGGTGAGAGACGGCGGGGAGGGGGTGAGAGACGGCAGGGAGGGGGACGATAGACCAAGGGAAGGGGTCGAGAGATGGCGGGGAGGGGGGGAGAGAGACGGCAGGGAGGGGGGCCAAAGACTGAGGGGAGGGGGCAAGAGACGCAGGGAGTGGAGGGGGTAAGATGGCGGGAGGTGGCAAGAGACGACGGGGTGGGGGGCAAGAGACGGCAGGGAGGAGGCGAGAGACAGCGGGAGATGGCAAGAAATGACGAGGAGGAGGGGCGAAAGACAGAGGGAAGGGGGCGGGGATGAGGGGCAAAAGACTGAGAGGGGGGGGGTCACGAAACGGGGGGAAAGGGGGTGAGATGGTGGGAGGGGGAGGGGGAGAGAGATGGCGGGAGGTGGCGAGAGACGGTGGGAGGGGGCGAGAGATAGCGGGGAGGTACATACAGAGAGCACGCCGCAGTACTTACATCATACAGCGCATTGCTGCCATTCCCCTGCAGGAGGTACAGAGCCGGATTCAGGAAGCCAAGAGGGGAGAGACCTTTCTGTATCCGACGGTCATTAATGAGAGCCAGCACCCCCCCAAACACAGGGGTGGAGGCCTGAGGAGGAGGTACAGTGTGAGAGAGAAGCAGACACAGCCTGAGAGAGGAGGTACAGTGTGAGAGAGAAGCAGACACAGCCTGAGAGAGGAGATACAGTGTGAGAGAGAAGCAGACACAGCCTGAGAGAGGAGATACAGTGTGAGAGAGAAGCAGGCACAGCCTGAGAGAGGAGATACAGTGTGAGAGAGAAGCAGGCACAGCCTGAGAGAGGAGGTACAGTGTGAGAGAGAAGCAGACACAGCCTGAGAGAGGAGGTACAGTGTGAGAGAGAAGCAGACACAGCCTGAGAGAGGAGGTACAGTGAGAGAGAGAAGCAGACACAGCCTGAGAGAGGAGATACAGTGTAACAGAGAGAAGCAGGCACAGCCTGAGAGAGGAGGTACAGTGTGAGAGAGAAGCAGACACAGCCTGAGAGAGGAGATACAGTGTGAGAGAGAAGCAGGCACAGCCTGAGAGAGGAGATACAGTGTGAGAGAGAAGCAGACACAGCCTGAGAGAGGAGATACAGTGTGAGAGAGAAGCAGGCACAGCCTGAGAGAGGAGGTACAGTGTGAGAGAGAAGCAGGCACAGCCTGAGAGAGGAGGTACAGTGTGAGAGAGAAGCAGACACAGCCTGAGAGAGGAGATACAGTGTGAGAGAGAAGCAGGCACAGCCTGAGAGAGGAGATACAGTGTGAGAGAGAAGCACACCCAGCCTGAGAGACGAGGTACAGTGTGAGAGAGAAGCAGGCACAGCCGGAGAGAGGAGATACAGTGTGAGAGAGAAGCAGGCACAGCCTGAGAGAGGAGATACAGTGTGAGAGAGAAGCAGACACAGCCTGAGAGAGGAGGAACAGTGTGAGAGAGAGAAGCAGACACAGCCTGAGAGAGGAGGAACAGTGTGAGAGAGAGAAGCAGACACAGCCTGAGAGAGGAGGAACAGTGTGAGAGAGAAGCAGGCACAGCCTGAGAGAGTAGGTACAGTGTGAGAGAGAGAGAAGCAGACACAGCCTGAGAGAGGAGATACAGTGTGAGAGAGAAGCAGACACAGCCTGAGAGAGGAGGTACAGTGTGAGAGAGAGAAGCAGGCACAGCCTGAGAGAGGAGGTACAGTGTGAGAGAGAAGCAGACACAGCCTGAGAGAGGAGGTACAGTGTGAGAGAGAAGCAGACACAGCCTGAGAGAGGAGATACAGTGTGAGAGAGAAGCAGGCACAGCCTGAGAGAGGAGATACAGTGTGAGAGAGAAGCACACCCAGCCTGAGAGAGGAGGTACAGTGTGAGAGAGAGAGAAGCAAGCACAGCCTGAGAGAGGAGATACAGTGTGAGAGAGATGCAGGCACAGCCTGAGAGAGGAGATACAGTGTGAGAGAGAAGCAGGCACAGCCGGAGAGAGGAGATACAGTGTGAGAGAGATGCAGGCACAGCCTGAGAGAGGAGGTACAGTGTGAGAGAGAAGCAGGCACAGCCTGAGAGACGAGGTACAGTGTGAGAGAGAAGCAGGCACAGCCGGAGAGAGGAGATACAGTGTGAGAGAGAAGCAGGCACAGCCTGAGAGAGGAGATACAGTGTGAGAGAGAAGCAGACACAGCCTGAGAGAGGAGGTACAGTGTGAGAGAGAAGCAGACACAGCCTGAGAGAGGAGATACAGTGTAACAGGGAGAGAAGCAGGCACAGCCTGAGAGAGGAGGTACAGTGTGAGAGAGAAGCAGACACAGCCTGAGAGAGGAGGAACAGTGTGAGAGAGAGAAGCAGACACAGCCTGAGAGAGGAGGAACAGTGTGAGAGAGAAGCAGGCACAGCCTGAGAGAGGAGGTACAGTGTGAGAGAGAGAGAAGCAGACACAGCCTGAGAGAGGAGATACAGTGTGAGAGAGAAGCAGACACAGCCTGAGAGAGGAGGTACAGTGTGAGAGAGAGAAGCAGGCACAGCCTGAGAGAGGAGGTACAGTGTGAGAGAGAAGCAGACACAGCCTGAGAGAGGAGGTACAGTGTGAGAGAGAAGCAGACACAGCCTGAGAGAGGAGATACAGTGTGAGAGAGAAGCAGGCACAGCCTGAGAGAGGAGATACAGTGTGAGAGAGAAGCACACCCAGCCTGAGAGAGGAGGTACAGTGTGAGAGAGAGAGAAGCAAGCACAGCCTGAGAGAGGAGATACAGTGTGAGAGAGATGCAGGCACAGCCTGAGAGAGGAGATACAGTGTGAGAGAGATGCAGACACAGCCTGAGAGAGGAGATACAGTGTGAGAGAGAAGCAGGCACAGCCGGAGAGAGGAGATACAGTGTGAGAGAGATGCAGGCACAGCCTGAGAGAGGAGGTACAGTGTGAGAGAGAAGCAGGCACAGCCTGAGAGACGAGGTACAGTGTGAGAGAGAAGCAGGCACAGCCGGAGAGAGGAGATACAGTGTGAGAGAGAAGCAGGCACAGCCTGAGAGAGGAGATACAGTGTGAGAGAGAAGCAGACACAGCCTGAGAGAGGAGGTACAGTGTGAGAGAGAAGCAGACACAGCCTGAGAGAGGAGATACAGTGTAACAGGGAGAGAAGCAGGCACAGCCTGAGAGAGGAGGTACAGTGTGAGAGAGAAGCAGACACAGCCTGAGAGAGGAGGAACAGTGTGAGAGAGAGAAGCAGACACAGCCTGAGAGAGGAGGAACAGTGTGAGAGAGAAGCAGGCACAGCCTGAGAGAGGAGGTACAGTGTGAGAGAGAGAGAAGCAGACACAGCCTGAGAGAGGAGATACAGTGTGAGAGAGAATCAGACACCGCCTGAGAGAGGAGGTACAGTGTGAGAGAGAGAAGCAGGCACAGCCTGAGAGAGGAGGTACAGTGTGAGAGAGAAGCAGACACAGCCTGAGAGAGGAGGTACAGTGTGAGAGAGAAGCAGACACAGCCTGAGAGAGGAGGTACAGTGTGAGAGAGAAGCACACACAGCCTGAGAGAGGAGATACAGTGTAACAGAGAGAGAAGCAGACACAGCCTGAGAGAGGAGATACAGTGTAACAGAGAGAGAAGCAGACACAGCCTGAGAGAGGAGGAACAGTGTGAGAGAGAAGCAGGCACAGCCTGAGAGAGGAGGTACAGTGTGAGAGAGAGAAGCAGGCACAGCCTGAGAGAGGAGGAACAGTGTGAGAGAGAAGCAGGCACAGCCTGAGAGAGGAGGTACAGTGTAACAGAGAGAGAAGCAGGCACAGCCTGAGAGAGGAGATAAAGTGTGAGAGAGAAGCAGACACAGCCTGAGAGAGGAGATACAGTGTGAGAGAGAAGCAGACACAGCCTGAGAGAGGAGGTACAGTGTGAGAGAGAAGCAGACACAGCCTGAGAGAGGAGATACAGTGTAACAGAGAGAAGCAGGCACAGCCTGAGAGAGGAGGTACAGTGTGAGAGAGAGAAGCAGGCACAGCCTGAGAGAGGAGATACAGTGTGAGAGAGAAGCAGACACAGCCTGAGAGAGGAGATACAGTGTGAGAGAGAGAAGCAGGCACAGCCTGAGAGAGGAGGTACAGTGTGAGAGAGAAGCAGGCACAGCCTGAGAGAGGAGATACAGTGTGAGAGAGAAGCACACACAGCCTGAGAGAGGAGGTACAGTGTGAGAGAGAGAGAAGCACACACAGCCTGAGAGAGGAGGTACAGTGTGAGAGAGAAGCAGGCACAGCCTGAGAGAGGAGGTACAGTGTGAGAGAGAAGCAGGCACAGCCTGAGAGAGGAGATACAGTGTGAGAGAGAAGCACACACAGCCTGAGAGAGGAGGTACAGTGTGAGAGAGAGAGAAGCACACACAGCCTGAGAGAGGAGGTACAGTGTGAGAGAGAAGCAGGCACAGCCTGAGAGAGGAGGTACAGTGTGAGAGAGAAGCAGGCACAGCCTGAGAGACGAGGTACAGTGTGAGAGAGAAGCAGGCACAGCCGGAGAGAGGAGATACAGTGTGAGAGAGAAGCAGGCACAGCCTAAGAGAGGAGATACAGTGTGAGAGAGAAGCAGACACAGCCTGAGAGAGGAGGTACAGTGTGAGAGAGAAGCAGACACAGCCTGAGAGAGGAGATACAGTGTGAGAGAGAAGCAGACACAGCCTTAGAGAGGAGATACAGTGTAACAGGGAGAGAAGCAGACACAGCCTGAGAGAGGAGATACAGTGTGAGAGAGAGAAGCAGACACAGCCTGAGAGAGGAGATACAGTGTGAGAGAGAAGCAGACACAGCCTGAGAGAGGAGGAACAGTGTGAGAGAGAAGCAGGCACAGCCTGAGAGAGGAGGTACAGTGTGAGACAGAGAAGCAGACACAGCCTGAGAGAGGAGGAACAGTGTGAGAGAGAAGCAGACACAGCCTGAGAGAGGAGGAACAGTGTGAGAGAAAGAAGCAGACACAGCCTGAGAGAGGAGGAACAGTGTGAGAGAGAGAAGCACACACAGCCTGAGAGAGGAGGAACAGTGTGAGAGAGAAGCAGGCACAGCCTGAGAGAGGAGGTACAGTGTGAAAGAGAAGCAGGCACAGCCTGAGAGAGGAGGTACAGTGTGAGAGAGAGAAGCAGGCACAGCCTGAGAGAGGAGGTACAGTGTGAGAGAGAAGCAGACAAAGCCTGAGAGAGGAGGAACAGTGTGAGAGAGAGAAGCAGACACAGCCTGAGAGAGGAGGAACAGTGTGAGAGAGAAGCAGGCACAGCCGGAGAGAGGAGGTACAGTGTGAGAGAGAGAAGCAGACACAGCCTGAGAGAGGAGGAACAGTGTGAGAGAGAAGCAGGCACAGCCAGAGAGAGGAGGTACAGTGTGAGAGAGAAGCAGACACAGCCTGAGAGAGGAGGTACAGTGTGAGAGAGAGAAGCAGGCACAGCCTGAGAGAGGAGGTACAGTGTAACAGGGAGAGAAGCACGCACAGCCTGAGAGAGGAGATACAGTGTGAGAGAGAAACAGACACAGCCAGAGAGAGGAGGTACAGTGTGAGAGAGAAGCAGGCACAGCCTGAGAGAGGAGGTACAGTGTGAGAGAGAGAAGCAGACACAGCCTGAGAGAGGAGGTACAGTGTGAGAGAGAAGCAGACACAGCCTGAGAGGAGATACAGTGTGAGAGAGAAGCACACACAGCCTGAGAGAGGAGATACAGTGTGAGAGAGAAGCAGACACCGCCTGAGAGAGGAGATACAGTGTGAGAGAGAAGCAGACACAGCCTGAGAGAGGAGGTACAGTGTGAGAGAGAAGCACACACAGCCTGAGAGAGGAGATACAGTGTGAGAGAGAGAGAAGCAGGCACAGCCTGAGAGAGGAGGTACAGTGTGAGAGAGAAGCAGGCACAGCCTGAGAGAGGAGGTACAGTGTGTGAGAGAGAAGCACACACAGCCTGAGAGAGGAGGTACAGTGTGAGAGAGAAGCAGGCACAGCCTGAGAGAGGAGATACAGTGTGAGAGAGAAGCAGGCACAGCCTGAGAGAGGAGGTACAGTGTGAGAGAGAAGCAGACACAGCCTGAGAGAGGAGGTACAGTGTGAGAGAGAAGCAGACACAGCCTGAGAGAGGAGATACAGTGTGAGAGAGAAGCAGACACAGCCTGAGAGAGGAGGTACAGTGTGAGAGAGAAGCAGCCACAGCCTGAGAGAGGAGATACAGTGTGAGAGAGAGAAGCAGACACAGCCTGAGAGAGGAGATACAGTGTGAGAGAGAGAAGCAGACACAGCCTGAGAGAGGAGGTACAGTGTGAGAGAGAAGCAGACACAGCCTGAGAGAGGAGATACAGTGTGAGAGAGAAGCAGACACAGCCTGAGAGAGGAGGTACAGTGTGAGAGAGAAGCAGGCACAGCCTGAGAGAGGAGATACAGTGTGAGAGAGAAGCAGACACAGCCTGAGAGAGGAGGTACAGTGTGAGAGAGAGAAGCAGACACAGCCTGAGAGGAGATACAGTGTGAGAGAGAGAAGCAGACACAGCCTGAGAGAGGAGATACAGTGTGAGAGAGAGAAGCAGACACAGCCTGAGAGAGGAGGTACAGTGTGAGAGAGAAGCAGGCACAGCCTGAGAGAGGAGGTACAGTGTGAGAGAGAAGCAGACACAGCCTGAGAGAGGAGGTACAGTGTGAGAGAGAAGCAGGCACAGCCTGAGAGAGGAGGTACAGTGTGAGAGAGAAGCAGGCACAGCCGGAGAGAGGAGATACAGTGTGAGAGAGAAGCAGACACAGCCGGAGAGAGGGGGTACAGTGTGAGAGAGAAGCAGGCACAGCCGGAGAGAGGAGATACAGTGTGAGAGAGAAGCAGACACAGCCGGAGAGAGGAGGTACAGTGTGAGAGAGAAGCAGACACAGCCTGAGAGAGGAGATACAGTGTGAGAGAGAAGCACACACAGCCTGAGAGAGGAGGTACAGTGTGAGAGAGAAGCAGACACAGCCTGAGAGAGGAGGTACAGTGTGAGAGAGAAGCAGGCACAGCCTGAGAGAGGAGATACAGTGTGAGAGAGAAGCAGACACAGCCTGAGAGAGGAGGTACAGTGTGAGAGAGAAGCAGACACAGCCTGAGAGAGGAGATACAGTGTAACAGAGAGAGAAGCAGACACAGCCTGAGAGAGGAGGAACAGTGTGAGAGAGAAGCAGGCACAGCCTGAGAGAGGAGGTACAGTGTGAAAGAGAAGCAGGCACAGCCTGAGAGAGGAGGTACAGTGTGAGAGAGAGAAGCAGGCACAGCCTGAGAGAGGAGGTACAGTGTGAGAGAGAAGCAGACAAAGCCTGAGAGAGGAGGAACAGTGTGAGAGAGAGAAGCAGACACAGCCTGAGAGAGGAGGAACAGTGTGAGAGAGAAGCAGGCACAGCCGGAGAGAGGAGGTACAGTGTGAGAGAGAGAAGCAGACACAGCCTGAGAGAGGAGGAACAGTGTGAGAGAGAAGCAGGCACAGCCAGAGAGAGGAGGTACAGTGTGAGAGAGAAGCAGACACAGCCTGAGAGAGGAGGTACAGTGTGAGAGAGAGAAGCAGGCACAGCCTGAGAGAGGAGGTACAGTGTAACAGGGAGAGAAGCACGCACAGCCTGAGAGAGGAGATACAGTGTGAGAGAGAAACAGATACAGCCAGAGAGAGGAGGTACAGTGTGAGAGAGAAGCAGGCACAGCCTGAGAGAGGAGGTACAGTGTGAGAGAGAGAAGCAGACACAGCCTGAGAGGGGAGGTACAGTGTGAGAGAGAAGCAGACACAGCCTGAGAGGAGATACAGTGTGAGAGAGAAGCACACACAGCCTGAGAGAGGAGATACAGTGTGAGAGAGAAGCAGACACAGCCTGAGAGAGGAGATACAGTGTGAGAGAGAAGCAGACACAGCCTGAGAGAGGAGGTACAGTGTGAGAGAGAAGCACACACAGCCTGAGAGAGGAGATACAGTGTGAGAGAGAGAGAAGCAGGCACAGCCTGAGAGAGGAGGTACAGTGTGAGAGAGAAGCAGGCACAGCCTGAGAGAGGAGGTACAGTGTGTGAGAGAGAAGCACACACAGCCTGAGAGAGGAGGTACAGTGTGAGAGAGAAGCAGGCACAGCCTGAGAGAGGAGATACAGTGTGAGAGAGAAGCAGGCACAGCCTGAGAGAGGAGGTACAGTGTGAGAGAGAAGCAGACACAGCCGGAGAGAGGAGGTACAGTGTGAGAGAGAAGCAGACACAGCCTGAGAGAGGAGATACAGTGTGAGAGAGAAGAAGACACAGCCTGAGAGAGGAGGTACAGTGTGAGAGAGAAGCAGCCACAGCCTGAGAGAGGAGATACAGTGTGAGAGAGAGAAGCAGACACAGCCTGAGAGAGGAGATACAGTGTGAGAGAGAGAAGCAGACACAGCCTGAGTGAGGAGGTACAGTGTGAGAGAGAAGCAGACACAGCCTGAGAGAGGAGATACAGTGTGAGAGAGAAGCAGACACAGCCTGAGAGAGGAGGTACAGTGTGAGAGAGAAGCAGGCACAGCCTGAGAGAGGAGATACAGTGTGAGAGAGAAGCAGACACAGCCTGAGAGAGGAGGTACAGTGTGAGAGAGAAGCAGGCACAGCCGGAGAGAGGAGGTACAGTGTGAGAGAGAAGCAGACACAGCCTGAGAGAGGAGGAACAGTGTGAGAGAGAGAAGCAGACACAGCCTGAGAGAGGAGGAACAGTGTGAGAGAGAGAAGCACACACAGCCTGAGAGAGGAGGAACAGTGTGAGAGAGAAGCAGGCACAGCCTGAGAGAGGAGGTACAGTGTGAAAGAGAAGCAGGCACAGCCTGAGAGAGGAGGTACAGTGTGAGAGAGAGAAGCAGGCACAGCCTGAGAGAGGAGGTACAGTGTGAGAGAGAAGCAGACAAAGCCTGAGAGAGGAGGAACAGTGTGAGAGAGAGAAGCAGACACAGCCTGAGAGAGGAGGAACAGTGTGAGAGAGAAGCAGGCACAGCCGGAGAGAGGAGGTACAGTGTGAGAGAGAGAAGCAGACACAGCCTGAGAGAGGAGGAACAGTGTGAGAGAGAAGCAGGCACAGCCAGAGAGAGGAGGTACAGTGTGAGAGAGAAGCAGACACAGCCTGAGAGAGGAGGTACAGTGTGAGAGAGAGAAGCAGGCACAGCCTGAGAGAGGAGGTACAGTGTAACAGGGAGAGAAGCACGCACAGCCTGAGAGAGGAGATACAGTGTGAGAGAGAAACAGACACAGCCAGAGAGAGGAGGTACAGTGTGAGAGAGAAGCAGGCACAGCCTGAGAGAGGAGGTACAGTGTGAGAGAGAGAAGCAGACACAGCCTGAGAGAGGAGGTACAGTGTGAGAGAGAAGCAGACACAGCCTGAGAGGAGATACAGTGTGAGAGAGAAGCACACACAGCCTGAGAGAGGAGATACAGTGTGAGAGAGAAGCAGACACAGCCTGAGAGAGGAGATACAGTGTGAGAGAGAAGCAGACACAGCCTGAGAGAGGAGGTACAGTGTGAGAGAGAAGCACACACAGCCTGAGAGAGGAGATACAGTGTGAGAGAGAGAGAAGCAGGCACAGCCTGAGAGAGGAGGTACAGTGTGAGAGAGAAGCAGGCACAGCCTGAGAGAGGAGGTACAGTGTGTGAGAGAGAAGCACACACAGCCTGAGAGAGGAGGTACAGTGTGAGAGAGAAGCAGGCACAGCCTGAGAGAGGAGATACAGTGTGAGAGAGAAGCAGGCACAGCCTGAGAGAGGAGGTACAGTGTGAGAGAGAAGCAGACACAGCCTGAGAGAGGAGGTACAGTGTGAGAGAGAAGCAGACACAGCCTGAGAGAGGAGATACAGTGTGAGAGAGAAGCAGACACAGCCTGAGAGAGGAGGTACAGTGTGAGAGAGAAGCAGCCACAGCCTGAGAGAGGAGATACAGTGTGAGAGAGAGAAGCAGACACAGCCTGAGAGAGGAGATACAGTGTGAGAGAGAGAAGCAGACACAGCCTGAGAGAGGAGGTACAGTGTGAGAGAGAAGCAGACACAGCCTGAGAGAGGAGATACAGTGTGAGAGAGAAGCAGACACAGCCTGAGAGAGGAGGTACAGTGTGAGAGAGAAGCAGGCACAGCCTGAGAGAGGAGATACAGTGTGAGAGAGAAGCAGACACAGCCTGAGAGAGGAGGTACAGTGTGAGAGAGAAGCAGGCACAGCCGGAGAGAGGAGGTACAGTGTGAGAGAGAAGCAGACACAGCCTGAGAGAGGAGGAACAGTGTGAGAGAGAGAAGCAGACACAGCCTGAGAGAGGAGGAACAGTGTGAGAGAGAGAAGCGCACACAGCCTGAGAGAGGAGGAACAGTGTGAGAGAGAAGCAGGCACAGCCTGAGAGAGGAGGTACAGTGTGAAAGAGAAGCAGGCACAGCCTGAGAGAGGAGGTACAGTGTGAGAGAGAGAAGCAGGCACAGCCTGAGAGAGGAGGTACAGTGTGAGAGAGAAGCAGACAAAGCCTGAGAGAGGAGGAACAGTGTGAGAGAGAGAAGCAGACACAGCCTGAGAGAGGAGGAACAGTGTGAGAGAGAAGCAGGCACAGCCGGAGAGAGGAGGTACAGTGTGAGAGAGAGAAGCAGACACAGCCTGAGAGAGGAGGAACAGTGTGAGAGAGAAGCAGGCACAGCCAGAGAGAGGAGGTACAGTGTGAGAGAGAAGCAGACACAGCCTGAGAGAGGAGGTACAGTGTGAGAGAGAGAAGCAGGCACAGCCTGAGAGAGGAGGTACAGTGTAACAGGGAGAGAAGCACGCACAGCCTGAGAGAGGAGATACAGTGTGAGAGAGAAACAGACACAGCCAGAGAGAGGAGGTACAGTGTGAGAGAGAAGCAGGCACAGCCTGAGAGAGGAGGTACAGTGTGAGAGAGAGAAGCAGACACAGCCTGAGAGAGGAGGTACAGTGTGAGAGAGAAGCAGACACAGCCTGAGAGGAGATACAGTGTGAGAGAGAAGCACACACAGCCTGAGAGAGGAGATACAGTGTGAGAGAGAAGCAGACACAGCCTGAGAGAGGAGATACAGTGTGAGAGAGAAGCAGACACAGCCTGAGAGAGGAGGTACAGTGTGAGAGAGAAGCACACACAGCCTGAGAGAGGAGATACAGTGTGAGAGAGAGAGAAGCAGGCACAGCCTGAGAGAGGAGGTACAGTGTGAGAGAGAAGCAGGCACAGCCTGAGAGAGGAGGTACAGTGTGTGAGAGAGAAGCACACACAGCCTGAGAGAGGAGGTACAGTGTGAGAGAGAAGCAGGCACAGCCTGAGAGAGGAGATACAGTGTGAGAGAGAAGCATGCACAGCCTGAGAGAGGAGGTACAGTGTGAGAGAGAAGCAGACACAGCCTGAGAGAGGAGGTACAGTGTGAGAGAGAAGCAGACACAGCCTGAGAGAGGAGATACAGTGTGAGAGAGAAGCAGACACAGCCTGAGAGAGGAGGTACAGTGTGAGAGAGAAGCAGCCACAGCCTGAGAGAGGAGATACAGTGTGAGAGAGAGAAGCAGACACAGCCTGAGAGAGGAGATACAGTGTGAGAGAGAGAAGCAGACACAGCCTGAGAGAGGAGGTACAGTGTGAGAGAGAAGCAGACACAGCCTGAGAGAGGAGATACAGTGTGAGAGAGAAGCAGACACAGCCTGAGAGAGGAGGTACAGTGTGAGAGAGAAGCAGGCACAGCCTGAGAGAGGAGATACAGTGTGAGAGAGAAGCAGACACAGCCTGAGAGAGGAGGTACAGTGTGAGAGAGAAGCAGGCACAGCCGGAGAGAGGAGGTACAGTGTGAGAGAGAAGCAGACACAGCCTGAGAGAGGAGGAACAGTGTGAGAGAGAGAAGCAGACACAGCCTGAGAGAGGAGGAACAGTGTGAGAGAGAGAAGCACACACAGCCTGAGAGAGGAGGAACAGTGTGAGAGAGAAGCAGGCACAGCCTGAGAGAGGAGGTACAGTGTGAAAGAGAAGCAGGCACAGCCTGAGAGAGGAGGTACAGTGTGAGAGAGAGAAGCAGGCACAGCCTGAGAGAGGAGGTACAGTGTGAGAGAGAAGCAGACAAAGCCTGAGAGAGGAGGAACAGTGTGAGAGAGAGAAGCAGACACAGCCTGAGAGAGGAGGAACAGTGTGAGAGAGAAGCAGGCACAGCCGGAGAGAGGAGGTACAGTGTGAGAGAGAGAAGCAGACACAGCCTGAGAGAGGAGGAACAGTGTGAGAGAGAAGCAGGCACAGCCAGAGAGAGGAGGTACAGTGTGAGAGAGAAGCAGACACAGCCTGAGAGAGGAGGTACAGTGTGAGAGAGAGAAGCAGGCACAGCCTGAGAGAGGAGGTACAGTGTAACAGGGAGAGAAGCACGCACAGCCTGAGAGAGGAGATACAGTGTGAGAGAGAAACAGACACAGCCAGAGAGAGGAGGTACAGTGTGAGAGAGAAGCAGGCACAGCCTGAGAGAGGAGGTACAGTGTGAGAGAGAGAAGCAGACACAGCCTGAGAGAGGAGGTACAGTGTGAGAGAGAAGCAGACACAGCCTGAGAGGAGATACAGTGTGAGAGAGAAGCACACACAGCCTGAGAGAGGAGATACAGTGTGAGAGAGAAGCAGACACAGCCTGAGAGAGGAGATACAGTGTGAGAGAGAAGCAGACACAGCCTGAGAGAGGAGGTACAGTGTGAGAGAGAAGCACACACAGCCTGAGAGAGGAGATACAGTGTGAGAGAGAGAGAAGCAGGCACAGCCTGAGAGAGGAGGTACAGTGTGAGAGAGAAGCAGGCACAGCCTGAGAGAGGAGGTACAGTGTGTGAGAGAGAAGCACACACAGCCTGAGAGAGGAGGTACAGTGTGAGAGAGAAGCAGGCACAGCCTGAGAGAGGAGATACAGTGTGAGAGAGAAGCAGGCACAGCCTGAGAGAGGAGGTACAGTGTGAGAGAGAAGCAGACACAGCCTGAGAGAGGAGGTACAGTGTGAGAGAGAAGCAGACACAGCCTGAGAGAGGAGATACAGTGTGAGAGAGAAGCAGACACAGCCTGAGAGAGGAGGTACAGTGTGAGAGAGAAGCAGCCACAGCCTGAGAGAGGAGATACAGTGTGAGAGAGAGAAGCAGACACAGCCTGAGAGAGGAGATACAGTGTGAGAGAGAAGCAGACACAGCCTGAGAGAGGAGGTACAGTGTGAGAGAGAAGCAGGCACAGCCTGAGAGAGGAGATACAGTGTGAGAGAGAAGCAGACACAGCCTGAGAGAGGAGGTACAGTGTGAGAGAGAGAAGCAGACACAGCCTGAGAGGAGATACAGTGTGAGAGAGAGAAGCAGACACAGCCTGAGAGAGGAGATACAGTGTGAGAGAGAGAAGCAGACACAGCCTGAGAGAGGAGGTACAGTGTGAGAGAGAAGCAGGCACAGCCTGAGAGAGGAGGTACAGTGTGAGAGAGAAGCAGACACAGCCTGAGAGAGGAGGAAGAGTGTGAGAGAGAGAAGCAGACACAGCCTGAGAGAGGAGGAACAGTGTGAGAGAGAGAAGCACACACAGCCTGAGAGAGGAGGAACAGTGTGAGAGAGAAGCAGGCACAGCCTGAGAGAGGAGGTACAGTGTGAAAGAGAAGCAGGCACAGCCTGAGAGAGGAGGTACAGTGTGAGAGAGAGAAGCAGGCACAGCCTGAGAGAGGAGGTACAGTGTGAGAGAGAAGCAGACAAAGCCTGAGAGAGGAGGAACAGTGTGAGAGAGAGAAGCAGACACAGCCTGAGAGAGGAGGAACAGTGTGAGAGAGAAGCAGGCACAGCCGGAGAGAGGAGGTACAGTGTGAGAGAGAGAAGCAGACACAGCCTGAGAGAGGAGGAACAGTGTGAGAGAGAAGCAGGCACAGCCAGAGAGAGGAGGTACAGTGTGAGAGAGAAGCAGACACAGCCTGAGAGAGGAGGTACAGTGTGAGAGAGAGAAGCAGGCACAGCCTGAGAGAGGAGGTACAGTGTAACAGGGAGAGAAGCACGCACAGCCTGAGAGAGGAGATACAGTGTGAGAGAGAAACAGACACAGCCAGAGAGAGGAGGTACAGTGTGAGAGAGAAGCAGGCACAGCCTGAGAGAGGAGGTACAGTGTGAGAGAGAGAAGCAGACACAGCCTGAGAGAGGAGGTACAGTGTGAGAGAGAAGCAGACACAGCCTGAGAGGAGATACAGTGTGAGAGAGAAGCACACACAGCCTGAGAGAGGAGATACAGTGTGAGAGAGAAGCAGACACAGCCTGAGAGAGGAGATACAGTGTGAGAGAGAAGCAGACACAGCCTGAGAGAGGAGGTACAGTGTGAGAGAGAAGCACACACAGCCTGAGAGAGGAGATACAGTGTGAGAGAGAGAGAAGCAGGCACAGCCTGAGAGAGGAGGTACAGTGTGAGAGAGAAGCAGGCACAGCCTGAGAGAGGAGGTACAGTGTGTGAGAGAGAAGCACACACAGCCTGAGAGAGGAGGTACAGTGTGAGAGAGAAGCAGGCACAGCCTGAGAGAGGAGATACAGTGTGAGAGAGAAGCAGGCACAGCCTGAGAGAGGAGGTACAGTGTGAGAGAGAAGCAGACACAGCCTGAGAGAGGAGGTACAGTGTGAGAGAGAAGCAGACACAGCCTGAGAGAGGAGATACAGTGTGAGAGAGAAGCAGACACAGCCTGAGAGAGGAGGTACAGTGTGAGAGAGAAGCAGCCACAGCCTGAGAGAGGAGATACAGTGTGAGAGAGAGAAGCAGACACAGCCTGAGAGAGGAGATACAGTGTGAGAGAGAGAAGCAGACACAGCCTGAGAGAGGAGGTACAGTGTGAGAGAGAAGCAGACACAGCCTGAGAGAGGAGATACAGTGTGAGAGAGAAGCAGACACAGCCTGAGAGAGGAGGTACAGTGTGAGAGAGAAGCAGGCACAGCCTGAGAGAGGAGATACAGTGTGAGAGAGAAGCAGACACAGCCTGAGAGAGGAGGTACAGTGTGAGAGAGAGAAGCAGACACAGCCTGAGAGGAGATACAGTGTGAGAGAGAGAAGCAGACACAGCCTGAGAGAGGAGATACAGTGTGAGAGAGAGAAGCAGACACAGCCTGAGAGAGGAGGTACAGTGTGAGAGAGAAGCAGGCACAGCCTGAGAGAGGAGGTACAGTGTGAGAGAGAAGCAGACACAGCCTGAGAGAGGAGGTACAGTGTGAGAGAGAAGCAGGCACAGCCTGAGAGAGGAGGTACAGTGTGAGAGAGAAGCAGGCACAGCCGGAGAGAGGAGATACAGTGTGAGAGAGAAGCAGACACAGCCGGAGAGAGGGGGTACAGTGTGAGAGAGAAGCACGCACAGCCTGAGAGAGGAGGTACAGTGTGAGAGAGAAGCAGACACAGCCTGAGAGAGGAGGTACAGTGTGAGAGAGAAGCAGGCACAGCCTGAGAGAGGAGGAACAGTGTGAGAGAGAGAAGCACACACAGCCTGAGAGAGGAGGAACAGTGTGAGAGAGAAGCAGGCACAGCCTGAGAGAGGAGGTACAGTGTGAAAGAGAAGCAGGCACAGCCTGAGAGAGGAGGTACAGTGTGAGAGAGAGAAGCAGGCACAGCCTGAGAGAGGAGGTACAGTGTGAGAGAGAAGCAGACAAAGCCTGAGAGAGGAGGAACAGTGTGAGAGAGAGAAGCAGACACAGCCTGAGAGAGGAGGAACAGTGTGAGAGAGAAGCAGGCACAGCCGGAGAGAGGAGGTACAGTGTGAGAGAGAGAAGCAGACACAGCCTGAGAGAGGAGGAACAGTGTGAGAGAGAAGCAGGCACAGCCAGAGAGAGGAGGTACA
This sequence comes from Ascaphus truei, assembly GCF_040206685.1. NCBI lineage: Eukaryota > Metazoa > Chordata > Amphibia > Anura > Ascaphidae > Ascaphus > Ascaphus truei. Next base: position 131,186 of record NW_027456827.1, read on the forward strand.
GTGTGAGAGAGAAGCAGACACAGCCTGAGAGAGGAGGTACAGTGTGAGAGAGAGAAGCAGGCACAGCCTGAGAGAGGAGGTACAGTGTAACAGGGAGAGAAGCACGCACAGCCTGAGAGAGGAGATACAGTGTGAGAGAGAAACAGACACAGCCAGAGAGAGGAGGTACAGTGTGAGAGAGAAGCAGGCACAGCCTGAGAGAGGAGGTACAGTGTGAGAGAGAGAAGCAGACACAGCCTGAGAGAGGAGGTACAGTGTGAGAGAGAAGCAGACACAGCCTGAGAGGAGATACAGTGTGAGAGAGAAGCACACACAGCCTGAGAGAGGAGATACAGTGTGAGAGAGAAGCAGACACAGCCTGAGAGAGGAGATACAGTGTGCGAGAGAAGCAGACACAGCCTGAGAGAGGAGGTACAGTGTGAGAGAGAAGCACACACAGCCTGAGAGAGGAGATACAGTGTGAGAGAGAGAGAAGCAGGCACAGCCTGAGAGAGGAGGTACAGTGTGAGAGAGAAGCAGGCACAGCCTGAGAGAGGAGGTACAGTGTGTGAGAGAGAAGCACACACAGCCTGAGAGAGGAGGTACAGTGTGAGAGAGAAGCAGGCACAGCCTGAGAGAGGAGATACAGTGTGAGAGAGAAGCAGGCACAGCCTGAGAGAGGAGGTACAGTGTGAGAGAGAAGCAGACACAGCCTGAGAGAGGAGGTACAGTGTGAGAGAGAAGCAGACACAGCCTGAGAGAGGAGATACAGTGTGAGAGAGAAGCAGACACAGCCTGAGAGAGGAGGTACAGTGTGAGAGAGAAGCAGCCACAGCCTGAGAGAGGAGATACAGTGTGAGAGAGAGAAGCAGACACAGCCTGAGAGAGGAGATACAGTGTGAGAGAGAGAAGCAGACACAGCCTGAGAGAGGAGGTACAGTGTGAGAGAGAAGCAGACACAGCCTGAGAGAGGAGATACAGTGTGAGAGAGAAGCAGACACAGCCTGAGAGAGGAGGTACAGTGTGAGAGAGAAGCAGGCACAGCCTGAGAGAGGAGATACAGTGTGAGAGAGAAGCAGACACAGCCTGAGAGAGGAGGTACAGTGTGAGAGAGAGAAGCAGACACAGCCTGAGAGGAGATACAGTGTGAGAGAGAGAAGCAGACACAGCCTGAGAGAGGAGATACAGTGTGAGAGAGAGAAGCAGACACAGCCTGAGAGAGGAGGTACAGTGTGAGAGAGAAGCAGGCACAGCCTGAGAGAGGAGGTACAGTGTGAGAGAGAAGCAGACACAGCCTGAGAGAGGAGGTACAGTGTGAGAGAGAAGCAGGCACAGCCTGAGAGAGGAGGTACAGTGTGAGAGAGAAGCAGACACAGCCTGAGAGAGGAGGAACAGTGTGAGAGAGAGAAGCAGACACAGCCTGAGAGAGGAGGAACAGTGTGAGAGAGAGAAGCACACACAGCCTGAGAGAGGAGGAACAGTGTGAGAGAGAAGCAGGCACAGCCTGAGAGAGGAGGTACAGTGTGAAAGAGAAGCAGGCACAGCCTGAGAGAGGAGGTACAGTGTGAGAGAGAGAAGCAGGCACAGCCTGAGAGAGGAGGTACAGTGTGAGAGAGAAGCAGACAAAGCCTGAGAGAGGAGGAACAGTGTGAGAGAGAGAAGCAGACACAGCCTGAGAGAGGAGGAACAGTGTGAGAGAGAAGCAGGCACAGCCGGAGAGAGGAGGTACAGTGTGAGAGAGAGAAGCAGACACAGCCTGAGAGAGGAGGAACAGAGTGAGAGAGAAGCAGGCACAGCCAGAGAGAGGAGTTACAGTGTGAGAGAGAAGCAGACACAGCCTGAGAGAGGAGGTACAGTGTGAGAGAGAGAAGCAGGCACAGCCTGAGAGAGGAGGTACAGTGTAACAGGGAGAGAAGCACGCACAGCCTGAGAGAGGAGATACAGTGTGAGAGAGAAACAGACACAGCCAGAGAGAGGAGGTACAGTGTGAGAGAGAAGCAGGCACAGCCTGAGAGAGGAGGTACAGTGTGAGAGAGAGAAGCAGACACAGCCTGAGAGAGGAGGTACAGTGTGAGAGAGAAGCAGACACAGCCTGAGAGGAGATACAGTGTGAGAGAGAAGCACACACAGCCTGAGAGAGGAGATACAGTGTGAGAGAGAAGCAGACACAGCCTGAGAGAGGAGATACAGTGTGAGAGAGAAGCAGACACAGCCTGAGAGAGGAGGTACAGTGTGAGAGAGAAGCACACACAGCCTGAGAGAGGAGATACAGTGTGAGAGAGAGAGAAGCAGGCACAGCCTGAGAGAGGAGGTACAGTGTGAGAGAGAAGCAGGCACAGCCTGAGAGAGGAGGTACAGTGTGTGAGAGAGAAGCACACACAGCCTGAGAGAGGAGGTACAGTGTGAGAGAGAAGCAGGCACAGACTGAGAGAGGAGATACAGTGTGAGAGAGAAGCAGGCACAGCCTGAGAGAGGAGGTACAGTGTGAGAGAGAAGCAGACACAGCCTGAGAGAGGAGGTACAGTGTGAGAGAGAAGCAGACACAGCCTGAGAGAGGAGATACAGTGTGAGAGAGAAGCAGACACAGCCTGAGAGAGGAGGTACAGTGTGAGAGAGAAGCAGCCACAGCCTGAGAGAGGAGATACAGTGTGAGAGAGAGAAGCAGACACAGCCTGAGAGAGGAGATACAGTGTGAGAGAGAGAAGCAGACACAGCCTGAGAGAGGAGGTACAGTGTGAGAGAGAAGCAGACACAGCCTGAGAGAGGAGATACAGTGTAACAGAGAGAGAAGCAGACACAGCCTGAGAGAGGAGGTACAGTGTGAGAGAGAAGCAGGCACAGCCTGAGAGAGGAGATACAGTGTGAGAGAAGCACACACAGCCTGAGAGAGGAGGTACAGTGTGAGAGAAGCAGGCACAGCCTGAGAGAGGAGGTACAGTGTGAGAGAAAAGCAGACACAGCCTGAGAGAGGAGGTACAGTGTGAGAGAGAAGCAGGCACAGCCTGAGAGAGGAGATACAGTGTGAGAGAGAAGCAGGCACAGCCTGAGAGAGGAGATACAGTGTGAGAGAGAAGCAGACACAGCCTGAGAGAGGAGGTACAGTGTGAGAGAGAAGCAGACACAGCCTGAGAGAGGAGGTACAGTGTGAGAGAGAAGCAGGCACAGCCTGAGAGAGGAGGTACAGTGTGAGAGAGAAGCAGACACAGCCTGAGAGAGGAGATACAGTGTGAGAGAGAAGCAGGCACAGCCTGAGAGAGGAGATACAGTGTGAGAGAGAGAAGCAGACACAGCCTGAGAGAGGAGATACAGTGTGAGAGAGAAGCAGGCACAGCCTGAGAGAGGAGATACAGTGTGAGAGAGAGAGAAGCAGGCACAGCCTGAGAGAGGAGGTACAGTGTGAGAGAGAAGCAAGCACAGCCGGAGAGAGGAGGTACAGTGTGAGAGAGAAGCAGGCACAGCCTGAGAGAGGAGATACAGTGTGAGAGAGAAGCAGGCACAGCCTGAGAGAGGAGATACAGTGCGAGAAAGAAGCAGGCACAGCCTGAGAGAGGAGGTACAGTGTGAGAGAGAAGCAGGCACAGCCTGAGAGAGGAGGTACAGTGTGAGAGAGAAGCAGGCACAGCCGGAGAGAGGAGGTACAGTGTGAGAGAGAAGAAGGCACAGCCGGAGAGAGGAGATACAGTGTGAGAGAGAAGCACACACAGCCTGAGAGAGGAGATACAGTGTGAGAGAGAAGCAGACACAGCCTGAGAGAGGAGGTACAGTGTGAGAGAGAAGCAGGCACAGCCTGAGAGAGGAGGTACAGTGTGAGAGAGAAGCAGGCACAGCCTGAGAGAGGAGGTACAGTGTGAGAGAGAAGCAGGAACAGCCTGAGAGAGGAGATACAGTGTGAGAGAGAAGCAGGCACAGCCTGAGAGAGGAGGTACAGTGTGAGAGAGAAGCAGGCACAGCCTGAGAGAGGAGGTACAGTGTGAGAGAGAAGCAGACACAGCCTGAGAGAGGAGGTACATTGTGAGAGAGAAGCAGACACAGCCTGAGAGAGGAGGTACAGTGTGAGAGAGAAGCAGACACAGTCTGAGAGAGGAGGTACAGTGTGAGAGAGAGAAGCAGACACAGCCTGAGAGAGGAGGTACAGTGTGAGAGAGAAGCATACACAGCCTGAGAGAGGAGGTACAGTGTGAGAGAGAAGCAGGCACAGCCTGAGAGAGGAGATACAGTGTGAGAGAGAGAAGCAGACACAGCCTGAGAGAGGAGATACAGTGGGAGAGAGAGAGAAGCAGGCACAGCCTGAGAGAGGAGATACAGTGTGAGAGAGAAGCAGGCACAGCCTGAGAGAGGAGATACAGTGCGAGAAAGAAGCAGGCACAGCCTGAGAGAGGAGGTACAGTGTGAGAGAGAAGCAGGCACAGCCTGAGAGAGGAGGTACAGTGTGAGAGAGAAGCAGGAACAGCCTGAGAGAGGAGATACAGTGTGAGAGAGAAGCAGGCACAGCCTGAGAGAGGAGGTACAGTGTGAGAGAGAAGCAGGCACAGCCTGAGAGAGGGGGTACAGTGTGAGAGAGAAGCAGACACAGCCGGAGAGAGGGGGTACAGTGTGAGAGAGAAGCAGGCACAGCCGGAGAGAGGAGATACAGTGTGAGAGAGAAGCAGACACAGCCTGAGAGAGGAGGTACAGTGTGAGAGAGAAGCAGGCACAGCCTGAGAGAGGTGGTACAGTGTGAGAGAGAAGCAGGCACAGCCTGAGAGAGGAGGTACAGTGTGAGAGAGAAGCAGGAACAGCCTGAGAGAGGAGATACAGTGTGAGAGAGAAGCAGGCACAGCCTGAGAGAGGAGGTACAGTGTGAGAGAGAAGCAGGCACAGCCTGAGAGAGGAGGTACAGTGTGAGAGAGAAGCAGACACAGCCTGAGAGAGGAGGTACATTGTGAGAGAGAAGCAGACACAGCCTGAGAGAGGAGGTACAGTGTGAGAGAGAAGCAGACACAGCCTGAGAGAGGAGGTACAGTGTGAGAGAGAGAAGCAGACACAGCCTGAGAGAGGAGGTACAGTGTGAGAGAGAAGCATACACAGCCTGAGAGAGGAGGTACAGTGTGAGAGAGAAGCAGGCACAGCCTGAGAGAGGAGATACAGTGTGAGAGAGAGAAGCAGACACAGCCTGAGAGAGGAGATACAGTGGGAGAGAGAGAGAAGCAGGCACAGCCTGAGAGAGGAGATACAGTGTGAGAGAGAAGCAGGCACAGCCTGAGAGAGGAGATACAGTGCGAGAAAGAAGCAGGCACAGCCTGAGAGAGGAGGTACAGTGTGAGAGAGAAGCAGGCACAGCCTGAGAGAGGAGGTACAGTGTGAGAGAGAAGCAGGAACAGCCTGAGAGAGGAGATACAGTGTGAGAGAGAAGCAGGCACAGCCTGAGAGAGGAGGTACAGTGTGAGAGAGAAGCAGGCACAGCCTGAGAGAGGGGGTACAGTGTGAGAGAGAAGCAGACACAGCCGGAGAGAGGGGGTACAGTGTGAGAGAGAAGCAGGCACAGCCGGAGAGAGGAGATACAGTGTGAGAGAGAAGCAGACACAGCCGGAGAGAGGAGGTACAGTGTGAGAGAGAAGCAGACACAGCCTGAGAGAGGAGATACAGTGTGAGAGAGAAGCACACACAGCCTGAGAGAGGAGGTACAGTGTGAGAGAGAAGCAGACACAGCCTGAGAGAGGAGGTACAGTGTGAGAGAGAAGCAGGCACAGCCTGAGAGAGGAGATACAGTGTGAGAGAGAAGCAGACACAGCCTGAGAGAGGAGGTACAGTGTGAGAGAGAAGCAGACACAGCCTGAGAGAGGAGATACAGTGTGAGAGAGAGAAGCAGGCACAGCCTGAGAGAGGAGGTACAGTGTGAGAGAGAAGCAGGCACAGCCTGAGAGAGGAGGTACAGTGTGAGAGAGAAGCAGGCACAGCCAGAGAGAGGAGATACAGTGTGAGAGAGAAGCAGACACAGCCTGAGAGAGGAGGTACAGTGTGAGAGAGAGAAGAAGGCACAGCCTGAGAGAGGATATACAGTGTGAGAGAGAGAAGCAGACACAGCCTGAGAGAGGAGGTACAGTGTGAGAGAGAAGCAGGCACAGCCTGAGAGAGGAGGTACAGTGTGAGAGAGAAGCAGACACAGCCTGAGAGAGGAGGAACAGTGTGAGAGAGAAGCAGGCACAGCCTGAGAGAGGAGGAACAGTGTGAGAGAGAAGCAAACACACCCTGAGAGAGGAGGTACAGTGTGAGAGAGAAGCAGACACAGCCTGAGAGAGGAGGTACAGTGTGAGAGAGAAGCAGACAAAGCCTGAGAGAGGATATACAGTGTGAGAGAGAAGCAGGCACAGCCTGAGAGGAGATACAGTGTGAGAGAGAAGCAGACACAGCCTGAGAGAGGAGGTACAGTGTGAGAGAGAGAAGAAGGCACAGCCTGAGAGAGGATATACAGTGTGAGAGAGAGAAGCAGACACAGCCTGAGAGAGGAGGTACAGTGTGAGAGAGAAGCAGGCACAGCCTGAGAGAGGAGGTACAGTGTGAGAGAGAAGCAGACACAGCCTGAGAGAGGAGGAACAGTGTGAGAGAGAAGCAGGCACAGCCTGAGAGAGGAGGAACAGTGTGAGAGAGAAGCAGACACAGCCTGAGAGAGGAGATACAGTGTGAGAGAGAAGCACACACAGCCTGAGAGAGGAGGTACAGTGTGAGAGAGAAGCAGGCACAGCCGGAGAGAGGAGGAACAGTGTGAGAGAGAAGCAGACACAGCCTGAGAGAGGAGATACAGTGTGAGAGAGAAGCACACACAGCCTGAGAGAGGAGGTACAGTGTGAGAGAGAAGCAGGCACAGCCTGAGAGAGGAGATACAGTGTAACAGGGAGAGAAGCAGACACAGCCTGAGAGAGGAGGTACAGTGTAACAGGGAGAGAAGCAGACACAGCCTGAGAGAGGAGGTACAGTGTGAGAGAGAAGCAGGCACAGCCTGAGAGAGGAGATACAGTGTGAGAGAGAAGCAGACACAGCCTGAGAGAGGAGATACAGTGTGAGAGAGAAGCAGACACAGCCTGAGAGAGGAGATACAGTGTGAGAGAGAAGCACACACAGCCTGAGAGAGGAGATACAGTGTGAGAGAGAAGCAGACACAGCCTGAGAGAGGAGATACAGTGTGAGAGAGAAGCACACACAGCCTGAGAGAGGAGATACAGTGTGAGAGAGAAGCAGACACAGCCTGAGAGAGGAGGTACAGTGTGAGAGAGAAGCAGGCACAGCCTGAGAGAGGAGATACAGTGTAACAGGGAGAGAAGCAGACACAGCCTGAGAGAGGAGGTACAGTGTAACAGGGAGAGAAGCAGACACAGCCTGAGAGAGCAGGTACAGTGTGAGAGAGAAGCAGACACAGCCTGAGAGAGGAGATACAGTGTGAGAGAGAAGCAGACACAGCCTGAGAGAGGAGATACAGTGTGAGAGAGAAGCAGGCACAGCCTGAGAGAGGAGATACAGTGTGAGAGAGAAGCAGACACAGCCTGAGAGAGGAGATACAGTGTGAGAGAGAAGCACACACAGCCTGAGAGAGGAGGTACAGTGTGAGAGAGAAGCAGGCACAGCCTGAGAGAGGAGATACAGTGTAACAGGGAGAGAAGCAGACACAGCCTGAGAGAGGAGGTACAGTGTAACAGGGAGAGAAGCAGACACAGCCTGAGAGAGGAGGTACAGTGTGAGAGAGAAGCAGGCACAGCCTGAGAGAGGAGATACAGTGTGAGAGAGAAGCAGACACAGCCTGAGAGAGGAGATACAGTGTGAGAGAGAAGCACACACAGCCTGAGAGAGGAGATACAGTGTGAGAGAGAAGCAGACACAGCCTGAGAGAGGAGATACAGTGTGAGAGAGAAGCACACACAGCCTGAGAGAGGAGATACAGTGTGAGAGAGAAGCAGACACAGCCTGAGAGAGGAGGTACAGTGTGAGAGAGAAGCAGGCACAGCCTGAGAGAGGAGATACAGTGTAACAGGGAGAGAAGCAGACACAGCCTGAGAGAGGAGGTACAGTGTAACAGGGAGAGAAGCAGACACAGCCTGAGAGAGCAGGTACAGTGTGAGAGAGAAGCAGGCACAGCCTGAGAGAGGAGATACAGTGTGAGAGAGAAGCAGACACAGCCTGAGAGAGGAGGTACAGTGTAACAGGGAGAGAAGCAGACACAGCCTGAGAGAGGAAGTACAGTGTGAGAGAGAAGCAGGCACAGCCTGAGAGAGGAGATACAGTGTGAGAGAGAAGCAGACAAAGCCTGAGATAGGAGGTACAGTGTGAGAGAGAAGCAGACACAGCCTGAGAGAGGAGATACAGTGTGAGAGAGAAGCACACACAGCCTGAGAGAGGAGATACAGTGTGAGAGAGAAGCAGACACAGCCTGAGAGAGGAGATACAGTGTGAGAGAGAAGCAGACACAGCCTGAGAGAGGAGATACAGTGTGTGAGAGAGAGAGAAGCAGACACAGCCCGAGAGAGGAGATACAGTGTAACAGAGAGAGAAGCAGGCACAGCCTGAGAGAGGAGTTACAGTGTGAGAGAGAAGCAGACACAGTCTGAGAGAGGAGTTACAGTGTGAGAGACAAGCAGACACAGTCTGAGAGAGGAGGTACAGTGTGAGAGAGAAGCAGGCACAGCCTGAGAGAGGAGGTACAGTGTGAGAGAGAAGCAGACACAGCCTGAGAGAGGAGGTACAGTGTGAGAGAGAAGCAGACACAGCCTGAGAGAGGAGATACAGTGTGAGAGAGAGAGAAGCAGGCACAGCCTGAGAGAGGAGGTACAGTGTGAGAGAGAAGCAGACACAGCCTGAGAGAGGAGATACAGTGTGAGAGAGAAGCAGACACAGCCTGAGAGAGGAGGTACATTGTGAGAGAGAAGCAGGCACAGCCTGAGAGATGAGATACAGTGTGAGAGAGAAGCAGACAAAGCCTGAGAGAGGAGGAACAGTGTGAGAGAGAAGCAGGCACAGCCTGAGAGAGGAGGAACAGTGTGAGAGAGAAGCAGACACAGCCTGAGAGAGGAGATACAGTGTGAGAGAGAAGCACACACAGCCTGAGAGAGGAGGTACAGTGTGAGAGAGAAGCAGGCACAGCCTGAGAGAGGAGATACAGTGTAACAGGGAGAGAAGCAGACACAGCCTGAGAGAGGAGGTACAGTGTAACAGGGAGAGAAGCAGACACAGCCTGAGAGAGGAGGTACAGTGTGAGAGAGAGAAGCAGGCACAGCCTGAGAGAGGAGGTACAGTGTGAGAGAGAAGCAGGCACAGCCTGAGAGGAGATACAGTGTGAGAGAGAAGCAGACACAGCCTGAGAGAGGAGGTACAGTGTGAGAGAGAGAAGCAGGCACAGCCTGAGAGAGGATATACAGTGTGAGAGAGAGAAGCAGACACAGCCTGAGAGAGGAGATACAGTGTGAGAGAGAGAGAAGCAGGCACAGCCTGAGAGAGGAGATACAGTGTGAGAGAGAAGCAGACACAGCCTGAGAGAGGAGGTACATTGTGAGAGAGAAGCAGGCACAGCCTGAGAGATGAGATACAGTGTGAGAGAGAAGCAGACAAAGCCTGAGAGAGGAGGAACAGTGTGAGAGAGAAGCAGGCACAGCCTGAGAGAGGAGGAACAGTGTGAGAGAGAAGCAGACACAGCCTGAGAGAGGAGATACAGTGTGAGAGAGAAGCACACACAGCCTGAGAGAGGAGGTACAGTGTGAGAGAGAAGCAGGCACAGCCTGAGAGAGGAGATACAGTGTAACAGGGAGAGAAGCAGACACAGCCTGAGAGAGGAGGTACAGTGTAACAGGGAGAGAAGCAGACACAGCCTGAGAGAGGAGGTACAGTGTGAGAGAGAAGCAGACACAGCCTGAGAGAGGAGGTACAGTGTGAGAGAGAAGAAGGCACAGCCTGAGAGAGGAGATACAGTGTGAGAGAGAAGCACACACAGCCTGAGAGAGGAGGTACAGTGTGAGAGAGAAGCAGGCACAGCCTGAGAGAGGAGGTACAGTGTGAGAGAGAAGCAGACACAGCCTGAGAGAGGAGATACAGTGTGAGAGAGAAGCAGGCACAGCCTGAGAGAGGAGGTACAGTGTGAGAGAGAAGCAGACACAGCCTGAGAGAGGAGGTACAGTGTGAGAGAGAAGCAGGCACAGCCTGAGAGAGGAGATACAGTGTGAGAGAGATGCAGGCACAGCCTGAGAGAGGAGATACAGTGTGAGAGAGAAGCAGACACAGCCTGAGAGAGGAGGTACAGTGTGAGAGAGAAGCAGACACAGCCTGAGAGAGGAGGTACAGTGTGAGAGAGAAGCAGGCACAGCCTGAGAGAGGAGGTACAGTGTGAGAGAGAAGCAGGCACAGCCTGAGAGAGGAGATACAGTGTGAGAGAAGCACACACAGCCTGAGAGAGGAGGTACAGTGTGAGAGAAGCAGGCACAGCCTGAGAGAGGAGGTACAGTGTGAGAGAGAAGCAGACACAGCCGGAGAGAGGAGGTACAGTGTGAGAGAGAAGAAGGCACAGCCTGAGAGAGGAGATACAGTGTGAGAGAGAAGCACACACAGCCTGAGAGAGGAGATACAGTGTGAGAGAGAAGCAGACACAGCCTGAGAGAGGAGGTACAGTGTGAGAGAGAAGCAGGCACAGCCTGAGAGAGGAGATACAGTGTGAGAGAGAAGCAGGCACAGCCTGAGAGAGGAGATACAGTGTGAGAGAGAAGCACACACAGCCTGAGAGAGGAGATACAGTGTGAGAGAGAGAAGCAGACACAGCCTGAGAGAGGAGGTACAGTGTGAGAGAGAAGCAGGCACAGCCGGAGAGAGGAGGTACAGTGTTAGAGAGAAGAAGGCACAGCCTGAGAGAGGAGATACAGTGTGAGAGAGAAGCACACACAGCCTGAGAGAGGAGATACAGTGTGAGAGAGAAGCAGACACAGCCTGAGAGAGGAGGTACAGTGTGAGAGAGAAGCAGGCACAGCCTGAGAGAGGAGATACAGTGTGAGAGAGAAGCAGGCACAGCCTGAGAGAGGAGATACAGTGTGAGAGAGAAGCACACACAGCCTGAGAGAGGAGATACAGTGTGAGAGAGAGAAGCAGACACAGCCTGAGAGAGGAGGTACAGTGTGAGAGAGAAGCAGGCACAGCCTGAGAGAGGAGGTACAGTGTGAGAGAGAAGCAGACAAAGCCTGAGAGAGGAGGTACAGTGTGAGAGAGAAGCAGACACAGCCTGAGAGAGGAGATACAGTGTGAGAGAGAAGCAGGCACAGCCTGAGAGAGGAGATACAGTGTGAGAGAGAAGCAGGCACAGCCTGAGAGAGGAGGTACAGTTTGAGAGAGAAGCAGGCACAGCCTGAGAGAGGAGGTACAGTGTGAGAGAGAAGCAGGCACAGCCTGAGAGAGGAGGTACAGTTTGAGAGAGAAGCAGGCACAGCCTGAGAGAGGAGGTACAGTGTGAGAGAGAAGCAGGCACAGCCTGAGAGAGGAGGTACAGTGTGAGAGAGAAGCATACACAGCCTGAGAGAGGAGGTACAGTGTGAGAGAGAAGCAGGCACAGCCTGAGAGAGGAGGTACAGTGTGTGAGAGAGAGAGAAGCAGACACAGCCTGAGAGAGGAGATACAGTGTGTGAGAGAGAGAGAAGCAGACACAGCCCGAGAGAGGAGATACAGTGTAACAGAGAGAGAAGCAGGCACAGCCTGAGAGAGGAGTTACAGTGTGAGAGAGAAGCAGACACAGTCTGAGAGAGGAGTTACAGTGTGAGAGAGAAGCAGACACAGTCTGAGAGAGGAGGTACAGTGTGAGAGAGAAGCAGGCACAGCCTGAGAGAGGAGGTACAGTGTGAGAGAGAAGCAGACACACCCTGAGAGAGGAGGTACAGTGTGAGAGAGAAGCAGACACAGCCTGAGAGAGGAGGTACAGTGTGAGAGAGAAGCAGACAAAGCCTGAGAGAGGAGGTACAGTGTGAGAGAGAAGCACACACAGCCTGAGAGAGGAGGTACAGTGTGAGAGAGAAGCAGGCACAGCCTGAGAGGAGATACAGTGTGAGAGAGAAGCAGACACAGCCTGAGAGAGGAGGTACAGTGTGAGAGAGAGAAGCAGGCACAGCCTGAGAGAGGATATACAGTGTGAGAGAGAGAAGCAGACACAGCCTGAGAGAGGAGATACAGTGTGAGAGAGAGAGAAGCAGGCACAGCCTGAGAGAGGAGGTACAGTGTGAGAGAGAAGCAGACACAGCCTGAGAGAGGAGATACAGTGTGAGAGAGAAGCAGACACAGCCTGAGAGAGGAGGTACAGTGTGAGAGAGAAGCAGGCACAGCCTGAGAGATGAGATACAGTGTGAGAGAGAAGCAGACAAAGCCTGAGAGAGGAGGAACAGTGTGAGAGAGAAGCAGGCACAGCCTGAGAGAGGAGGAACAGTGTGAGAGAGAAGCAGACACAGCCTGAGAGAGGAGATACAGTGTGAGAGAGAAGCACACACAGCCTGAGAGAGGAGGTACAGTGTGAGAGAGAAGCAGGCACAGCCTGAGAGAGGAGATACAGTGTAACAGGGAGAGAAGCAGACACAGCCTGAGAGAGGAGGTACAGTGTAACAGGGAGAGAAGCAGACACAGCCTGAGAGAGGAGATACAGTGTGAGAGAGAAGCAGACACAGCCTGAGAGGAGATACAGTGTGAGAGAGAAGCAGACACAGCCTGAGAGAGGAGGTACAGTGTGAGAGAGAAGCAGGCACAGCCTGAGAGAGGAGATACAGTGTGAGAGAGAAGCAGACACAGCCTGAGAGAGGAGATACAGTGTGAGAGAGAAGCACACACAGCCTGAGAGAGGAGGTACAGTGTGAGAGAGAAGCAGGCACAGCCTGAGAGAGGAGATACAGTGTGAGAGAGAAGCAGACACAGCCTGAGAGAGGAGATACAGTGTGAGAGAGAAGCAGGCACAGCCTGAGAGAGGAGATACAGTGTGAGAGAGAAGCAGACACAGCCTGAGAGAGGAGGTACAGTGTGAGAGAGAAGCAGACACAGCCTGAGAGAGGAGATACAGTGTGAGAGAGAAGCAGACACAGCCTGAGAGAGGAGGTACAGTATAACAGGGAGAGAAGCAGACACAGCCTGAGAGAGGAGGTACAGTGTGAGAGAGAAGCAGGCACAGCCTGAGAGAGGAGGTACAGTGTGAGAGAGAAGCAGGCACAGCCTGAGAGAGGAGATACAGTGTGAGAGAAGCACACACAGCCTGAGAGAGAAGGTACAGTGTGAGAGAAGCAGGCACAGCCTGAGAGAGGAGGTACAGTGTGAGAGAGAAGCAGACACAGCCGGAGAGAGGAGGTACAGTGTGAGAGAGAAGAAGGCACAGCCTGAGAGAGGAGATACAGTGTGAGAGAGAAGCACACACAGCCTGAGAGAGGAGATACAGTGTGAGAGAGAAGCAGACACAGCCTGAGAGAGGAGGTACAGTGTGAGAGAGAAGCAGGCACAGCGTGAGAGAGGAGATACAGTGTGAGAGAGAAGCAGGCACAGCCTGAGAGAGGAGATACAGTGTGAGAGAGAAGCACACACAGCCTGAGAGAGGAGATACAGTGTGAGAGAGAGAAGCAGACACAGCCTGAGAGAGGAGGTACAGTGTGAGAGAGAAGCAGACACACCCTGAGAGAGGAGGTACAGTGTGAGAGTGAAGCAGACACAGCCTGAGAGAGGAGGTACAGTGTGAGAGAGAAGCAGACAAAGCCTGAGAGAGGAGGTACAGTGTGAGAGAGAAGCACACACAGCCTGAGAGAGGAGGTACAGTGTGAGAGAGAAGCAGGCACAGCCTGAGAGGAGATACAGTGTGAGAGAGAAGCAGACACAGCCTGAGAGAGGAGATACAGTGTGAGAGAGAGAATCAGGCACAGCCTGAGAGAGGATATTCAGTGTGAGAGAGAGAAGCAGACACAGCCTGAGAGAGGAGATACAGTGTGAGAGAGAGAGAAGCAGGCACAGCCTGAGAGAGGAGGTACAGTGTGAGAGAGAGAAGCAGGCACAGCCTGAGAGAGGATATACAGTGTGAGAGAGAGAAGCAGACACAGCCTGAGAGAGGAGATACAGTGTGAGAGAGAAGCAGACACAGCCTGAGAGAGGAGGTACAGTGTGAGAGAGAAGCAGACACAGCCTGAGAGAGGAGGTACAGTGTGAGAGAGAAGCAGACAAAGCCTGAGAGAGGAGGAACAGTGTGAGAGAGAAGCAGACACAGCCTGAGAGAAGAGGTACAGTGTGAGAGAGAAGCAGGCACAGCCTGAGAGATGAGATACAGTGTGAGAGAGAAGCAGACAAAGCCTGAGAGAGGAGGAACAGTGTGAGAGAGAAGCAGGCACAGCCTGAGAGAGGAGGAACAGTGTGAGAGAGAAGCAGACACAGCCTGAGAGAGGAGATACAGTGTGAGAGAGAAGCACACACAGCCTGAGAGAGGAGGTACAGTGTGAGAGAGAAGCAGGCACAGCCTGAGAGAGGAGATACAGTGTGAGAGAGAAGCAGGCACAGCCTGAGAGAGGAGATACAGTGTGAGAGAGAAGCAGACACAGCCTGAGAGAGGAGGTACAGTGTGAGAGAGAAGCAGACACAGCCTGAGAGAGGAGGTACAGTGTGAGAGAGAAGCAGGCACAGCCTGAGAGAGGAGGTACAGTGTGAGAGAGAAGCAGGCACAGCCTGAGAGAGGAGATACAGTGTGAGAGAAGCACACACAGCCTGAGAGAGGAGGTACAGTGTGAGAGAAGCAGGCACAGCCTGAGAGAGGAGGTACAGTGTGAGAGAGAAGCAGACACAGCCGGAGAGAGGAGGTACAGTGTGAGAGAGAAGAAGGCACAGCCTGAGAGAGGAGATACAGTGTGAGAGAGAAGCACACACAGCCTGAGAGAGGAGATACAGTGTGAGAGAGAAGCAGACACAGCCTGAGAGAGGAGGTACAGTGTGAGAGAGAAGCAGGCACAGCCTGAGAGAGGAGATACAGTGTGAGAGAGAAGCAGGCACAGCCTGAGAGAGGAGATACAGTGTGAGAGAGAAGCACACACAGCCTGAGAGAGGAGATACAGTGTGAGAGAGAGAAGCAGACACAGCCTGAGAGAGGAGGTACAGTGTGAGAGAGAAGCAGGCACAGCCGGAGAGAGGAGGTACAGTGTGAGAGAGAAGAAGGCACAGCCTGAGAGAGGAGATACAGTGTGAGAGAGAAGCACACACAGCCTGAGAGAGGAGATACAGTGTGAGAGAGAAGCAGACACAGCCTGAGAGAGGAGGTACAGTGTGAGAGAGAAGCAGGCACAGCCTGAGAGAGGAGATACAGTGTGAGAGAGAAGCAGGCACAGCCTGAGAGAGGAGATACAGTGTGAGAGAGAAGCACACACAGCCTGAGAGAGGAGATACAGTGTGAGAGAGAGAAGCAGACACAGCCTGAGAGAGGAGGTACAGTGTGAGAGAGAAGCAGGCACAGCCTGAGAGAGGAGGTACAGTGTGAGAGAGAAGCAGGCACAGCCTGAGAGAGGAGGTACAGTGTGAGAGAGAAGCAGACACAGCCTGAGAGAGGAGGTACAGTGTGAGAGAGAAGCAGACACAGCCTGAGAGAGGAGGTACAGTGTGAGAGAGAAGCAGACACAGCCTGAGAGAGGAGATACAGTGTGAGAGAGAAGCAGGCACAGCCTGAGAGAGGAGGTACATTGTGAGAGAGAAGCAGGCACAGCCTGAGAGAGGAGGTACAGTTTGAGAGAGAAGCAGGCACAGCCTGAGAGAGGAGGTACAGTGTGAGAGAGAAGCAGGCACAGCCTGAGAGAGGAGGTACAGTGTGAGAGAGAAGCATACACAGCCTGAGAGAGGAGGTACAGTGTGAGAGAGAAGCAGGCACAGCCTGAGAGAGGAGATACAGTGTGAGAGAGAAGCAGGCACAGCCTGAGAGAGGAGGTACAGTGTGAGAGAGAAGCAGACACAGCCTGAGAGAGGAGGTACAGTGTGAGAGAGAAGCAGGCACAGCCTGAGAGAGGAGGTACAGTGTGAGAGAGAAGCAGGCACAGCCTGAGAGAGGAGATACAGTGTGAGAGAAGCACACACAGCCTGAGAGAGGAGGTACAGTGTGAGAGAAGCAGGCACAGCCTGAGAGAGGAGGTACAGTTTGAGAGAGAAGCAGGCACAGCCTGAGAGAGGAGGTACAGTGTGAGAGAGAAGCAGGCACAGCCTGAGAGAGGAGGTACAGTGTGAGAGAGAAGCATACACAGCCTGAGAGAGGAGGTACAGTGTGAGAGAGAAGCAGGCACAGCCTGAGAGAGGAGATACAGTGTGAGAGAGAAGCAGGCACAGCCTGAGAGAGGAGGTACAGTGTGAGAGAGAAGCAGACACAGCCTGAGAGAGGAGGTACAGTGTGAGAGAGAAGCAGGCACAGCCTGAGAGAGGAGGTACAGTGTGAGAGAGAAGCAGGCACAGCCTGAGAGAGGAGATACAGTGTGAGAGAAGCACACACAGCCTGAGAGAGGAGGTACAGTGTGAGAGAAGCAGGCACAGCCTGAGAGAGGAGGTACAGTGTGAGAGAGAAGCAGACACAGCCGGAGAGAGGAGGTACAGTGTGAGAGAGAAGAAGGCACAGCCTGAGAGAGGAGATACAGTGTGAGAGAGAAGCACACACAGCCTGAGAGAGGAGATACAGTGTGAGAGAGAGAAGCAGACACAGCCTGAGAGAGGAGGTACAGTGTGAGAGAGAAGCAGGCACAGCCGGAGAGAGGAGGTACAGTGTGAGAGAGAAGAAGGCACAGCCTGAGAGAGGAGATACAGTGTGAGAGAGAAGCACACACAGCCTGAGAGAGGAGATACAGTGTGAGAGAGAAGCAGACACAGCCTGAGAGAGGAGGTACAGTGTGAGAGAGAAGCAGGCACAGCCTGAGAGAGGAGGTACAGTGTGAGAGAGAAGCAGGCACAGCCTGAGAGAGGAGGTACAGTTTGAGAGAGAAGCAGGCACAGCCTGAGAGAGGAGGTACAGTGTGAGAGAGAAGCAGGCACAGCCTGAGAGAGGAGGTACAGTGTGAGAGAGAAGCATACACAGCCTGAGAGAGGAGGTACAGTGTGAGAGAGAAGCAGGCACAGCCTGAGAGAGGAGGTACAGTGTGTGAGAGAGAGAGAAGCAGACACAGCCTGAGAGAGGAGATACAGTGTGTGAGAGAGAGAGAAGCAGACACAGCCCGAGAGAGGAGATACAGTGTAACAGAGAGAGAAGCAGGCACAGCCTGAGAGAGGAGTTACAGTGTGAGAGAGAAGCAGACACAGTCTGAGAGAGGAGTTACAGTGTGAGAGAGAAGCAGACACAGTCTGAGAGAGGAGGTACAGTGTGAGAGAGAAGCAGGCTCAGCCTGAGAGAGGAGGTACAGTGTGAGAGAGAAGCAGACACACCCTGAGAGAGGAGGTACAGTGTGAGAGAGAAGCAGACACAGCCTGAGAGAGGAGGTACAGTGTGAGAGAGAAGCAGACAAAGCCTGAGAGAGGAGGTACAGTGTGAGAGAGAAGCACACACAGCCTGAGAGAGGAGGTACAGTGTGAGAGAGAAGCAGGCACAGCCTGAGAGGAGATACAGTGTGAGAGAGAAGCAGACACAGCCTGAGAGAGGAGGTACAGTGTGAGAGAGAGAAGCAGGCACAGCCTGAGAGAGGATATACAGTGTGAGAGAGAGAAGCAGACACAGCCTGAGAGAGGAGATACAGTGTGAGAGAGAGAGAAGCAGGCACAGCCTGAGAGAGGAGGTACAGTGTGAGAGAGAAGCAGACACAGCCTGAGAGAGGAGATACAGTGTGAGAGAGAAGCAGACACAGCCTGAGAGAGGAGGTACAGTGTGAGAGAGAAGCATACACAGCCTGAGAGAGGAGGTACAGTGTGAGAGAGAAGCAGACACAGCCTGAGAGAGGAGGTACAGTGTGAGAGAGAAGCATACACAGCCTGAGAGAGGAGGTACAGTGTGAGAGAGAGAAGCAGGCACAGCCTGAGAGATGAGATACAGTGTGAGAGAGAAGCAGACAAAGCCTGAGAGAGGAGGAACAGTGTGAGAGAGAAGCAGGCACAGCCTGAGAGAGGAGGAACAGTGTGAGAGAGAAGCAGACACAGCCTGAGAGAGGAGATACAGTGTGAGAGAGAAGCACACACAGCCTGAGAGAGGAGGTACAGTGTGAGAGAGAAGCAGGCACAGCCTGAGAGAGGAGATACAGTGTAACAGGGAGAGAAGCAGACACAGCCTGAGAGAGGAGGTACAGTGTAACAGGGAGAGAAGCAGACACAGCCTGAGAGAGGAGGTACAGTGTGAGAGAGAAGCAGGCACAGCCTGAGAGAGGAGATACAGTGTGAGAGAGAAGCAGACACAGCCTGAGAGAGGAGATACAGTGTGAGAGAGAAGCAGACACAGCCTGAGAGAGGAGATACAGTGTGAGAGAGAAGCACACACAGCCTGAGAGAGGAGATACAGTGTGAGAGAGAAGCAGACACAGCCTGAGAGAGGAGATACAGTGTGAGAGAGAAGCACACACAGCCTGAGAGAGGAGATACAGTGTGAGAGAGAAGCAGACACAGCCTGAGAGAGGAGGTACAGTGTGAGAGAGAAGCAGGCACAGCCTGAGAGAGGAGGTACAGTGTAACAGGGAGAGAAGCAGACACAGCCTGAGAGAGCAGGTACAGTGTGAGAGAGAAGCAGGCACAGCCTGAGAGAGGAGATACAGTGTGAGAGAGAAGCAGACACAGCCTGAGATAGGAGGTACAGTGTGAGAGAGAAGCAGACACAGCCTGAGAGAGGAGATACAGTGTGAGAGAGAAGCACACACAGCCTGAGAGAGGAGATACAGTGTGAGAGAGAAGCAGACACAGCCTGAGAGAGGAGATACAGTGTGAGAGAGAAGCAGACACAGCCTGAGAGAGGAGATACAGTGTGTGAGAGAGAGAGAAGCAGACACAGCCCGAGAGAGGAGATACAGTGTAACAGAGAGAGAAGCAGGCACAGCCTGAGAGAGGAGTTACAGTGTGAGAGAGAAGCAGACACAGTCTGAGAGAGGAGTTACAGTGTGAGAGACAAGCAGACACAGTCTGAGAGAGGAGGTACAGTGTGAGAGAGAAGCAGACACAGCCTGAGAGAGGAGGTACAGTGTGAGAGAGAAGCAGACACAGCCTGAGAGAGGAGGTACAGTGTGAGAGAGAAGCAGACAAAGCCTGAGAGAGGAGGTACAGTGTGAGAGAGAAGCAGGCACAGCCTGAGAGGAGATACAGTGTGAGAGAGAAGCAGACACAGCCTGAGAGAGGAGGTACAGTGTGAGAGAGAGAAGCAGGCACAGCCTGAGAGAGGATATACAGTGTGAGAGAGAGAAGCAGACACAGCCTGAGAGAGGAGATACAGTGTGAGAGAGAGAGAAGCAGGCACAGCCTGAGAGAGGAGGTACAGTGTGAGAGAGAAGCAGACACAGCCTGAGAGAGGAGATACAGTGTGAGAGAGAGAGAAGCAGGCACAGCCTGAGAGAGGAGGTACAGTGTGAGAGAGAAGCAGACACAGCCTGAGAGAGGAGATACAGTGTGAGAGAGAAGCAGACACAGCCTGAGAGAGGAGGTACATTGTGAGAGAGAAGCAGGCACAGCCTGAGAGATGAGATACAGTGTGAGAGAGAAGCAGACAAAGCCTGAGAGAGGAGGAACAGTGTGAGAGAGAAGCAGGCACAGCCTGAGAGAGGAGGAACAGTGTGAGAGAGAAGCAGACACAGCCTGAGAGAGGAGATACAGTGTGAGAGAGAAGCACACACAGCCTGAGAGAGGAGGTACAGTGTGAGAGAGAAGCAGGCACAGCCTGAGAGAGGAGATACAGTGTAACAGGGAGAGAAGCAGACACAGCCTGAGAGAGGAGGTACAGTGTAACAGGGAGAGAAGCAGACACAGCCTGAGAGAGGAGGTACAGTGTGAGAGAGAGAAGCAGGCACAGCCTGAGAGAGGAGGTACAGTGTGAGAGAGAAGCAGGCACAGCCTGAGAGGAGATACAGTGTGAGAGAGAAGCAGACACAGCCTGAGAGAGGAGGTACAGTGTGAGAGAGAGAAGCAGGCACAGCTTGAGAGAGGATATACAGTGTGAGAGAGAGAAGCAGACACAGCCTGAGAGAGGAGATACAGTGTGAGAGAGAAGCAGACACAGCCTGAGAGAGGAGGTACATTGTGAGAGAGAAGCAGGCACAGCCTGAGAGATGAGATACAGTGTGAGAGAGAAGCAGACAAAGCCTGAGAGAGGAGGAACAGTGTGAGAGAGAAGCAGGCACAGCCTGAGAGAGGAGGAACAGTGTGAGAGAGAAGCAGACACAGCCTGAGAGAGGAGATACAGTGTGAGAGAGAAGCACACACAGCCTGAGAGAGGAGGTACAGTGTGAGAGAGAAGCAGGCACAGCCTGAGAGAGGAGATACAGTGTAACAGGGAGAGAAGCAGACACAGCCTGAGAGAGGAGGTACAGTGTAACAGGGAGAGAAGCAGACACAGCCTGAGAGAGGAGGTACAGTGTGAGAGAGAAGCAGACACAGCCTGAGAGAGGAGGTACAGTGTGAGAGAGAAGAAGGCACAGCCTGAGAGAGGAGATACAGTGTGAGAGAGAAGCACACACAGCCTGAGAGAGGAGGTACAGTGTGAGAGAGAAGCAGGCACAGCCTGAGAGAGGAGGTACAGTGTGAGAGAGAAGCAGACACAGCCTGAGAGAGGAGATACAGTGTGAGAGAGAAGCAGGCACAGCCTGAGAGAGGAGGTACAGTGTGAGAGAGAAGCAGACACAGCCTGAGAGAGGAGGTACAGTGTGAGAGAGAAGCAGGCACAGCCTGAGAGAGGAGATACAGTGTGAGAGAGAAGCAGGCACAGCCTGAGAGAGGAGATACAGTGTGAGAGAGAAGCAGACACAGCCTGAGAGAGGAGGTACAGTGTGAGAGAGAAGCAGACACAGCCTGAGAGAGGAGGTACAGTGTGAGAGAGAAGCAGGCACAGCCTGAGAGAGGAGGTACAGTGTGAGAGAGAAGCAGGCACAGCCTGAGAGAGGAGATACAGTGTGAGAGAAGCACACACAGCCTGAGAGAGGAGGTACAGTGTGAGAGAAGCAGGCACAGCCTGAGAGAGGAGGTACAGTGTGAGAGAGAAGCAGACAAAGCCGGAGAGAGGAGGTACAGTGTGAGAGAGAAGAAGGCACAGCCTGAGAGAGGAGATACAGTGTGAGAGAGAAGCACACACAGCCTGAGAGAGGAGATACAGTGTGAGAGAGAAGCACACACAGCCTGAGAGAGGAGATACAGTGTGAGAGAGAGAAGCAGACACAGCCTGAGAGAGGAGGTACAGTGTGAGAGAGAAGCAGGCACAGCCTGAGAGAGGAGGTACAGTGTGAGAGAGAAGCAGACAAAGCCTGAGAGAGGAGGTACAGTGTGAGAGAGAAGCAGACACAGCCTGAGAGAGGAGATACAGTGTGAGAGAGAAGCAGGCACAGCCTGAGAGAGGAGATACAGTGTGAGAGAGAAGCAGGCACAGCCTGAGAGAGGAGATACAGTGTGAGAGAGAAGCACACACAGCCTGAGAGAGGAGATACAGTGTGAGAGAGAGAAGCAGACACAGCCTGAGAGAGGAGGTACAGTGTGAGAGAGAAGCAGGCACAGCCGGAGAGAGGAGGTACAGTGTGAGAGAGAAGAAGGCACAGCCTGAGAGAGGAGATACAGTGTGAGAGAGAAGCAGGCACAGCCTGAGAGAGGAGATACAGTGTGAGAGAGAAGCACACACAGCCTGAGAGAGGAGATACAGTGTGAGAGAGAGAAGCAGACACAGCCTGAGAGAGGAGGTACAGTGTGAGAGAGAAGCAGGCACAGCCTGAGAGAGGAGGTACAGTGTGAGAGAGAAGCAGACAAAGCCTGAGAGAGGAGGTACAGTGTGAGAGAGAAGCAGACACAGCCTGAGAGAGGAGATACAGTGTGAGAGAGAAGCAGGCACAGCCTGAGAGAGGAGATACAGTGTGAGAGAGAAGCAGGCACAGCCTGAGAGAGGAGGTACAGTGTGAGAGAGAAGCAGGCACAGCCTGAGAGAGGAGGTACAGTTTGAGAGAGAAGCAGGCACAGCCTGAGAGAGGAGGTACAGTGTGAGAGAGAAGCAGGCACAGCCTGAGAGAGGAGGTACAGTGTGAGAGAGAAGCATACACAGCCTGAGAGAGGAGGTACAGTGTGAGAGAGAAGCAGGCACAGCCTGAGAGAGGAGGTACAGTGTGTGAGAGAGAGAGAAGCAGACACAGCCTGAGAGAGGAGATACAGTGTGTGAGAGAGAGAGAAGCAGACACAGCCCGAGAGAGGAGATACAGTGTAACAGAGAGAGAAGCAGGCACAGCCTGAGAGAGGAGTTACAGTGTGAGAGAGAAGCAGACACAGTCTGAGAGAGGAGTTACAGTGTGAGAGAGAAGCAGACACAGTCTGAGAGAGGAGGTACAGTGTGAGAGAGAAGCAGGCACAGCCTGAGAGAGGAGGTACAGTGTGAGAGAGAAGCAGACACACCCTGAGAGAGGAGGTACAGTGTGAGAGAGAAGCAGACACAGCCTGAGAGAGGAGGTACAGTGTGAGAGAGAAGCAGACAAAGCCTGAGAGAGGAGGTACAGTGTGAGAGAGAAGCACACACAGCCTGAGAGAGGAGGTACAGTGTGAGAGAGAAGCAGGCACAGCCTGAGAGGAGATACAGTGTGAGAGAGAAGCAGACACAGCCTGAGAGAGGAGGTACAGTGTGAGAGAGAGAAGCAGGCACAGCCTGAGAGAGGATATACAGTGTGAGAGAGAGAAGCAGACACAGCCTGAGAGAGGAGATACAGTGTGAGAGAGAGAGAAGCAGGCACAGCCTGAGAGAGGAGGTACAGTGTGAGAGAGAAGCAGACACAGCCTGAGAGAGGAGATACAGTGTGAGAGAGAAGCAGACACAGCCTGAGAGAGGAGGTACAGTGTGAGAGAGAAGCAGGCACAGCCTGAGAGATGAGATACAGTGTGAGAGAGAAGCAGACAAAGCCTGAGAGAGGAGGAACAGTGTGAGAGAGAAGCAGGCACAGCCTGAGAGAGGAGGAACAGTGTGAGAGAGAAGCAGACACAGCCTGAGAGAGGAGATACAGTGTGAGAGAGAAGCACACACAGCCTGAGAGAGGAGGTACAGTGTGAGAGAGAAGCAGGCACAGCCTGAGAGAGGAGATACAGTGTAACAGGGAGAGAAGCAGACACAGCCTGAGAGAGGAGGTACAGTGTAACAGGGAGAGAAGCAGACACAGCCTGAGAGAGGAGATACAGTGTGAGAGAGAAGCAGACACAGCCTGAGAGGAGATACAGTGTGAGAGAGAAGCAGACACAGCCTGAGAGAGGAGGTACAGTGTGAGAGAGAAGCAGGCACAGCCTGAGAGAGGAGATACAGTGTGAGAGAGAAGCAGACACAGCCTGAGAGAGGAGATACAGTGTGAGAGAGAAGCACACACAGCCTGAGAGAGGAGGTACAGTGTGAGAGAGAAGCAGGCACAGCCTGAGAGAGGAGGTACAGTGTGAGAGAGAAGCAGGCACAGCCTGAGAGAGGAGGTACAGTGTGAGAGAGAAGCAGGCACAGCCTGAGAGAGGAGGTACAGTTTGAGAGAGAAGCAGGCACAGCCTGAGAGAGGAGGTACAGTGTGAGAGAGAAGCAGGCACAGCCTGAGAGAGGAGGTACAGTGTGAGAGAGAAGCATACACAGCCTGAGAGAGGAGGTACAGTGTGAGAGAGAAGCAGGCACAGCCTGAGAGAGGAGGTACAGTGTGTGAGAGAGAGAGAAGCAGACACAGCCTGAGAGAGGAGATACAGTGTGTGAGAGAGAGAGAAGCAGACACAGCCCGAGAGAGGAGATACAGTGTAACAGAGAGAGAAGCAGGCACAGCCTGAGAGAGGAGTTACAGTGTGAGAGAGAAGCAGACACAGTCTGAGAGAGGAGTTACAGTGTGAGAGAGAAGCAGACACAGTCTGAGAGAGGAGGTACAGTGTGAGAGAGAAGCAGGCACAGCCTGAGAGAGGAGGTACAGTGTGAGAGAGAAGCAGACACACCCTGAGAGAGGACGTACAGTGTGAGAGAGAAGCAGACACAGCCTGAGAGAGGAGGTACAGTGTGAGAGAGAAGCAGACAAAGCCTGAGAGAGGAGGTACAGTGTGAGAGAGAAGCACACACAGCCTGAGAGAGGAGGTACAGTGTGAGAGAGAAGCAGGCACAGCCTGAGAGGAGATACAGTGTGAGAGAGAAGCAGACACAGCCTGAGAGAGGAGGTACAGTGTGAGAGAGAGAAGCAGGCACAGCCTGAGAGAGGATATACAGTGTGAGAGAGAGAAGCAGACACAGCCTGAGAGAGGAGATACAGTGTGAGAGAGAGAGAAGCAGGCACAGCCTGAGAGAGGAGGTACAGTGTGAGAGAGAAGCAGACACAGCCTGAGAGAGGAGATACAGTGTGAGAGAGAAGCAGACACAGCCTGAGAGAGGAGGTACAGTGTGAGAGAGAAGCAGGCACAGCCTGAGAGATGAGATACAGTGTGAGAGAGAAGCAGACAAAGCCTGAGAGAGGAGGAACAGTGTGAGAGAGAAGCAGGCACAGCCTGAGAGAGGAGGAACAGTGTGAGAGAGAAGCAGACACAGCCTGAGAGAGGAGATACAGTGTGAGAGAGAAGCACACACAGCCTGAGAGAGGAGGTACAGTGTGAGAGAGAAGCAGGCACAGCCTGAGAGAGGAGATACAGTGTAACAGGGAGAGAAGCAGACACAGCCTGAGAGAGGAGGTACAGTGTAACAGGGAGAGAAGCAGACACAGCCTGAGAGAGGAGATACAGTGTGAGAGAGAAGCAGACACAGCCTGAGAGGAGATACAGTGTGAGAGAGAAGCAGACACAGCCTGAGAGAGGAGGTACAGTGTGAGAGAGAAGCAGGCACAGCCTGAGAGAGGAGATACAGTGTGAGAGAGAAGCAGACACAGCCTGAGAGAGGAGATACAGTGTGAGAGAGAAGCACACACAGCCTGAGAGAGGAGGTACAGTGTGAGAGAGAAGCAGGCACAGCCTGAGAGAGGAGATACAGTGTGAGAGAGAAGCAGACACAGCCTGAGAGAGGAGATACAGTGTGAGAGAGAAGCAGGCACAGCCTGAGAGAGGAGATACAGTGTGAGAGAGAAGCAGACACAGCCTGAGAGAGGAGGTACAGTGTGAGAGAGAAGCAGACACAGCCTGAGAGAGGAGATACAGTGTGAGAGAGAAGCAGACACAGCCTGAGAGAGGAGGTACAGTATAACAGGGAGAGAAGCAGACACAGCCTGAGAGAGGAGGTACAGTGTGAGAGAGAAGCAGGCACAGCCTGAGAGAGGAGGTACAGTGTGAGAGAGAAGCAGGCACAGCCTGAGAGAGGAGATACAGTGTGAGAGAAGCACACACAGCCTGAGAGAGAAGGTACAGTGTGAGAGAAGCAGGCACAGCCTGAGAGAGGAGGTACAGTGTGAGAGAGAAGCAGACACAGCCGGAGAGAGGAGGTACAGTGTGAGAGAGAAGAAGGCACAGCCTGAGAGAGGAGATACAGTGTGAGAGAGAAGCACACACAGCCTGAGAGAGGAGATACAGTGTGAGAGAGAAGCAGACACAGCCTGAGAGAGGAGATACAGTGTGAGAGAGAAGCAGGCACAGCCTGAGAGAGGAGATACAGTGTGAGAGAGAAGCAGACACAGCCTGAGAGAGGAGATACAGTGTGAGAGAGAAGCACACACAGCCTGAGAGAGGAGATACAGTGTGAGAGAGAAGCAGACACAGCCTGAGAGAGGAGGTACAGTGTGAGAGAGAAGCAGGCACAGCCTGAGAGAGGAGATACAGTGTAACAGGGAGAGAAGCAGACACAGCCTGAGAGAGGAGGTACAGTGTAACAGGGAGAGAAGCAGACACAGCCTGAGAGAGCAGGTACAGTGTGAGAGAGAAGCAGGCACAGCCTGAGCGAGGAGATACAGTGTGAGAGAGAAGCAGACACAGCCTGAGATAGGAGGTACAGTGTGAGAGAGAAGCAGACACAGCCTGAGAGAGGAGATACAGTGTGAGAGAGAAGCACACACAGCCTGAGAGAGGAGATACAGTGTGAGAGAGAAGCAGACACAGCCTGAGAGAGGAGATACAGTGTGAGAGAGAAGCAGACACAGCCTGAGAGAGGAGATACAGTGTGTGAGAGAGAGAGAAGCAGACACAGCCCGAGAGAGGAGATACAGTGTAACAGAGAGAGAAGCAGGCACAGCCTGAGAGAGGAGTTACAGTGTGAGAGAGAAGCAGACACAGTCTGAGAGAGGAGTTACAGTGTGAGAGACAAGCAGACACAGTCTGAGAGAGGAGGTACAGTGTGAGAGAGAAGCAGACACAGCCTGAGAGAGGAGGTACAGTGTGAGAGAGAAGCAGACACAGCCTGAGAGAGGAGGTACAGTGTGAGAGAGAAGCAGACAAAGCCTGAGAGAGGAGGTACAGTGTGAGAGAGAAGCAGGCACAGCCTGAGAGGAGATACAGTGTGAGAGAGAAGCAGACACAGCCTGAGAGAGGAGGTACAGTGTGAGAGAGAGAAGCAGGCACAGCCTGAGAGAGGATATACAGTGTGAGAGAGAGAAGCAGACACAGCCTGAGAGAGGAGATACAGTGTGAGAGAGAGAGAAGCAGGCACAGCCTGAGAGAGGAGGTACAGTGTGAGAGAGAAGCAGACACAGCCTGAGAGAGGAGATACAGTGTGAGAGAGAGAGAAGCAGGCACAGCCTGAGAGAGGAGGTACAGTGTGAGAGAGAAGCAGACACAGCCTGAGAGAGGAGATACAGTGTGAGAGAGAAGCAGACACAGCCTGAGAGAGGAGGTACATTGTGAGAGAGAAGCAGGCACAGCCTGAGAGATGAGATACAGTGTGAGAGAGAAGCAGACAAAGCCTGAGAGAGGAGGAACAGTGTGAGAGAGAAGCAGGCACAGCCTGAGAGAGGAGGAACAGTGTGAGAGAGAAGCAGACACAGCCTGAGAGAGGAGATACAGTGTGAGAGAGAAGCACACACAGCCTGAGAGAGGAGGTACAGTGTGAGAGAGAAGCAGGCACAGCCTGAGAGAGGAGATACAGTGTAACAGGGAGAGAAGCAGACACAGCCTGAGAGAGGAGGTACAGTGTAACAGGGAGAGAAGCAGACACAGCCTGAGAGAGGAGGTACAGTGTGAGAGAGAGAAGCAGGCACAGCCTGAGAGAGGAGGTACAGTGTGAGAGAGAAGCAGGCACAGCCTGAGAGGAGATACAGTGTGAGAGAGAAGCAGACACAGCCTGAGAGAGGAGGTACAGTGTGAGAGAGAGAAGCAGGCACAGCTTGAGAGAGGATATACAGTGTGAGAGAGAGAAGCAGACACAGCCTGAGAGAGGAGATACAGTGTGAGAGAGAAGCAGACACAGCCTGAGAGAGGAGGTACATTGTGAGAGAGAAGCAGGCACAGCCTGAGAGATGAGATACAGTGTGAGAGAGAAGCAGACAAAGCCTGAGAGAGGAGGAACAGTGTGAGAGAGAAGCAGGCACAGCCTGAGAGAGGAGGAACAGTGTGAGAGAGAAGCACACACAGCCTGAGAGAGGAGGTACAGTGTGAGAGAGAAGCAGACACAGCCTGAGAGAGGAGATACAGTGTGAGAGAGAAGCACACACAGCCTGAGAGAGGAGGTACAGTGTGAGAGAGAAGCAGGCACAGCCTGAGAGAGGAGATACAGTGTAACAGGGAGAGAAGCAGACACAGCCTGAGAGAGGAGGTACAGTGTAACAGGGAGAGAAGCAGACACAGCCTGAGAGAGGAGGTACAGTGTGAGAGAGAAGCAGACACAGCCTGAGAGAGGAGGTACAGTGTGAGAGAGAAGAAGGCACAGCCTGAGAGAGGAGATACAGTGTGAGAGAGAAGCACACACAGCCTGAGAGAGGAGGTACAGTGTGAGAGAGAAGCAGGCACAGCCTGAGAGAGGAGGTACAGTGTGAGAGAGAAGCAGACACAGCCTGAGAGAGGAGATACAGTGTGAGAGAGAAGCAGGCACAGCCTGAGAGAGGAGGTACAGTGTGAGAGAGAAGCAGACACAGCCTGAGAGAGGAGGTACAGTGTGAGAGAGAAGCAGGCACAGCCTGAGAGAGGAGATACAGTGTGAGAGAGAAGCAGGCACAGCCTGAGAGAGGAGATACAGTGTGAGAGAGAAGCAGACACAGCCTGAGAGAGGAGGTACAGTGTGAGAGAGAAGCAGACACAGCCTGAGAGAGGAGGTACAGTGTGAGAGAGAAGCAGGCACAGCCTGAGAGAGGAGGTACAGTGTGAGAGAGAAGCAGGCACAGCCTGAGAGAGGAGATACAGTGTGAGAGAAGCACACACAGCCTGAGAGAGGAGGTACAGTGTGAGAGAAGCAGGCACAGCCTGAGAGAGGAGGTACAGTGTGAGAGAGAAGCAGACAAAGCCGGAGAGAGGAGGTACAGTGTGAGAGAGAAGAAGGCACAGCCTGAGAGAGGAGATACAGTGTGAGAGAGAAGCACACACAGCCTGAGAGAGGAGATACAGTGTGAGAGAGAAGCACACACAGCCTGAGAGAGGAGATACAGTGTGAGAGAGAGAAGCAGACACAGCCTGAGAGAGGAGGTACAGTGTGAGAGAGAAGCAGGCACAGCCTGAGAGAGGAGGTACAGTGTGAGAGAGAAGCAGACAAAGCCTGAGAGAGGAGGTACAGTGTGAGAGAGAAGCAGACACAGCCTGAGAGAGGAGATACAGTGTGAGAGAGAAGCAGGCACAGCCTGAGAGAGGAGATACAGTGTGAGAGAGAAGCAGGCACAGCCTGAGAGAGGAGATACAGTGTGAGAGAGAAGCACACACAGCCTGAGAGAGGAGATACAGTGTGAGAGAGAGAAGCAGACACAGCCTGAGAGAGGAGGTACAGTGTGAGAGAGAAGCAGGCACAGCCGGAGAGAGGAGGTACAGTGTGAGAGAGAAGAAGGCACAGCCTGAGAGAGGAGATACAGTGTGAGAGAGAAGCACACACAGCCTGAGAGAGGAGATACAGTGTGAGAGAGAAGCAGACACAGCCTGAGAGAGGAGGTACAGTGTGAGAGAGAAGCAGGCACAGCCTGAGAGAGGAGATACAGTGTGAGAGAGAAGCAGGCACAGCCTGAGAGAGGAGATACAGTGTGAGAGAGAAGCACACACAGCCTGAGAGAGGAGATACAGTGTGAGAGAGAGAAGCAGACACAGCCTGAGAGAGGAGGTACAGTGTGAGAGAGAAGCAGGCACAGCCTGAGAGAGGAGGTACAGTGTGAGAGAGAAGCAGACAAAGCCTGAGAGAGGAGGTACAGTGTGAGAGAGAAGCAGACACAGCCTGAGAGAGGAGATACAGTGTGAGAGAGAAGCAGGCACAGCCTGAGAGAGGAGATACAGTGTGAGAGAGAAGCAGGCACAGCCTGAGAGAGGAGGTACAGTGTGAGAGAGAAGCAGGCACAGCCTGAGAGAGGAGGTACAGTTTGAGAGAGAAGCAGGCACAGCCTGAGAGAGGAGGTACAGTGTGAGAGAGAAGCAGGCACAGCCTGAGAGAGGAGGTACAGTGTGAGAGAGAAGCATACACAGCCTGAGAGAGGAGGTACAGTGTGAGAGAGAAGCAGGCACAGCCTGAGAGAGGAGGTACAGTGTGTGAGAGAGAGAGAAGCAGACACAGCCTGAGAGAGGAGATACAGTGTGTGAGAGAGAGAGAAGCAGACACAGCCCGAGAGAGGAGATACAGTGTAACAGAGAGAGAAGCAGGCACAGCCTGAGAGAGGAGTTACAGTGTGAGAGAGAAGCAGACACAGTCTGAGAGAGGAGTTACAGTGTGAGAGAGAAGCAGACACAGTCTGAGAGAGGAGGTACAGTGTGAGAGAGAAGCAGGCACAGCCTGAGAGAGGAGGTACAGTGTGAGAGAGAAGCAGACACACCCTGAGAGAGGAGGTACAGTGTGAGAGAGAAGCAGACACAGCCTGAGAGAGGAGGTACAGTGTGAGAGAGAAGCAGGCACAGCCTGAGAGGAGATACAGTGTGAGAGAGAAGCAGACACAGCCTGAGAGAGGAGGTACAGTGTGAGAGAGAGAAGCAGGCACAGCCTGAGAGAGGATATACAGTGTGAGAGAGAGAAGCAGACACAGCCTGAGAGAGGAGATACAGTGTGAGAGAGAGAGAAGCAGGCACAGCCTGAGAGAGGAGGTACAGTGTGAGAGAGAAGCAGACACAGCCTGAGAGAGGAGATACAGTGTGAGAGAGAAGCAGACACAGCCTGAGAGAGGAGGTACAGTGTGAGAGAGAAGCAGGCACAGCCTGAGAGATGAGATACAGTGTGAGAGAGAAGCAGACAAAGCCTGAGAGAGGAGGAACAGTGTGAGAGAGAAGCAGGCACAGCCTGAGAGAGGAGGAACAGTGTGAGAGAGAAGCAGACACAGCCTGAGAGAGGAGATACAGTGTGAGAGAGAAGCACACACAGCCTGAGAGAGGAGGTACAGTGTGAGAGAGAAGCAGGCACAGCCTGAGAGAGGAGATACAGTGTAACAGGGAGAGAAGCAGACACAGCCTGAGAGAGGAGGTACAGTGTAACAGGGAGAGAAGCAGACACAGCCTGAGAGAGGAGATACAGTGTGAGAGAGAAGCAGACACAGCCTGAGAGGAGATACAGTGTGAGAGAGAAGCAGACACAGCCTGAGAGAGGAGGTACAGTGTGAGAGAGAAGCAGGCACAGCCTGAGAGAGGAGGTACAGTGTGAGAGAGAAGCAGGCACAGCCTGAGAGAGGAGGTACAGTGTGAGAGAGAAGCAGGCACAGCCTGAGAGAGGAGGTACAGTTTGAGAGAGAAGCAGGCACAGCCTGAGAGAGGAGGTACAGTGTGAGAGAGAAGCAGGCACAGCCTGAGAGAGGAGGTACAGTGTGAGAGAGAAGCATACACAGCCTGAGAGAGGAGGTACAGTGTGAGAGAGAAGCAGGCACAGCCTGAGAGAGGAGGTACAGTGTGTGAGAGAGAGAGAAGCAGACACAGCCTGAGAGAGGAGATACAGTGTGTGAGAGAGAGAGAAGCAGACACAGCCCGAGAGAGGAGATACAGTGTAACAGAGAGAGAAGCAGGCACAGCCTGAGAGAGGAGTTACAGTGTGAGAGAGAAGCAGACACAGTCTGAGAGAGGAGTTACAGTGTGAGAGAGAAGCAGACACAGTCTGAGAGAGGAGGTACAGTGTGAGAGAGAAGCAGGCACAGCCTGAGAGAGGAGGTACAGTGTGAGAGAGAAGCAGACACACCCTGAGAGAGGACGTACAGTGTGAGAGAGAAGCAGACACAGCCTGAGAGAGGAGGTACAGTGTGAGAGAGAAGCAGACAAAGCCTGAGAGAGGAGGTACAGTGTGAGAGAGAAGCACACACAGCCTGAGAGAGGAGGTACAGTGTGAGAGAGAAGCAGGCACAGCCTGAGAGGAGATACAGTGTGAGAGAGAAGCAGACACAGCCTGAGAGAGGAGGTACAGTGTGAGAGAGAGAAGCAGGCACAGCCTGAGAGAGGATATACAGTGTGAGAGAGAGAAGCAGACACAGCCTGAGAGAGGAGATACAGTGTGAGAGAGAGAGAAGCAGGCACAGCCTGAGAGAGGAGGTACAGTGTGAGAGAGAAGCAGACACAGCCTGAGAGAGGAGATACAGTGTGAGAGAGAAGCAGACACAGCCTGAGAGAGGAGGTACAGTGTGAGAGAGAAGCAGGCACAGCCTGAGAGATGAGATACAGTGTGAGAGAGAAGCAGACAAAGCCTGAGAGAGGAGGAACAGTGTGAGAGAGAAGCAGGCACAGCCTGAGAGAGGAGGAACAGTGTGAGAGAGAAGCAGACACAGCCTGAGAGAGGAGATACAGTGTGAGAGAGAAGCACACACAGCCTGAGAGAGGAGGTACAGTGTGAGAGAGAAGCAGGCACAGCCTGAGAGAGGAGATACAGTGTAACAGGGAGAGAAGCAGACACAGCCTGAGAGAGGAGGTACAGTGTAACAGGGAGAGAAGCAGACACAGCCTGAGAGAGGAGATACAGTGTGAGAGAGAAGCAGACACAGCCTGAGAGGAGATACAGTGTGAGAGAGAAGCAGACACAGCCTGAGAGAGGAGGTACAGTGTGAGAGAGAAGCAGGCACAGCCTGAGAGAGGAGATACAGTGTGAGAGAGAAGCAGACACAGCCTGAGAGAGGAGATACAGTGTGAGAGAGAAGCACACACAGCCTGAGAGAGGAGGTACAGTGTGAGAGAGAAGCAGGCACAGCCTGAGAGAGGAGATACAGTGTGAGAGAGAAGCAGACACAGCCTGAGAGAGGAGATACAGTGTGAGAGAGAAGCAGGCACAGCCTGAGAGAGGAGATACAGTGTGAGAGAGAAGCAGACACAGCCTGAGAGAGGAGGTACAGTGTGAGAGAGAAGCAGACACAGCCTGAGAGAGGAGATACAGTGTGAGAGAGAAGCAGACACAGCCTGAGAGAGGAGGTACAGTATAACAGGGAGAGAAGCAGACACAGCCTGAGAGAGGAGGTACAGTGTGAGAGAGAAGCAGGCACAGCCTGAGAGAGGAGGTACAGTGTGAGAGAGAAGCAGGCACAGCCTGAGAGAGGAGATACAGTGTGAGAGAAGCACACACAGCCTGAGAGAGAAGGTACAGTGTGAGAGAAGCAGGCACAGCCTGAGAGAGGAGGTACAGTGTGAGAGAGAAGCAGACACAGCCGGAGAGAGGAGGTACAGTGTGAGAGAGAAGAAGGCACAGCCTGAGAGAGGAGATACAGTGTGAGAGAGAAGCACACACAGCCTGAGAGAGGAGATACAGTGTGAGAGAGAAGCAGACACAGCCTGAGAGAGGAGATACAGTGTGAGAGAGAAGCAGGCACAGCCTGAGAGAGGAGATACAGTGTGAGAGAGAAGCAGGCACAGCCTGAGAGAGGAGATACAGTGTGAGAGAGAAGCACACACAGCCTGAGAGAGGAGATACAGTGTGAGAGAGAGAAGCAGACACAGCCTGAGAGAGGAGGTACAGTGTGAGAGAGAAGCAGGCACAGCCGGAGAGAGGAGGTACAGTGTGAGAGAGAAGAAGGCACAGCCTGAGAGAGGAGATACAGTGTGAGAGAGAAGCACACACAGCCTGAGAGAGGAGATACAGTGTGAGAGAGAAGCAGACACAGCCTGAGAGAGGAGGTACAGTGTGAGAGAGAAGCAGGCACAGCCTGAGAGAGGAGATACAGTGTGAGAGAGAAGCAGGCACAGCCTGAGAGAGGAGATACAGTGTGAGAGAGAAGCACACACAGCCTGAGAGAGGAGATACAGTGTGAGAGAGAGAAGCAGACACAGCCTGAGAGAGGAGGTACAGTGTGAGAGAGAAGCAGGCACAGCCTGAGAGAGGAGGTACAGTGTGAGAGAGAAGCAGACAAAGCCTGAGAGAGGAGGTACAGTGTGAGAGAGAAGCAGACACAGCCTGAGAGAGGAGATACAGTGTGAGAGAGAAGCAGGCACAGCCTGAGAGAGGAGATACAGTGTGAGAGAGAAGCAGGCACAGCCTGAGAGAGGAGGTACAGTGTGAGAGAGAAGCAGGCACAGCCTGAGAGAGGAGGTACAGTTTGAGAGAGAAGCAGGCACAGCCTGAGAGAGGAGGTACAGTGTGAGAGAGAAGCAGGCACAGCCTGAGAGAGGAGGTACAGTGTGAGAGAGAAGCATACACAGCCTGAGAGAGGAGGTACAGTGTGAGAGAGAAGCAGGCACAGCCTGAGAGAGGAGGTACAGTGTGTGAGAGAGAGAGAAGCAGACACAGCCTGAGAGAGGAGATACAGTGTGTGAGAGAGAGAGAAGCAGACACAGCCCGAGAGAGGAGATACAGTGTAACAGAGAGAGAAGCAGGCACAGCCTGAGAGAGGAGTTACAGTGTGAGAGAGAAGCAGACACAGTCTGAGAGAGGAGTTACAGTGTGAGAGAGAAGCAGACACAGTCTGAGAGAGGAGGTACAGTGTGAGAGAGAAGCAGGCACAGCCTGAGAGAGGAGGTACAGTGTGAGAGAGAAGCAGACACACCCTGAGAGAGGAGGTACAGTGTGAGAGAGAAGCAGACACAGCCTGAGAGAGGAGGTACAGTGTGAGAGAGAAGCAGACAAAGCCTGAGAGAGGAGGTACAGTGTGAGAGAGAAGCACACACAGCCTGAGAGAGGAGGTACAGTGTGAGAGAGAAGCAGGCACAGCCTGAGAGGAGATACAGTGTGAGAGAGAAGCAGACACAGCCTGAGAGAGGAGGTACAGTGTGAGAGAGAGAAGCAGGCACAGCCTGAGAGAGGATATACAGTGTGAGAGAGAGAAGCAGACACAGCCTGAGAGAGGAGATACAGTGTGAGAGAGAGAGAAGCAGGCACAGCCTGAGAGAGGAGGTACAGTGTGAGAGAGAAGCAGACACAGCCTGAGAGAGGAGATACAGTGTGAGAGAGAAGCAGACACAGCCTGAGAGAGGAGGTACAGTGTGAGAGAGAAGCAGGCACAGCCTGAGAGATGAGATACAGTGTGAGAGAGAAGCAGACAAAGCCTGAGAGAGGAGGAACAGTGTGAGAGAGAAGCAGGCACAGCCTGAGAGAGGAGGAACAGTGTGAGAGAGAAGCAGACACAGCCTGAGAGAGGAGATACAGTGTGAGAGAGAAGCACACACAGCCTGAGAGAGGAGGTACAGTGTGAGAGAGAAGCAGGCACAGCCTGAGAGAGGAGATACAGTGTAACAGGGAGAGAAGCAGACACAGCCTGAGAGAGGAGGTACAGTGTAACAGGGAGAGAAGCAGACACAGCCTGAGAGAGGAGATACAGTGTGAGAGAGAAGCAGACACAGCCTGAGAGGAGATACAGTGTGAGAGAGAAGCAGACACAGCCTGAGAGAGGAGGTACAGTGTGAGAGAGAAGCAGGCACAGCCTGAGAGAGGAGATACAGTGTGAGAGAGAAGCAGACACAGCCTGAGAGAGGAGATACAGTGTGAGAGAGAAGCACACACAGCCTGAGAGAGGAGGTACAGTGTGAGAGAGAAGCAGGCACAGCCTGAGAGAGGAGGTACAGTGTGAGAGAGAAGCAGGCACAGCCTGAGAGAGGAGGTACAGTGTGAGAGAGAAGCAGGCACAGCCTGAGAGAGGAGGTACAGTTTGAGAGAGAAGCAGGCACAGCCTGAGAGAGGAGGTACAGTGTGAGAGAGAAGCAGGCACAGCCTGAGAGAGGAGGTACAGTGTGAGAGAGAAGCATACACAGCCTGAGAGAGGAGGTACAGTGTGAGAGAGAAGCAGGCACAGCCTGAGAGAGGAGGTACAGTGTGTGAGAGAGAGAGAAGCAGACACAGCCTGAGAGAGGAGATACAGTGTGTGAGAGAGAGAGAAGCAGACACAGCCCGAGAGAGGAGATACAGTGTAACAGAGAGAGAAGCAGGCACAGCCTGAGAGAGGAGTTACAGTGTGAGAGAGAAGCAGACACAGTCTGAGAGAGGAGTTACAGTGTGAGAGAGAAGCAGACACAGTCTGAGAGAGGAGGTACAGTGTGAGAGAGAAGCAGGCACAGCCTGAGAGAGGAGGTACAGTGTGAGAGAGAAGCAGACACACCCTGAGAGAGGACGTACAGTGTGAGAGAGAAGCAGACACAGCCTGAGAGAGGAGGTACAGTGTGAGAGAGAAGCAGACAAAGCCTGAGAGAGGAGGTACAGTGTGAGAGAGAAGCACACACAGCCTGAGAGAGGAGGTACAGTGTGAGAGAGAAGCAGGCACAGCCTGAGAGGAGATACAGTGTGAGAGAGAAGCAGACACAGCCTGAGAGAGGAGGTACAGTGTGAGAGAGAGAAGCAGGCACAGCCTGAGAGAGGATATACAGTGTGAGAGAGAGAAGCAGACACAGCCTGAGAGAGGAGATACAGTGTGAGAGAGAGAGAAGCAGGCACAGCCTGAGAGAGGAGGTACAGTGTGAGAGAGAAGCAGACACAGCCTGAGAGAGGAGATACAGTGTGAGAGAGAAGCAGACACAGCCTGAGAGAGGAGGTACAGTGTGAGAGAGAAGCAGGCACAGCCTGAGAGATGAGATACAGTGTGAGAGAGAAGCAGACAAAGCCTGAGAGAGGAGGAACAGTGTGAGAGAGAAGCAGGCACAGCCTGAGAGAGGAGGAACAGTGTGAGAGAGAAGCAGACACAGCCTGAGAGAGGAGATACAGTGTGAGAGAGAAGCACACACAGCCTGAGAGAGGAGGTACAGTGTGAGAGAGAAGCAGGCACAGCCTGAGAGAGGAGATACAGTGTAACAGGGAGAGAAGCAGACACAGCCTGAGAGAGGAGGTACAGTGTAACAGGGAGAGAAGCAGACACAGCCTGAGAGAGGAGATACAGTGTGAGAGAGAAGCAGACACAGCCTGAGAGGAGATACAGTGTGAGAGAGAAGCAGAGACAGCCTGAGAGAGGAGGTACAGTGTGAGAGAGAAGCAGGCACAGCCTGAGAGAGGAGATACAGTGTGAGAGAGAAGCAGACACAGCCTGAGAGAGGAGATACAGTGTGAGAGAGAAGCACACACAGCCTGAGAGAGGAGGTACAGTGTGAGAGAGAAGCAGGCACAGCCTGAGAGAGGAGATACAGTGTGAGAGAGAAGCAGACACAGCCTGAGAGAGGAGATACAGTGTGAGAGAGAAGCAGGCACAGCCTGAGAGAGGAGATACAGTGTGAGAGAGAAGCAGACACAGCCTGAGAGAGGAGGTACAGTGTGAGAGAGAAGCAGACACAGCCTGAGAGAGGAGATACAGTGTGAGAGAGAAGCAGACACAGCCTGAGAGAGGAGGTACAGTATAACAGGGAGAGAAGCAGACACAGCCTGAGAGAGGAGGTACAGTGTGAGAGAGAAGCAGGCACAGCCTGAGAGAGGAGGTACAGTGTGAGAGAGAAGCAGGCACAGCCTGAGAGAGGAGATACAGTGTGAGAGAAGCACACACAGCCTGAGAGAGAAGGTACAGTGTGAGAGAAGCAGGCACAGCCTGAGAGAGGAGGTACAGTGTGAGAGAGAAGCAGACACAGCCGGAGAGAGGAGGTACAGTGTGAGAGAGAAGAAGGCACAGCCTGAGAGAGGAGATACAGTGTGAGAGAGAAGCACACACAGCCTGAGAGAGGAGATACAGTGTGAGAGAGAAGCAGACACAGCCTGAGAGAGGAGGTACAGTGTGAGAGAGAAGCAGGCACAGCCTGAGAGAGGAGATACAGTGTGAGAGAGAAGCAGGCACAGCCTGAGAGAGGAGATACAGTGTGAGAGAGAAGCACACACAGCCTGAGAGAGGAGATACAGTGTGAGAGAGAGAAGCAGACACAGCCTGAGAGAGGAGGTACAGTGTGAGAGAGAAGCAGACACACCCTGAGAGAGGAGGTACAGTGTGAGAGTGAAGCAGACACAGCCTGAGAGAGGAGGTACAGTGTGAGAGAGAAGCAGACAAAGCCTGAGAGAGGAGGTACAGTGTGAGAGAGAAGCACACACAGCCTGAGAGAGGAGGTACAGTGTGAGAGAGAAGCAGGCACAGCCTGAGAGGAGATACAGTGTGAGAGAGAAGCAGACACAGCCTGAGAGAGGAGATACAGTGTGAGAGAGAGAATCAGGCACAGCCTGAGAGAGGATATTCAGTGTGAGAGAGAGAAGCAGACACAGCCTGAGAGAGGAGATACAGTGTGAGAGAGAGAGAAGCAGGCACAGCCTGAGAGAGGAGGTACAGTGTGAGAGAGAGAAGCAGGCACAGCCTGAGAGAGGATATACAGTGTGAGAGAGAGAAGCAGACACAGCCTGAGAGAGGAGATACAGTGTGAGAGAGAAGCAGACACAGCCTGAGAGAGGAGGTACAGTGTGAGAGAGAAGCAGACACAGCCTGAGAGAGGAGGTACAGTGTGAGAGAGAAGCAGACAAAGCCTGAGAGAGGAGGAACAGTGTGAGAGAGAAGCAGACACAGCCTGAGAGAAGAGGTACAGTGTGAGAGAGAAGCAGGCACAGCCTGAGAGATGAGATACAGTGTGAGAGAGAAGCAGACAAAGCCTGAGAGAGGAGGAACAGTGTGAGAGAGAAGCAGGCACAGCCTGAGAGAGGAGGAACAGTGTGAGAGAGAAGCAGACACAGCCTGAGAGAGGAGATACAGTGTGAGAGAGAAGCACACACAGCCTGAGAGAGGAGGTACAGTGTGAGAGAGAAGCAGGCACAGCCTGAGAGAGGAGATACAGTGTGAGAGAGAAGCAGGCACAGCCTGAGAGAGGAGATACAGTGTGAGAGAGAAGCAGACACAGCCTGAGAGAGGAGGTACAGTGTGAGAAAGAAGCAGACACAGCCTGAGAGAGGATGTACAGTGTGAGAGAGAAGCAGGCACAGCCTGAGAGAGGAGGTACAGTGTGAGAGAGAAGCAGGCACAGCCTGAGAGAGGAGATACAGTGTGAGAGAAGCACACACAGCCTGAGAGAGGAGGTACAGTGTGAGAGAAGCAGGCACAGCCTGAGAGAGGAGGTACAGTGTGAGAGAGAAGCAGACACAGCCGGAGAGAGGAGGTACAGTGTGAGAGAGAAGAAGGCACAGCCTGAGAGAGGAGATACAGTGTGAGAGAGAAGCACACACAGCCTGAGAGAGGAGATACAGTGTGAGAGAGAAGCAAACACAGCCTGAGAGAGGAGGTACAGTGTGAGAGAGAAGCAGGCACAGCCTGAGAGAGGAGATACAGTGTGAGAGAGAAGCAGGCACAGCCTGAGAGAGGAGATACAGTGTGAGAGAGAAGCACACACAGCCTGAGAGAGGAGATACAGTGTGAGAGAGAGAAGCAGACACAGCCTGAGAGAGGAGGTACAGTGTGAGAGAGAAGCAGGCACAGCCGGAGAGAGGAGGTACAGTGTGAGAGAGAAGAAGGCACAGCCTGAGAGAGGAGATACAGTGTGAGAGAGAAGCACACACAGCCTGAGAGAGGAGATACAGTGTGAGAGAGAAGCAGACACAGCCTGAGAGAGGAGGTACAGTGTGAGAGAGAAGCAGGCACAGCCTGAGAGAGGAGATACAGTGTGAGAGAGAAGCAGGCACAGCCTGAGAGAGGAGATACAGTGTGAGAGAGAAGCACACACAGCCTGAGAGAGGAGATACAGTGTGAGAGAGAGAAGCAGACACAGCCTGAGAGAGGAGGTACAGTGTGAGAGAGAAGCAGGCACAGCCTGAGAGAGGAGGTACAGTGTGAGAGAGAAGCAGGCACAGCCTGAGAGAGGAGGTACAGTGTGAGAGAGAAGCAGGCACAGCCTGAGAGAGGAGGTACAGTGTGAGGGAGAAGCAGACACAGCCTGAGAGAGGAGGTACAGTGTGAGAGAGAAGCAGACACAGCCTGAGAGAGGAGGTACAGTGTGAGAGAGAAGCAGACACAGCCTGAGAGAGGAGGTACAGTGTGAGAGAGAAGCAGACACAGCCTGAGAGAGGAGATACAGTGTGAGAGAGAAGCAGGCACAGCCTGAGAGAGGAGGTACAGTGTGAGAGAGAAGCAGGCACAGCCTGAGAGAGGAGGTACAGTTTGAGAGAGAAGCAGGCACAGCCTGAGAGAGGAGGTACAGTGTGAGAGAGAAGCAGGCACAGCCTGAGAGAGGAGGTACAGTGTGAGAGAGAAGCATACACAGCCTGAGAGAGGAGGTACAGTGTGAGAGAGAAGCAGGCACAGCCTGAGAGAGGAGGTACAGTGTGTGAGAGAGAGAGAAGCAGACACAGCCTGAGAGAGGAGATACAGTGTGTGAGAGAGAGAGAAGCAGACACAGCCCGAGAGAGGAGATACAGTGTAACAGAGAGAGAAGCAGGCACAGCCTGAGAGAGGAGTTACAGTGTGAGAGAGAAGCAGACACAGTCTGAGAGAGGAGTTACAGTGTGAGAGAGAAGCAGACACAGTCTGAGAGAGGAGGTACAGTGTGAGAGAGAAGCAGGCTCAGCCTGAGAGAGGAGGTACAGTGTGAGAGAGAAGCAGACACACCCTGAGAGAGGAGGTACAGTGTGAGAGAGAAGCAGACACAGCCTGAGAGAGGAGGTACAGTGTGAGAGAGAAGCAGACAAAGCCTGAGAGAGGAGGTACAGTGTGAGAGA
Organism: Ascaphus truei; assembly: GCF_040206685.1. NCBI lineage: Eukaryota > Metazoa > Chordata > Amphibia > Anura > Ascaphidae > Ascaphus > Ascaphus truei. The sequence goes on from NW_027456827.1 coordinate 171,273, forward strand.
GAAGCACACACAGCCTGAGAGAGGAGGTACAGTGTGAGAGAGAAGCAGGCACAGCCTGAGAGGAGATACAGTGTGAGAGAGAAGCAGACACAGCCTGAGAGAGGAGGTACAGTGTGAGAGAGAGAAGCAGGCACAGCCTGAGAGAGGATATACAGTGTGAGAGAGAGAAGCAGACACAGCCTGAGAGAGGAGATACAGTGTGAGAGAGAGAGAAGCAGGCACAGCCTGAGAGAGGAGGTACAGTGTGAGAGAGAAGCAGACACAGCCTGAGAGAGGAGATACAGTGTGAGAGAGAAGCAGACACAGCCTGAGAGAGGAGGTACAGTGTGAGAGAGAAGCATACACAGCCTGAGAGAGGAGGTACAGTGTGAGAGAGAAGCAGACACAGCCTGAGAGAGGAGGTACAGTGTGAGAGAGAAGCATACACAGCCTGAGAGAGGAGGTACAGTGTGAGAGAGAGAAGCAGGCACAGCCTGAGAGATGAGATACAGTGTGAGAGAGAAGCAGACAAAGCCTGAGAGAGGAGGAACAGTGTGAGAGAGAAGCAGGCACAGCCTGAGAGAGGAGGAACAGTGTGAGAGAGAAGCAGACACAGCCTGAGAGAGGAGATACAGTGTGAGAGAGAAGCACACACAGCCTGAGAGAGGAGGTACAGTGTGAGAGAGAAGCAGGCACAGCCTGAGAGAGGAGATACAGTGTAACAGGGAGAGAAGCAGACACAGCCTGAGAGAGGAGGTACAGTGTAACAGGGAGAGAAGCAGACACAGCCTGAGAGAGGAGGTACAGTGTGAGAGAGAAGCAGGCACAGCCTGAGAGAGGAGATACAGTGTGAGAGAGAAGCAGACACAGCCTGAGAGAGGAGATACAGTGTGAGAGAGAAGCAGACACAGCCTGAGAGAGGAGATACAGTGTGAGAGAGAAGCACACACAGCCTGAGAGAGGAGATACAGTGTGAGAGAGAAGCAGACACAGCCTGAGAGAGGAGATACAGTGTGAGAGAGAAGCACACACAGACTGAGAGAGGAGATACAGTGTGAGAGAGAAGCAGACACAGCCTGAGAGAGGAGGTACAGTGTGAGAGAGAAGCAGGCACAGCCTGAGAGAGGAGATACAGTGTAACAGGGAGAGAAGCAGACACAGCCTGAGAGAGGAGGTACAGTGTAACAGGGAGAGAAGCAGACACAGCCTGAGAGAGCAGGTACAGTGTGAGAGAGAAGCAGGCACAGCCTGAGAGAGGAGATACAGTGTGAGAGAGAAGCAGACACAGCCTGAGATAGGAGGTACAGTGTGAGAGAGAAGCAGACACAGCCTGAGAGAGGAGATACAGTGTGAGAGAGAAGCACACACAGCCTGAGAGAGGAGATACAGTGTGAGAGAGAAGCAGACACAGCCTGAGAGAGGAGATACAGTGTGAGAGAGAAGCAGACACAGCCTGAGAGAGGAGATACAGTGTGTGAGAGAGAGAGAAGCAGACACAGCCCGAGAGAGGAGATACAGTGTAACAGAGAGAGAAGCAGGCACAGCCTGAGAGAGGAGTTACAGTGTGAGAGAGAAGCAGACACAGTCTGAGAGAGGAGTTACAGTGTGAGAGACAAGCAGACACAGTCTGAGAGAGGAGGTACAGTGTGAGAGAGAAGCAGGCACAGCCTGAGAGAGGAGGTACAGTGTGAGAGAGAAGCAGACACAGCCTGAGAGAGGAGGTACAGTGTGAGAGAGAAGCAGACACAGCCTGAGAGAGGAGGTACAGTGTGAGAGAGAAGCAGACAAAGCCTGAGAGAGGAGGTACAGTGTGAGAGAGAAGCAGGCACAGCCTGAGAGGAGATACAGTGTGAGAGAGAAGCAGACACAGCCTGAGAGAGGAGGTACAGTGTGAGAGAGAGAAGCAGGCACAGCCTGAGAGAGGATATACAGTGTGAGAGAGAGAAGCAGACAGAGCCTGAGAGAGGAGATACAGTGTGAGAGAGAGAGAAGCAGGCACAGCCTGAGAGAGGAGGTACAGTGTGAGAGAGAAGCAGACACAGCCTGAGAGAGGAGATACAGTGTGAGAGAGAAGCAGACACAGCCTGAGAGAGGAGGTACATTGTGAGAGAGAAGCAGGCACAGCCTGAGAGATGAGATACAGTGTGAGAGAGAATCAGACAAAGCCTGAGAGAGGAGGAACAGTGTGAGAGAGAAGCAGGCACAGCCTGAGAGAGGAGGAACAGTGTGAGAGAGAAGCAGACACAGCCTGGGAGAGGAGATACAGTGTGAGAGAGAAGCACACACAGCCTGAGAGAGGAGGTACAGTGTGAGAGAGAAGCAGGCACAGCCTGAGAGAGGAGATACAGTGTAACAGGGAGAGAAGCAGACACAGCCTGAGAGAGGAGGTACAGTGTAACAGGGAGAGAAGCAGACACAGCCTGAGAGAGGAGATACAGTGTGAGAGAGAAGCAGACACAGCCTGAGAGAGGAGGTACAGTGTGAGAGAGAAGCAGGCACAGCCTGAGAGAGGAGATACAGTGTGAGAGAGAGAAGCAGACACAGCCTGAGAGAGGAGGTACAGTGTGAGAGAGAAGCAGGCACAGCCGGAGAGAGGAGGTACAGTGTGAGAGAGAAGAAGGCACAGCCTGAGAGAGGAGATACAGTGTGAGAGAGAAGCACACACAGCCTGAGAGAGGAGATACAGTGTGAGAGAGAAGCAGACACAGCCTGAGAGAGGAGGTACAGTGTGAGAGAGAAGCAGGCACAGCCTGAGAGAGAAGATACAGTGTGAGAGAGAAGCAGGCACAGCCTGAGAGAGGAGATACAGTGTGAGAGAGAAGCACACACAGCCTGAGAGAGGAGATACAGTGTGAGAGAGAGAAGCAGACACAGCCTGAGAGAGGAGGTACAGTGTGAGAGAGAAGCAGGCACAGCCTGAGAGAGGAGGTACAGTGTGAGAGAGAAGCAGGCACAGCCTGAGAGAGGAGGTACAGTGTGAGGGAGAAGCAGACACAGCCTGAGAGAGGAGGTACAGTGTGAGAGAGAAGCAGACACAGCCTGAGAGAGGAGGTACAGTGTGAGAGAGAAGCAGACACAGCCTGAGAGAGGAGATACAGTGTGAGAGAGAAGCAGGCACAGCCTGAGAGAGGAGGTACAGTGTGAGAGAGAAGCAGGCACAGCCTGAGAGAGGAGGTACAGTTTGAGAGAGAAGCAGGCACAGCCTGAGAGAGGAGGTACAGTGTGAGAGAGAAGCAGGCACAGCCTGAGAGAGGAGGTACAGTGTGAGAGAGAAGCATACACAGCCTGAGAGAGGAGGTACAGTGTGAGAGAGAAGCAGACAAAGCCTGAGAGAGGAGGTACAGTGTGAGAGAGAAGCAGGCACAGCCTGAGAGGAGATACAGTGTGAGAGAGAAGCAGACACAGCCTGAGAGAGGAGGTACAGTGTGAGAGAGAGAAGCAGGCACAGCCTGAGAGAGGAGATACAGTGTGTGAGAGAGAGAGAAGCAGACACAGCCCGAGAGAGGAGATACAGTGTAACAGAGAGAGAAGCAGGCACAGCCTGAGAGAGGAGTTACAGTGTGAGAGAGAAGCAGACACAGTCTGAGAGAGGAGTTACAGTGTGAGAGAGAAGCAGACACAGTCTGAGAGAGGAGGTACAGTGTGAGAGAGAAGCAGGCTCAGCCTGAGAGAGGAGGTACAGTGTGAGAGAGAAGCAGACACACCCTGAGAGAGGAGGTACAGTGTGAGAGAGAAGCAGACACAGCCTGAGAGAGGAGGTACAGTGTGAGAGAGAAGCAGACAAAGCCTGAGAGAGGAGGTACAGTGTGAGAGAGAAGCACACACAGCCTGAGAGAGGAGGTACAGTGTGAGAGAGAAGCAGGCACAGCCTGAGAGGAGATACAGTGTGAGAGAGAAGCAGACACAGCCTGAGAGAGGAGGTACAGTGTGAGAGAGAGAAGCAGGCACAGCCTGAGAGAGGATATACAGTGTGAGAGAGAGAAGCAGACACAGCCTGAGAGAGGAGATACAGTGTGAGAGAGAGAGAAGCAGGCACAGCCTGAGAGAGGAGGTACAGTGTGAGAGAGAAGCAGACACAGCCTGAGAGAGGAGATACAGTGTGAGAGAGAAGCAGACACAGCCTGAGAGAGGAGGTACAGTGTGAGAGAGAAGCATACACAGCCTGAGAGAGGAGGTACAGTGTGAGAGAGAAGAAGACACAGCCTGAGAGAGGAGGTACAGTGTGAGAGAGAAGCATACACAGCCTGAGAGAGGAGGTACAGTGTGAGAGAGAGAAGCAGGCACAGCCTGAGAGATGAGATACAGTGTGAGAGAGAAGCAGACAAAGCCTGAGAGAGGAGGAACAGTGTGAGAGAGAAGCAGGCACAGCCTGAGAGAGGAGGAACAGTGTGAGAGAGAAGCAGACACAGCCTGAGAGAGGAGATACAGTGTGAGAGAGAAGCACACACAGCCTGAGAGAGGAGGTACAGTGTGAGAGAGAAGCAGGCACAGCCTGAGAGAGGAGATACAGTGTAACAGGGAGAGAAGCAGACACAGCCTGAGAGAGGAGGTACAGTGTAACAGGGAGAGAAGCAGACACAGCCTGAGAGAGGAGGTACAGTGTGAGAGAGAAGCAGGCACAGCCTGAGAGAGGAGATACAGTGTGAGAGAGAAGCAGACACAGCCTGAGAGAGGAGATACAGTGTGAGAGAGAAGCAGACACAGCCTGAGAGAGGAGATACAGTGTGAGAGAGAAGCACACACAGCCTGAGAGAGGAGATACAGTGTGAGAGAGAAGCAGACACAGCCTGAGAGAGGAGATACAGTGTGAGAGAGAAGCACACACAGCCTGAGAGAGGAGATACAGTGTGAGAGAGAAGCAGACACAGCCTGAGAGAGGAGGTACAGTGTGAGAGAGAAGCAGGCACAGCCTGAGAGAGGAGATACAGTGTAACAGGGAGAGAAGCAGACACAGCCTGAGAGAGGAGGTACAGTGTAACAGGGAGAGAAGCAGACACAGCCTGAGAGAGCAGGTACAGTGTGAGAGAGAAGCAGGCACAGCCTGAGAGAGGAGATACAGTGTGAGAGAGAAGCAGACACAGCCTGAGATAGGAGGTACAGTGTGAGAGAGAAGCAGACACAGCCTGAGAGAGGAGATACAGTGTGAGAGAGAAGCACACACAGCCTGAGAGAGGAGATACAGTGTGAGAGAGAAGCAGACACAGCCTGAGAGAGGAGATACAGTGTGAGAGAGAAGCAGACACAGCCTGAGAGAGGAGATACAGTGTGTGAGAGAGAGAGAAGCAGACACAGCCCGAGAGAGGAGATACAGTGTAACAGAGAGAGAAGCAGGCACAGCCTGAGAGAGGAGTTACAGTGTGAGAGAGAAGCAGACACAGTCTGAGAGAGGAGTTACAGTGTGAGAGACAAGCAGACACAGTCTGAGAGAGGAGGTACAGTGTGAGAGAGAAGCAGGCACAGCCTGAGAGAGGAGGTACAGTGTGAGAGAGAAGCAGACACAGCCTGAGAGAGGAGGTACAGTGTGAGAGAGAAGCAGACACAGCCTGAGAGAGGAGGTACAGTGTGAGAGAGAAGCAGACAAAGCCTGAGAGAGGAGGTACAGTGTGAGAGAGAAGCAGGCACAGCCTGAGAGGAGATACAGTGTGAGAGAGAAGCAGACACAGCCTGAGAGAGGAGGTACAGTGTGAGAGAGAGAAGCAGGCACAGCCTGAGAGAGGATATACAGTGTGAGAGAGAGAAGCAGACACAGCCTGAGAGAGGAGATACAGTGTGAGAGAGAGAGAAGCAGGCACAGCCTGAGAGAGGAGGTACAGTGTGAGAGAGAAGCAGACACAGCCTGAGAGAGGAGATACAGTGTGAGAGAGAAGCAGACACAGCCTGAGAGAGGAGGTACATTGTGAGAGAGAAGCAGGCACAGCCTGAGAGATGAGATACAGTGTGAGAGAGAATCAGACAAAGCCTGAGAGAGGAGGAACAGTGTGAGAGAGAAGCAGGCACAGCCTGAGAGAGGAGGAACAGTGTGAGAGAGAAGCAGACACAGCCTGAGAGAGGAGATACAGTGTGAGAGAGAAGCACACACAGCCTGAGAGAGGAGGTACAGTGTGAGAGAGAAGCAGGCACAGCCTGAGAGAGGAGATACAGTGTAACAGGGAGAGAAGCAGACACAGCCTGAGAGAGGAGGTACAGTGTAACAGGGAGAGAAGCAGACACAGCCTGAGAGAGGAGATACAGTGTGAGAGAGAAGCAGACACAGCCTGAGAGAGGAGGTACAGTGTGAGAGAGAAGCAGGCACAGCCTGAGAGAGGAGATACAGTGTAACAGGGAGAGAAGCAGACACAGCCTGAGAGAGGAGATACAGTGTAACAGGGAGAGAAGCAGACACAGCCTGAGAGAGGAGGTACAGTGTGAGAGAGAAGCAGGCACAGCCTGAGATAGGAGATACAGTGTGAGAGAGAAGCAGACACAGCCTGAGAGAGGAGGTACAGTGTAACAGGGAGAGAAGCAGACACAGCCTGAGAGAGGAGGTACAGTGTGAGAGAGAAGCAGGCACAGACTGAGAGAGGAGATACAGTGTGAGAGAGAAGCAGACACAGCCTGAGAGAGGAGGTACAGTGTGAGAGAGAAGCAGACACAGCCTGAGAGAGGAGATACAGTGTGAGAGAGAAGCACACACAGCCTGAGAGAGGAGATACAGTGTGAGAGAGAAGCAGACACAGCCTGAGAGAGGAGATACAGTGTGAGAGAGAAGCAGACACAGCCTGAGAGAGGAGATACAGTGTGAGAGAGAAGCAGACACAGCCTGAGAGAGGAGGTACAGTATGAGAGAGAAGCAGACACAGCCTGAGAGAGGAGGTACAGTGTGAGAGAGAAGCAGGCACAGCCTGAGAGAGGAGGTACAGTGTGAGAGAGAAGCAGGCACAGCCGGAGAGAGGAGATACAGTGTGAGAGAGAAGCAGACACAGCCTGAGAGAGGAGATACAGTGTGAGAGAGAAGCACACACAGCCTGAGAGTGGAGATACAGTGTGAGAGAGAAGCAGACGCAGCCTGAGAGAGGAGATACAGTGTGAGAGAGAAGCACACACAGCCTGAGAGAGGAGATACAGTGTGAGAGAGAAGCACACACAGCCTGAGAGAGGAGGTACAGTGTGAGAGAGAAGCAGGCACAGCCTGAGAGAGGAGATACAGTGTAACAGGGAGAGAAGCAGACACAGCCTGAGAGAGGAGGTACAGTGTAACAGGGAGAGAAGCAGACACAGCCTGAGAGAGGAGGTACAGTGTGAGAGAGAAGCAGACACAGCCTGAGAGAGGAGATACAGTGTGAGAGAGAAGCAGACACAGCCTGAGAGAGGAGATACAGTGTGAGAGAGAAGCAGGCACAGCCTGAGAGAGGAGGTACAGTGTGAGAGAGAAGCAGACACAGCCTGAGAGAGGAGATACAGTGTGAGAGAGAAGCACACACAGCCTGAGAGAGGAGATACAGTGTGAGAGAGAAGCAGACACAGCCTGAGAGAGGAGATACAGTGTGAGAGAGAAGCAGGCACAGCCTGAGAGAGGAGATACAGTGTGAGAGAGAAGCAGACACAGCCTGAGAGAGGAGGTACAGTGTGAGAGAGAAGCAGGCACAGCCTGAGAGAGGAGATACAGTGTGAGAGAGAGAAGCAGACACAGCCTGAGAGAGGAGGTACAGAGTGAGAGAGAGAAGCAGACACAGCCTGAGAGAGGAGGTACAGTGTGAGAGAGAAGCAGACACAGCCTGAGAGAGGAGATACAGTGTGAGAGAGAAGCACACACAGCCTGAGAGAGGAGATACAGTGTGAGAGAGAGAAGCAGACACAGCCTGAGAGAGGAGGTACAGTGTGAGAGAGAAGCAGACACAGCCTGAGAGAGGAGATACAGTGTGAGAGAGAAGCACACACAGCCTGAGAGAGGAGATACAGTGTGAGAGAGAAGCAGACACAGCCTGAGAGAGGAGGTACAGTGTGAGAGAGAAGCACACACAGCCTGAGAGAGGAGATACAGTGTGAGAGAGAAGCAGACACAGCCTGAGAGAGGAGGTACAGTGTGAGAGAGAAGCAGGCACAGCCTGAGAGAGGAGGTACAGTGTGAGAGAGAAGCAGACACAGCCTGAGAGAGGAGGTACAGTGTGAGAGAGAAGCAGGCACAGCCTGAGAGAGGAGATACAGTGTGAGAGAGAAGCAGGCACAGCCTGAGAGAGGAGATACAGTGTGAGAGAGAAGCAGGCACAGCCAGAGAGAGGAGATAAAGTGTGAGAGAGAAGCAGGCACAGCCTGAGAGAGGAGATACAGTGTGAGAGAGAAGCAGACACAGCCTGAGAGAGGAGGTACAGTGTGAGAGAAGCAGGCACAGCCTGAGAGAGGAGGTACAGTGTGAGAGAGAAGCAGGCACAGCCTGAGAGAGGAGATACAGTGTGTGAGAGAGAAGCAGGCACAGCCTGAGAGAGGAGGTACAGTGTGAGAGAGAAGCAGGCACAGCCTGAGAGAGGAGGTACAGTGTGAGAGAGAAGCAGGCACAGCCTGAGAGAGGAGGTACAGTGTGAGAGAGAAGCAGGCACAGCCTGAGAGAGGAGGTACAGTGTGAGAGAGAAGCATACACAGCCTGAGAGAGGAGGTACAGTGTGAGAGAGAAGCAGGCACAGCCTGAGAGAGGAGATACAGTGTGAGAGAGAGAGAAGCAGGCACAGCCTGAGAGAGGAGATACAGTGTGAGAGAGAAGTAGGCAAAGCCTGAGAGAGGAGATACAGTGTAACAGGGAGAGAAGCAGACACAGCCTGAGAGAGGAGGTACAGTGAGAGAGAGAGAGAAGCAGGCACAGCCTGAGAGAGGAGATACAGTGTGTGAGAGAGAGAAGCAGACACAGCCTGAGAGAGGAGATACAGTGTGAGAGAGAAGCAGACAGCCTGAGAGAGGAGGTACAGTGTGAGAGAGAAGCAGACACAGCCTGAGAGAGGAGGTACAGTGTGAGAGAGAAGCAGACACAGTCTGAGAGAGGAGTTACAGTGTGAGAGAGAAGCAGACACAGTCTGAGAGAGGAGGTACAGTGTGAGAGAGAAGCAGGCACAGCCTGAGAGAGGAGGTACAGTTTGAGAGAGAAGCAGACACAGCCTGAGAGAGGAGGTACAGTGTGAGAGAGAAGCAGACACCGCCTGAGAGAGGAGGTACAGTGTGAGAGAGAAGCAGACACAGCCTGAGAGAGGAGGTACAGTGTGAGAGAGAAGCAGGCACAGCCTGAGAGAGGAAGTACAGTGTGAGAGAGAAGCAGGCACAGCCTGAGAGGAAAAACAGTGTGAGAGAGAATCAGACACAGCCTGAGAGAGGAGGTACAGTGTGAGAGAGAGAAGCAGGCACAGCCTGAGAGAGGAGATACAGTGTGAGAGAGAGAAGCAGACACAGCCTGAGAGAGGAGATACAGTGTGAGAGAGAGAGAAGCAGGCACAGCCTGAGAGAGGGGGTACAGTGTGAGAGAGAAGCAGACACAGCCTGAGAAAGGAGGTACAGTGTGAGAGAGAGAAGCAGACACAGCCTGAGAGAGGAGATACAGTGTGAGAGAGAGAGAAGCAGGCACAGCCTGAGAGAGGAGGTACAGTGTGAGAGAGAAGCAGACACAACCTGAGAGAGGAGGTACAGTGTGAGAGAGAAGCAGGCACAGCCTGAGAGAGGAGGTACAGTGTGAGAGAGAAGCAGACACAGCCTGAGAGAGGAGGTACAGTGTGAGAGAGAAGCAGACACAGCCTGAGAGAGGAGGTACAGTGAGAGAGAAGCAGACACAGCCTGAGAGAGGAGATACAGTGTGAGAGAGAGAGAAGCAGACACAGCCTGAGAGAGGAGGTACAGTGTGAGAGAGAAGCAGGCACAGCCTGAGAGAGGAGATACAGTGTGAGAGAGAAGCAGGCACAGCCTGAGAGAGGAGGTACAGTGTGAGAGAGAAGCAGGCACAGCCTGAGAGAGGAGATACAGTGTGAGAGAGAAGCAGGCACAGCCTGAGAGAGGAGATACAGTGTGAGAGAGAAGCAGGCACAGCCTGAGAGAGGAGATACAGTGTGAGAGAGAAGCAGACACAGTCTGAGAGAAAAAACAGTGTGAGAGAGAATCAGACACAGCCTGAGAGAGGAGGTACAGTGTGAGAGAGAGAAGCAGGCACAGCCTGAGAGAGGAGATACAGTGTGAGAGAGAGAAGCAGACACAGCCTGAGAGAGGAGATACAGTGTGAGAGAGAGAGAAGCAGGCACAGCCTGAGAGAGGGGGTACAGTGTGAGAGAGAAGCAGACACAGCCTGAGAAAGGAGGTACAGTGTGAGAGAGAGAAGCAGACACAGCCTGAGAGAGGAGATACAGTGTGAGAGAGAGAGAAGCAGGCACAGCCTGAGAGAGGAGGTACAGTGTGAGAGAGAAGCAGACACAACCTGAGAGAGGAGGTACAGTGTGAGAGAGAAGCAGGCACAGCCTGAGAGAGGAGGTACAGTGTGAGAGAGAAGCAGACACAGCCTGAGAGAGGAGGTACAGTGTGAGAGAGAAGCAGACACAGCCTGAGAGAGGAGGTACAGTGAGAGAGAATCAGACACAGCCTGAGAGAGGCGATACAGTGTGAGAGAGAGAGAAGCAGACACAGCCTGAGAGAGGAGGTACAGTGTGAGAGAGAAGCAGGCACAGCCTGAGAGAGGAGATACAGTGTGAGAGAGAAGCAGGCACAGCCTGAGAGAGGAGGTACAGTGTGAGAGAGAAGCAGGCACAGCCTGAGAGAGGAGATACAGTGTGAGAGAGAAGCAGGCACAGCCTGAGAGAGGAGATACAGTGTGAGAGAGAAGCAGGCACAGCCTGAGAGAGGAGATACAGTGTGAAAGAGAAGCAGACACAGTCTGAGAGAGGAGATACAGTGTAACAGAGAGAGAAGCAGGCACAGCCTGAGAGAGGAGATACAGTGTGTGAGAGAGAAGCAGACACAGCCTGAGAGAGGAGATACAGTGTGAGAGAGAAGCAGGCACAGCTTGAGAGAGGAGATACAGTGTGAGAGAGAAGCAGACACAGCCTGAGAGAGGAGATACAGTGTGAGAGAGAAGCAGGCACAGCCTGAGAGAGGAGGTACTGTGTGAGAGAGAAGCAGACACAGCCTGAGAGAGGAGATACAGTGTGAGAGAGAAGCAGACACAGCCTGAGAGAGGAGGTACAGTGTGAGAGAGAAGCAGACACAGCCTGAGAGAGGAGGTACAGTGTGAGAGAGAAGCAGACACAGCCTGAGAGAGGAGGTACAGTGTGAGAGAGAAGCAGGCACAGCCTGAGAGAGGAGGTACAGTGTGAGAGAGAAGCAGGCACAGCCTGAGAGAGGAGGTACAGTGTGAGAGAGAAGCAGACACAGCCTGAGAGAGGAGATACAGTGTGAGAGAGAAGCAGACACAGCCTGAAAGAGGAGATACAGTGTGAGAGAGAAGCAGACACAGCCTGAGAGAGGAGATACAGTGTGAGAGAGAAGCAGACACAGCCTGAGAGAGGAGATACAGTGTGAGAGAGAAGCAGGCACAGCCTGAGAGAGGAGATATAGTGTAACAGAGAGAGAAGCAGGCACAGCCTGAGAGGAGATACAGTGTGAGAGAGAAGCAGACACAGCCTGAGAGAGGAGGTACAGTGTGAGAGAGAAGCAGACACAGCCTGAGAGAGGAGGTACAGTGTGAGAGAGAAGCAGACACAGCCTGAGAGAGGAGGTACAGTGTGAGAGAGAAGCAGACACAGCCTGAGAGACGAGGTACAGTGTGAAAGAGAAGCAGACACAGCCTGAGAGAGGAGGTACAGTGTGAGAGAGAAGCAGACACAGCCTGAGAGAGGAGGTACAGTGTGAGAGAGAAGCAGGCACAGCCTGAGAGAGGAGGTACAGTGTGAGAGAGAAGCAGGCACAGCCTGAGAGAGGAGGTACAGTGTGAGAGAGAAGCAGACACAGCCTGAGTGAGGAGATACAGTGTGAGAGAGAAGCACACACAGCCTGAGAGACGGGGTACAGTGTGAGAGAGAAGCAGACACAGCCTGAGAGACGAGGTACAGTGTGAGAGAGAAGCAGGCACAGCCTGAGAGAGGAGGTACAGTGTGAGAGAGAAGCAGACACAGCCTGAGAGACGAGGTACAGTGTGAGAGAGAAGCAGGCACAGCCTGAGAGAGGAGATACAGTGTGAGAGAGAAGCAGGCACAGCCTGAGAGAGGAGATACAGTGTGAGAGAAAAGCAGGCACAGCCTGAGAGAGGAGGTACAGTGTGAGAGAGAAGCAGGCACAGCCTGAGAGAGGAGATACAGTGTGAGAGAGAAGCAGGCACAGCCTGAGAGAGGAGGTACAGTGTGAGAGAGAAGCAGACACAGCCTGAGAGACGAGGTACAGTGTGAGAGAGAAGGCACAGCCTGAGAGAGGAGATACAGTGTGAGAGAGAAGCAGGCACAGCCTGAGAGGGGAGGTACAGTGTGAAAGAGAAGCAGACACAGCCTGAGAGAGGAGGTACAGTGTGAGAGAGAAGCAGACACAGCCTGAGAGAGGAGGTACAGTGTGAGAGAGAAGCAGGCACAGCCTGAGAGAGGAGATACAGTGTGAGAGAGAAGCAGGCACAGCCTGAGAGAGGAAGTACAGTGTGAGAGAGAAGCAGGCACAGCCTGAGAGACGAGGTACAGTGTGAGAGAGAAGAAGGCACAGCCTGAGAGAGGAGGTACAGTGTGAGAGAGAAGAAGAAACAGCCTGAGAGAGGAGATACAGTGTGAGAGAGAAGCACACACAGCCTGAGAGAGGAGGTACAGTGTGAGAGAGAAGCAGACACAGCCTGAGAGACGAGGTACAGTGTGAGAGAGAAGAAGGCACAGCCTGAGAGAGGAGATACAGTGTGAGAGAGAAGCAGGCACAGCCTGAGAGGGGAGGTACAGTGTGAGAGAGAAGCAGACACAGCCTGAGAGAGGAGGTACAGTGTGAGAGAGAAGCAGACACAGCCTGAGAGACGAGGTACAGTGTGAGAGAGAAGAAGGCACAGCCTGAGAGAGGAGGTACAGTGTGAGAGAGAAGAAGAAACAGCTTGAGAGAGGAGATACAGTGTGAGAGAGAAGCACACACAGCCTGAGAGAGGAGGTACAGTGTGAGAGAGAGAAGCAGACACAGCCTGAGAGAGGAGATACAGTGTGAGAGAGAGAAGCAGACACAGCCTGAGAGAGGAGGTACAGTGTGAGAGAGAGAAGCAGACACAGCCTGAGAGACGAGGTACAGTGTGAGAGAGAAGCAGGCACAGCCTGAGAGAGGAGGTACAGTGTGAGAGAGAAGCAGACACAGCCTGAGAGACGAGGTACAGTGTGAGAGAGAAGCAGACACAGCCTGAGAGAGGAGATACAGTGTGAGAGAGAAGCAGATACAGCCTGAGAGAGGAGATACAGTGTGAGAGAGATGCAGACACAGCCTGCGAGAGGAGGTACAGTGTGAGAGAGAAGCACACACAGCCTGAGAGAGGAGGTACAGTGTGAGAGAGAAGCAGACACAGCCTGAGAGAGGAGGTACAGTGTGAGAGAGAAGCAGGCACAGCCTGAGAGGAGGTACAGTGTGAGAGAGAAGCAGACACAGCCTGAGAGAGGAGATACAGTGTGAGAGAGAAGCAGACACAGCCTGAGAGACGAGGTACAGTGTGAGAGAGAAGCAGACACAGCCTGAGAGAGGAGGTACAGTGTGAGAGAGAAGCACACACAGCCTGAGAGAGGAGATACAGTGTGAGAGAGAAGCAGACACAGCCTGAGAGAGGAGATACGGTGTGAGAGAGAGAAGCAGACACAGCCTGAGAGAGGAGGTACAGTGTGAGAGAGAGAAGCAGACACAGCCTGAGAGTGGAGGTACAGTGTGAGAGAGAAGCAGGCACAGCCTCAGAGAGGAGGTACAGTGTGAGAGAGAAGCAGGCACAGCCTGAGAGAGGAGGTACAGTGTGAGAGAGAAGCAGACACAGCCTGAGAGACGAGGTACAGTGTGAGAGAGAAGCAGACACAGCCTGAGAGAGGAGATACAGTGTGAGAGAGAAGCAGATACAGCCTGAGAGAGGAGATACAGTGTGAGAGAGATGCAGACACAGCCTGCGAGAGGAGGTACAGTGTGAGAGAGAAGCACACACAGCCTGAGAGAGGAGGTACAGTGTGAGAGAGAAGCAGACACAGCCTGAGAGAGGAGGTACAGTGTGAGAGAGAAGCAGGCACAGCCTGAGAGGAGGTACAGTGTGAGAGAGAAGCAGACACAGCCTGAGAGAGGAGATACAGTGTGAGAGAGAAGCAGACACAGCCTGAGAGAGGAGGTACAGTGTGAGAGAGAAGCAGACACAGCCTGAGAGAGGAGGTACAGTGTGAGAGAGAAGCACACACAGCCTGAGAGAGGAGATACAGTGTGAGAGAGAAGCAGACACAGCCTGAGAGAGGAGATACGGTGTGAGAGAGAGAAGCAGACACAGCCTGAGAGAGGAGGTACAGTGTGAGAGAGAAGCAGACACAGCCTGAGAGTGGAGGTACAGTGTGAGAGAGAAGCAGGCACAGCCTCAGAGAGGAGGTACAGTGTGAGAGAGAAGCAGGCACAGCCTGAGAGAGGAGGTACAGTGTGAGAGAGAGAAGCAGACACAGCCTGAGAGAGGAGGTACAGTGTGAGAGAGAAGCAGGCACAGCCTGAGAGAGGAGTTACAGTGTGAGAGAGAAGCAGACACAGCCTGAGAGAGGAGGTACTGTGTGAGAAAGAGAGAAGCAGGCACAGCCTGAGAGAGGAGGTACAGTGTGAGAGAGAAGCAGGCACAGCCTGAGAGAGGAGGTACAGTGTGAGAGAGAAGCAGGCACAGCCTGAGAGAGGAGGTACAGTGTGAGAGAGAAGCAGGCACAGCCTGAGAGAGGAGGTACAGTATGAGAGTGAAGCAGACACAGCCTGAGAGAGGAGGTACAGTGTGAGAGAGAAGCAGACACAGCCTGAGAGAGGAGGTACAGTGTGAGAGAGAAGCAGGCACAGCCTGAGAGAGGAGGTACAGTGTGAGAGAGAAGCAGGCACAGCCTGAGAGAGGAGGTACAGTGTGAGAGAGAAGCAGACACAGCCTGAGAGAGGAGGTACAGTGTGAGAGAGAAGCAGACACAGCCTGAGAGAGGAGATACAGTGTGAGAGAGAAGCAGACACAGCCTGAGAGAGGAGATACAGTGTGAGAGAGATGCAGACACAGCCTGCGAGAGGAGGTACAGTGTGAGAGAGAAGCACACACAGCCTGAGAGACGAGGTACAGTGTGAGAGAGAAGCAGGCACAGCCTGAGAGAGGAGGTACAGTGTGAGAGAGAAGCAGACACAGCCTGAGAGAGGAGGTACAGTGTGAGAGAGAGAAGCAGACACAGCCTGAGAGAGGAGGTACAGTGTGAGAGAGAAGCAGACACCGCCTGAGAGAGGAGGTACAGTGTGAGAGAGAAGCAGACACAGCCTGAGAGAGGAGGTACAGTGTGAGAGAGAAGCAGGCACAGCCTGAGAGAGGAAGTACAGTGTGAGAGAGAAGCAGGCACAGCCTGAGAGGAAAAACAGTGTGAGAGAGAATCAGACACAGCCTGAGAGAGGAGGTACAGTGTGAGAGAGAGAAGCAGGCACAGCCTGAGAGAGGAGATACAGTGTGAGAGAGAGAAGCAGACACAGCCTGAGAGAGGAGATACAGTGTGAGAGAGAGAGAAGCAGGCACAGCCTGAGAGAGGGGGTACAGTGTGAGAGAGAAGCAGACACAGCCTGAGAAAGGAGGTACAGTGTGAGAGAGAGAAGCAGACACAGCCTGAGAGAGGAGATACAGTGTGAGAGAGAGAGAAGCAGGCACAGCCTGAGAGAGGAGGTACAGTGTGAGAGAGAAGCAGACACAACCTGAGAGAGGAGGTACAGTGTGAGAGAGAAGCAGGCACAGCCTGAGAGAGGAGGTACAGTGTGAGAGAGAAGCAGACACAGCCTGAGAGAGGAGGTACAGTGTGAGAGAGAAGCAGACACAGCCTGATAGAGGAGGTACAGTGAGAGAGAAGCAGACACAGCCTGAGAGAGGAGATACAGTGTGAGAGAGAAGCAGGCACAGCCTGAGAGAGGAAGTACAGTGTGAGAGAGAAGCAGGCACAGCCTGAGAGGAAAAACAGTGTGAGAGAGAATCAGACACAGCCTGAGAGAGGAGGTACAGTGTGAGAGAGAGAAGCAGGCACAGCCTGAGAGAGGAGATACAGTGTGAGAGAGAGAAGCAGACACAGCCTGAGAGAGGAGATACAGTGTGAGAGAGAGAGAAGCAGGCACAGCCTGAGAGAGGGGGTACAGTGTGAGAGAGAAGCAGACACAGCCTGAGAAAGGAGGTACAGTGTGAGAGAGAGAAGCAGACACAGCCTGAGAGAGGAGATACAGTGTGAGAGAGAGAGAAGCAGGCACAGCCTGAGAGAGGAGGTACAGTGTGAGAGAGAAGCAGACACAACCTGAGAGAGGAGGTACAGTGTGAGAGAGAAGCAGGCACAGCCTGAGAGAGGAGGTACAGTGTGAGAGAGAAGCAGACACAGCCTGAGAGAGGAGGTACAGTGTGAGAGAGAAGCAGACACAGCCTGAGAGAGGAGGTACAGTGAGAGAGAAGCAGACACAGCCTGAGAGAGGAGATACAGTGTGAGAGAGAGAGAAGCAGACACAGCCTGAGAGAGGAGGTACAGTGTGAGAGAGAAGCAGGCACAGCCTGAGAGAGGAGATACAGTGTGAGAGAGAAGCAGGCACAGCCTGAGAGAGGAGGTACAGTGTGAGAGAGAAGCAGGCACAGCCTGAGAGAGGAGATACAGTGTGAGAGAGAAGCAGGCACAGCCTGAGAGAGGAGATACAGTGTGAGAGAGAAGCAGGCACAGCCTGAGAGAGGAGATACAGTGTGAGAGAGAAGCAGACACAGTCTGAGAGAAAAAACAGTGTGAGAGAGAATCAGACACAGCCTGAGAGAGGAGGTACAGTGTGAGAGAGAGAAGCAGGCACAGCCTGAGAGAGGAGATACAGTGTGAGAGAGAGAAGCAGACACAGCCTGAGAGAGGAGATACAGTGTGAGAGAGAGAGAAGCAGGCACAGCCTGAGAGAGGGGGTACAGTGTGAGAGAGAAGCAGACACAGCCTGAGAAAGGAGGTACAGTGTGAGAGAGAGAAGCAGACACAGCCTGAGAGAGGAGATACAGTGTGAGAGAGAGAGAAGCAGGCACAGCCTGAGAGAGGAGGTACAGTGTGAGAGAGAAGCAGACACAACCTGAGAGAGGAGGTACAGTGTGAGAGAGAAGCAGGCACAGCCTGAGAGAGGAGGTACAGTGTGAGAGAGAAGCAGACACAGCCTGAGAGAGGAGGTACAGTGTGAGAGAGAAGCAGACACAGCCTTAGAGAGGAGGTACAGTGAGAGAGAAGCAGACACAGCCTGAGAGAGGAGATACAGTGTGAGAGAGAGAGAAGCAGACACAGCCTGAGAGAGGAGGTACAGTGTGAGAGAGAAGCAGGCACAGCCTGAGAGAGGAGATACAGTGTGAGAGAGAAGCAGGCACAGCCTGAGAGAGGAGGTACAGTGTGAGAGAGAAGCAGGCACAGCCTGAGAGAGGAGATACAGTGTGAGAGAGAAGCAGGCACAGCCTGAGAGAGGAGATACAGTGTGAGAGAGAAGCAGGCACAGCCTGAGAGAGGAGATACAGTGTGAAAGAGAAGCAGACACAGTCTGAGAGAGGAGATACAGTGTAACAGAGAGAGAAGCAGGCACAGCCTGAGAGAGGAGATACAGTGTGTGAGAGAGAAGCAGACACAGCCTGAGAGAGGAGATACAGTGTGAGAGAGAAGCAGGCACAGCTTGAGAGAGGAGATACAGTGTGAGAGAGAAGCAGACACAGCCTGAGAGAGGAGATACAGTGTGAGAGAGAAGCAGGCACAGCCTGAGAGAGGAGGTACTGTGTGAGAGAGAAGCAGACACAGCCTGAGAGAGGAGATACAGTGTGAGAGAGAAGCAGACACAGCCTGAGAGAGGAGGTACAGTGTGAGAGAGAAGCAGACACAGCCTGAGAGAGGAGGTACAGTGTGAGAGAGAAGCAGACACAGCCTGAGAGAGGAGGTACAGTGTGAGAGAGAAGCAGGCACAGCCTGAGAGAGGAGGTACAGTGTGAGAGAGAAGCAGGCACAGCCTGAGAGAGGAGGTACAGTGTGAGAGAGAAGCAGACACAGCCTGAGAGAGGAGATACAGTGTGAGAGAGAAGCAGACACAGCCTGAAAGAGGAGATACAGTGTGAGAGAGAAGCAGACACAGCCTGAGAGAGGAGATACAGTGTGAGAGAGAAGCAGACACAGCCTGAGAGAGGAGATACAGTGTGAGAGAGAAGCAGGCACAGCCTGAGAGAGGAGATATAGTGTAACAGAGAGAGAAGCAGGCACAGCCTGAGAGGAGATACAGTGTGAGAGAGAAGCAGACACAGCCTGAGAGAGGAGGTACAGTGTGAGAGAGAAGCAGACACAGCCTGAGAGAGGAGGTACAGTGTGAGAGAGAAGCAGACACAGCCTGAGAGAGGAGGTACAGTGTGAGAGAGAAGCAGACACAGCCTGAGAGACGAGGTACAGTGTGAAAGAGAAGCAGACACAGCCTGAGAGAGGAGGTACAGTGTGAGAGAGAAGCAGACACAGCCTGAGAGAGGAGGTACAGTGTGAGAGAGAAGCAGGCACAGCCTGAGAGAGGAGGTACAGTGTGAGAGAGAAGCAGGCACAGCCTGAGAGAGGAGGTACAGTGTGAGAGAGAAGCAGACACAGCCTGAGTGAGGAGATACAGTGTGAGAGAGAAGCACACACAGCCTGAGAGACGGGGTACAGTGTGAGAGAGAAGCAGACACAGCCTGAGAGACGAGGTACAGTGTGAGAGAGAAGCAGGCACAGCCTGAGAGAGGAGGTACAGTGTGAGAGAGAAGCAGACACAGCCTGAGAGAGGAGATACAGTGTGAGAGAGAAGCAGGCACAGCCTGAGAGAGGAGATACAGTGTGAAAGAGAAGCAGACACAGTCTGAGAGAGGAGATACAGTGTAACAGAGAGAGAAGCAGGCACAGCCTGAGAGAGGAGATACAGTGTGTGAGAGAGAAGCAGACACAGCCTGAGAGAGGAGATACAGTGTGAGAGAGAAGCAGGCACAGCTTGAGAGAGGAGATACAGTGTGAGAGAGAAGCAGACACAGCCTGAGAGAGGAGATACAGTGTGAGAGAGAAGCAGGCACAGCCTGAGAGAGGAGGTACTGTGTGAGAGAGAAGCAGACACAGCCTGAGAGAGGAGATACAGTGTGAGAGAGAAGCAGACACAGCCTGAGAGAGGAGGTACAGTGTGAGAGAGAAGCAGACACAGCCTGAGAGAGGAGGTACAGTGTGAGAGAGAAGCAGACACAGCCTGAGAGAGGAGGTACAGTGTGAGAGAGAAGCAGGCACAGCCTGAGAGAGGAGGTACAGTGTGAGAGAGAAGCAGGCACAGCCTGAGAGAGGAGGTACAGTGTGAGAGAGAAGCAGACACAGCCTGAGAGAGGAGATACAGTGTGAGAGAGAAGCAGACACAGCCTGAAAGAGGAGATACAGTGTGAGAGAGAAGCAGACACAGCCTGAGAGAGGAGATACAGTGTGAGAGAGAAGCAGACACAGCCTGAGAGAGGAGATACAGTGTGAGAGAGAAGCAGGCACAGCCTGAGAGAGGAGATATAGTGTAACAGAGAGAGAAGCAGGCACAGCCTGAGAGGAGATACAGTGTGAGAGAGAAGCAGACACAGCCTGAGAGAGGAGGTACAGTGTGAGAGAGAAGCAGACACAGCCTGAGAGAGGAGGTACTGTGTGAGAGAGAAGCAGACACAGCCTGAGAGAGGAGATACAGTGTGAGAGAGAAGCAGACACAGCCTGAGAGAGGAGGTACAGTGTGAGAGAGAAGCAGACACAGCCTGAGAGAGGAGGTACAGTGTGAGAGAGAAGCAGACACAGCCTGAGAGAGGAGGTACAGTGTGAGAGAGAAGCAGGCACAGCCTGAGAGAGGAGGTACAGTGTGAGAGAGAAGCAGGCACAGCCTGAGAGAGGAGGTACAGTGTGAGAGAGAAGCAGACACAGCCTGAGAGAGGAGATACAGTGTGAGAGAGAAGCAGACACAGCCTGAAAGAGGAGATACAGTGTGAGAGAGAAGCAGACACAGCCTGAGAGAGGAGATACAGTGTGAGAGAGAAGCAGACACAGCCTGAGAGAGGAGATACAGTGTGAGAGAGAAGCAGGCACAGCCTGAGAGAGGAGATATAGTGTAACAGAGAGAGAAGCAGGCACAGCCTGAGAGGAGATACAGTGTGAGAGAGAAGCAGACACAGCCTGAGAGAGGAGATACAGTGTAACAGAGAGAGAAGCAGGCACAGCCTGAGAGAGGAGATACAGTGTGTGAGAGAGAAGCAGACACAGCCTGAGAGAGGAGATACAGTGTGAGAGAGAAGCAGGCACAGCTTGAGAGAGGAGATACAGTGTGAGAGAGAAGCAGACACAGCCTGAGAGAGGAGATACAGTGTGAGAGAGAAGCAGGCACAGCCTGAGAGAGGAGGTACTGTGTGAGAGAGAAGCAGACACAGCCTGAGAGAGGAGATACAGTGTGAGAGAGAAGCAGACACAGCCTGAGAGAGGAGGTACAGTGTGAGAGAGAAGCAGACACAGCCTGAGAGAGGAGGTACAGTGTGAGAGAGAAGCAGACACAGCCTGAGAGAGGAGGTACAGTGTGAGAGAGAAGCAGGCACAGCCTGAGAGAGGAGGTACAGTGTGAGAGAGAAGCAGGCACAGCCTGAGAGAGGAGGTACAGTGTGAGAGAGAAGCAGACACAGCCTGAGAGAGGAGATACAGTGTGAGAGAGAAGCAGACACAGCCTGAAAGAGGAGATACAGTGTGAGAGAGAAGCAGACACAGCCTGAGAGAGGAGATACAGTGTGAGAGAGAAGCAGACACAGCCTGAGAGAGGAGATACAGTGTGAGAGAGAAGCAGGCACAGCCTGAGAGAGGAGATATAGTGTAACAGAGAGAGAAGCAGGCACAGCCTGAGAGGAGATACAGTGTGAGAGAGAAGCAGACACAGCCTGAGAGAGGAGGTACAGTGTGAGAGAGAAGCAGACACAGCCTGAGAGAGGAGGTACAGTGTGAGAGAGAAGCAGACACAGCCTGAGAGAGGAGGTACAGTGTGAGAGAGAAGCAGACACAGCCTGAGAGACGAGGTACAGTGTGAAAGAGAAGCAGACACAGCCTGAGAGAGGAGGTACAGTGTGAGAGAGAAGCAGACACAGCCTGAGAGAGGAGGTACAGTGTGAGAGAGAAGCAGGCACAGCCTGAGAGAGGAGGTACAGTGTGAGAGAGAAGCAGGCACAGCCTGAGAGAGGAGGTACAGTGTGAGAGAGAAGCAGACACAGCCTGAGTGAGGAGATACAGTGTGAGAGAGAAGCACACACAGCCTGAGAGACGGGGTACAGTGTGAGAGAGAAGCAGACACAGCCTCAGAGACGAGGTACAGTGTGAGAGAGAAGCAGGCACAGCCTGAGAGAGGAGGTACAGTGTGAGAGAGAAGCAGACACAGCCTGAGAGACGAGGTACAGTGTGAGAGAGAAGCAGGCACAGCCTGAGAGAGGAGATACAGTGTGAGAGAGAAGCAGGCACAGCCTGAGAGAGGAGATACAGTGTGAGAGAAAAGCAGGCACAGCCTGAGAGAGGAGGTACAGTGTGAGAGAGAAGCAGGCACAGCCTGAGAGAGGAGATACAGTGTGAGAGAGAAGCAGGCACAGCCTGAGAGAGGAGGTACAGTGTGAGAGAGAAGCAGACACAGCCTGAGAGACGAGGTACAGTGTGAGAGAGAAGGCACAGCCTGAGAGAGGAGATACAGTGTGAGAGAGAAGCAGGCACAGCCTGAGAGGGGAGGTACAGTGTGAGAGAGAAGCAGACACAGCCTGAGAGAGGAGGTACAGTGTGAGAGAGAAGCAGACACAGCCTGAGAGAGGAGGTACAGTGTGAGAGAGAAGCAGGCACAGCCTGAGAGAGGAGATACAGTGTGAGAGAGAAGCAGGCACAGCCTGAGAGAGGAGGTACAGTGTGAGAGAGAAGCAGGCACAGCCTGAGAGACGAGGTACAGTGTGAGAGAGAAGAAGGCACAGCCTGAGAGAGGAGGTACAGTGTGAGAGAGAAGAAGAAACAGCCTGAGAGAGGAGATACAGTGTGAGAGAGAAGCACACACAGCCTGAGAGAGGAGGTACAGTGTGAGAGAGAAGCAGACACAGCCTGAGAGACGAGGTACAGTGTGAGAGAGAAGAAGGCACAGCCTGAGAGAGGAGATACAGTGTGAGAGAGAAGCAGGCACAGCCTGAGAGGGGAGGTACAGTGTGAGAGAGAAGCAGACACAGCCTGAGAGAGGAGGTACAGTGTGAGAGAGAAGCAGACACAGCCTGAGAGACGAGGTACAGTGTGAGAGAGAAGAAGGCACAGCCTGAGAGAGGAGGTACAGTGTGAGAGAGAAGAAGAAACAGCTTGAGAGAGGAGATACAGTGTGAGAGAGAAGCACACACAGCCTGAGAGAGGAGGTACAGTGTGAGAGAGAGAAGCAGACACAGCCTGAGAGAGGAGATACAGTGTGAGAGAGAGAAGCAGACACAGCCTGAGAGAGGAGGTACAGTGTGAGAGAGAGAAGCAGACACAGCCTGAGAGACGAGGTACAGTGTGAGAGAGAAGCAGGCACAGCCTGAGAGAGGAGGTACAGTGTGAGAGAGAAGCAGACACAGCCTGAGAGACGAGGTACAGTGTGAGAGAGAAGCAGACACAGCCTGAGAGAGGAGATACAGTGTGAGAGAGAAGCAGATACAGCCTGAGAGAGGAGATACAGTGTGAGAGAGATGCAGACACAGCCTGCGAGAGGAGGTACAGTGTGAGAGAGAAGCACACACAGCCTGAGAGAGGAGGTACAGTGTGAGAGAGAAGCAGACACAGCCTGAGAGAGGAGGTACAGTGTGAGAGAGAAGCAGGCACAGCCTGAGAGGAGGTACAGTGTGAGAGAGAAGCAGACACAGCCTGAGAGAGGAGATACAGTGTGAGAGAGAAGCAGACACAGCCTGAGAGAGGAGGTACAGTGTGAGAGAGAAGCAGACACAGCCTGAGAGAGGAGGTACAGTGTGAGAGAGAAGCACACACAGCCTGAGAGAGGAGATACAGTGTGAGAGAGAAGCAGACACAGCCTGAGAGAGGAGATACGGAGTGAGAGAGAGAAGCAGACACAGCCTGAGAGAGGAGGTACAGTGTGAGAGAGAGAAGCAGACACAGCCTGAGAGTGGAGGTACAGTGTGAGAGAGAAGCAGGCACAGCCTCAGAGAGGAGGTACAGTGTGAGAGAGAAGCAGGCACAGCCTGAGAGAGGAGGTACAGTGTGAGAGAGAAGCAGACACAGCCTGAGAGACGAGGTACAGTGTGAGAGAGAAGCAGACACAGCCTGAGAGAGGAGATACAGTGTGAGAGAGAAGCAGATACAGCCTGAGAGAGGAGATACAGTGTGAGAGAGATGCAGACACAGCCTGCGAGAGGAGGTACAGTGTGAGAGAGAAGCACACACAGCCTGAGAGAGGAGGTACAGTGTGAGAGAGAAGCAGACACAGCCTGAGAGAGGAGGTACAGTGTGAGAGAGAAGCAGGCACAGCCTGAGAGGAGGTACAGTGTGAGAGAGAAGCAGACACAGCCTGAGAGAGGAGATACAGTGTGAGAGAGAAGCAGACACAGCCTGAGAGAGGAGGTACAGTGTGAGAGAGAAGCAGACACAGCCTGAGAGAGGATGTACAGTGTGAGAGAGAAGCACACACAGCCTGAGAGAGGAGATACAGTGTGAGAGAGAAGCAGACACAGCCTGAGAGAGGAGATACGGTGTGAGAGAGAGAAGCAGACACAGCCTGAGAGAGGAGGTACAGTGTGAGAGAGAAGCAGACACAGCCTGAGAGTGGAGGTACAGTGTGAGAGAGAAGCAGGCACAGCCTCAGAGAGGAGGTACAGTGTGAGAGAGAAGCAGGCACAGCCTGAGAGTGGAGGTACAGTGTGAGAGAGAGAAGCAGACACAGCCTGAGAGAGGAGGTACAGTGTGAGAGAGAAGCAGGCACAGCCTGAGAGAGGAGTTACAGTGTGAGAGAGAAGCAGACACAGCCTGAGAGAGGAGGTACTGTGTGAGAAAGAGAGAAGCAGGCACAGCCTGAGAGAGGAGGTACAGTGTGAGAGAGAAGCAGGCACAGCCTGAGAGAGGAGATACAGTGTGAGAGAGAAGCAGACACAGCCTGAGAGAGGAGATACAGTGTGAGAGAGAAGCAGGCACAGCCTGAGAGAGGAGATACAGTGTGAGAGAGAAGCAGGCACAGCCTGAGAGAGGAGGTACAGTGTGAGAGAGAAGCAGGCACAGCCTGAGAGAGGAGATACAGTGTGAGAGAGAAGCAGGCACAGCCTGAGAGAGGAGATACAGTGTGAGAGAGAAGCAGGCACAGCCTGAGAGAGGAGGTACAGTGTGAGAGAGAAGCAGGCACAGCCTGAGAGAGGAGGTACAGTGTGAGAGAGAAGCAGGCACAGCCTGAGAGAGGAGATACAGTGTGAGAGAGAAGCAGGCACAGCCTGAGAGAGGAGGTACAGTGTGAGAGAGAAGCACGCACAGCCTGAGAGAGGAGATACAGTGTGAGAGAGAAGCAGGCACAGCCTGAGAGAGGAGGTACAGTGTGAGAGAGAAGCAGACAAAGCCTGAGAGAGGAGATACAGTGTGAGAGAGAAGCAGGCACAGCCTGAGAGAGGAGATACAGTGTGAGAGAGAAGCAGGCACAGCCTGAGAGAGGAGATACAGTGTGAGAGAGAAGCAGGCACAGCCTGAGAGAGGAGATACAGTGTGAGAGAGAAGCAGGCACAGCCTGAGAGAGGAGGTACAGTGTGAGAGAGAAGCAGACACAGCCTGAGAGAGGAGGTACAGTGTGAGAGAGAAGCAGGCACAGCCTGAGAGAGGAGATACAGTGTGAGAGAGAAGCAGGCACAGCCTGAGAGAGGAGGTACAGTGTGAGAGAGAAGCAGACACAGCCTGAGAGAGGAGGTACAGTGTGAGAGAGAAGCAGACACAGCCTGAGAGAGGAGGTACAGTGTGAGAGAGAAGCAGGCACAGCCTGAGAGAGGAGATACAGTGTGAGAGAGAAGCAGACACAGCCTGAGAGAGGAGGTACAGTGTGAGAGAGAAGCATACACAGCCTGAGAGAGGAGATACAGTGTGAGAGAGAAGCAGGCACAGCCTGAGAGAGGAGGTACAGTATGAGAGAGAAGCAGACACAGCCTGAGAGAGGAGGTACAGTGTGAGAGAGAAGCAGACACAGCCTGAGAGAGGAGGTACAGTGTGAGAGAGAAGCAGGCACAGCCTGAGAGAGGAGGTACAGTGTGAGAGAGAAGCAGGCACAGCCTGAGAGAGGAGGTACAGTGTGAGAGAGAAGCAGGCACAGCCTGAGAGAGGAGGTACAGTGTGAGAGAGAAGCATGCACAGCCAGAGAGAGTAGATACAGTGTGAGAGAGAAGCAGGCACAGCCTGAGAGAGGAGGTACAGTATGAGAGAGAAGCAGACACAGCCTGAGAGAGGAGGTACAGTGTGAGAGAGAAGCAGACACAGCCTGAGAGAGGAGGTACAGTGTGAGAGAGAAGCAGGCACAGCCTGAGAGAGGAGGTACAGTGTGAGAGAGAAGCAGGCACAGCCTGAGAGAGGAGGTACAGTGTGAGAGAGAAGCAGGCACAGCCTGAGAGAGGAGATACAGTGTGAGAGAGAAGCAGGCACAGCCTGAGAGAGGAGATACAGTGTGAGAGAGAAGCAGGCACAGCCTGAGAGAGGAGGTACAGTGTGAGAGAGAAGCAGGCACAGCCTGAGAGAGGAGATACAGTGTGAGAGAGAAGCAGACACAGCCTGAGAGAGGAGGTACAGTGTGAGAGAGAAGCAGGCACAGCCTGAGAGAGGAGGTACAGTGTGAGAGAGAAGCAGGCACAGCCTGAGAGAGGAGATACAGTGTGAGAGAGAAGCAGGCACAGCCTGAGAGAGGAGGTACAGTGTGAGAGAGAAGCAGACACAGCCTGAGAGAGGAGGTACAGTGTGAGAGAGAAGCAGACACAGCCTGAGAGAGGAGGTACAGTGTGAGAGAGAAGCAGGCACAGCCTGAGAGAGGAGATACAGTGTGAGAGAGAAGCAGACACAGCCTGAGAGAGGAGGTACAGTGTGAGAGAGAAGCATACACAGCCTGAGAGAGGAGATACAGTGTGAGAGAGAAGCAGGCACAGCCTGAGAGAGGAGGTACAGTATGAGAGAGAAGCAGACACAGTCTGAGAGAGGAGGTACAGTGTGAGAGAGAAGCAGACACAGCCTGAGAGAGGAGGTACAGTGTGAGAGAGAAGCAGGCACAGCCTGAGAGAGGAGGTACAGTGTGAGAGAGAAGCAGGCACAGCCTGAGAGAGGAGGTACAGTGTGAGAGAGAAGCAGGCACAGCCTGAGAGAGGAGGTACAGTGTGAGAGAGAAGCATGCACAGCCAGAGAGAGTAGATACAGTGTGAGAGAGAAGCAGGCACAGCCTGAGAGAGGAGGTACAGTGTGAGAGAGATGCAGGCACAGCCTGAGAGAGGAGATACAGTGTGAGAGAGAAGCAGGCACAGCCTGAGAGAGGAGATACAGTGTGAGAGAGAAGCAGGCACAGCCTGAGAGAGGAGGTACAGTGTGAGAGAGAAGCAGGCACAGCCTGAGAGAGGAGATACAGTGTGAGAGAGAAGCAGACACAGCCTGAGAGAGGAGGTACAGTGTGAGAGAGAAGCAGGCACAGCCTGAGAGAGGAGGTACAGTGTGAGAGAGAAGCAGGCACAGCCTGAGAGAGGAGATACAGTGTGAGAGAGAAGCAGACACAGCCTGAGAGAGGAGATACAGTGTGAGAGAGAAGCAGGCACAGCCTGAGAGAGGAGGTACTGTGTGAGAGAGAAGCAGACACAGCCTGAGAGAGGAGATACAGTGTGAGAGAGAAGCAGACACAGCCTGAGAGAGGAGGTACAGTGTGAGAGAGAAGCAGACACAGCCTGAGAGAGGAGGTACAGTGTGAGAGAGAAGCAGACACAGCCTGAGAGAGGAGGTACAGTGTGAGAGAGAAGCAGGCACAGCCTGAGAGAGGAGGTACAGTGTGAGAGAGAAGCAGGCACAGCCTGAGAGAGGAGGTACAGTGTGAGAGAGAAGCAGACACAGCCTGAGAGAGGAGATACAGTGTGAGAGAGAAGCAGACACAGCCTGAAAGAGGAGATACTGTGTGAGAGAGAAGCAGACACAGCCTGAGAGAGGAGATACAGTGTGAGAGAGAAGCAGACACAGCCTGAGAGAGGAGATACAGTGTGAGAGAGAAGCAGGCACAGCCTGAGAGAGGAGATATAGTGTAACAGAGAGAGAAGCAGGCACAGCCTGAGAGGAGATACAGTGTGAGAGAGAAGCAGACACAGCCTGAGAGAGGAGGTACAGTGTGAGAGAGAAGCAGACACAGCCTGAGAGAGGAGGTACAGTGTGAGAGAGAAGCAGACACAGCCTGAGAGAGGAGGTACAGTGTGAGAGAGAAGCAGACACAGCCTGAGAGACGAGGTACAGTGTGAAAGAGAAGCAGACACAGCCTGAGAGAGGAGGTACAGTGTGAGAGAGAAGAAGACACAGCCTGAGAGAGGAGGTACAGTGTGAGAGAGAAGCAGGCACAGCCTGAGAGAGGAGGTACAGTGTGAGAGAGAAGCAGGCACAGCCTGAGAGAGGAGGTACAGTGTGAGAGAGAAGCAGACACAGCCTGAGTGAGGAGATACAGTGTGAGAGAGAAGCACACACAGCCTGAGAGACGGGGTACAGTGTGAGAGAGAAGCAGACACAGCCTGAGAGACGAGGTACAGTGTGAGAGAGAAGCAGGCACAGCCTGAGAGAGGAGGTACAGTGTGAGAGAGAAGCAGACACAGCCTGAGAGACGAGGTACAGTGTGAGAGAGAAGCAGGCACAGCCTGAGAGAGGAGATACAGTGTGAGAGAGAAGAAGGCACAGCCTGAGAGAGGAGATACAGTGTGAGAGAAAAGCAGGCACAGCCTGAGAGAGGAGGTACAGTGTGAGAGAGAAGCAGGCACAGCCTGAGAGAGGAGATACAGTGTGAGAGAGAAGCAGGCACAGCCTGAGAGAGGAGGTACAGTGTGAGAGAGAAGCAGACACAGCCTGAGAGACGAGGTACAGTGTGAGAGAGAAGGCACAGCCTGAGAGAGGAGATACAGTGTGAGAGAGAAGCAGGCACAGCCTGAGAGGGGAGGTACAGTGTGAGAGAGAAGCAGACACAGCCTGAGAGAGGAGGTACAGTGTGAGAGAGAAGCAGACACAGCCTGAGAGAGGAGGTACAGTGTGAGAGAGAAGCAGGCACAGCCTGAGAGAGGAGATACAGTGTGAGAGAGAAGCAGGCACAGCCTGAGAGAGGAGGTACAGTGTGAGAGAGAAGCAGGCACAGCCTGAGAGACGAGGTACAGTGTGAGAGAGAAGAAGGCACAGCCTGAGAGAGGAGGTACAGTGTGAGAGAGAAGAAGAAACAGCCTGAGAGAGGAGATACAGTGTGAGAGAGAAGCACACACAGCCTGAGAGAGGAGGTACAGTGTGAGAGAGAAGCAGACACAGCCTGAGAGAGGAGATACAGTGTGAGAGAGAAGCAGGCACAGCCTGAGAGAGGAGATATAGTGTAACAGAGAGAGAAGCAGGCACAGCCTGAGAGGAGATACAGTGTGAGAGAGAAGCAGACACAGCCTGAGAGAGGAGGTACAGTGTGAGAGAGAAGCAGACACAGCCTGAGAGAGGAGGTACAGTGTGAGAGAGAAGCAGACACAGCCTGAGAGAGGAGGTACAGTGTGAGAGAGAAGCAGACACAGCCTGAGAGACGAGGTACAGTGTGAAAGAGAAGCAGACACAGCCTGAGAGAGGAGGTACAGTGTGAGAGAGAAGCAGACACAGCCTGAGAGAGGAGGTACAGTGTGAGAGAGAAGCAGGCACAGCCTGAGAGAGGAGGTACAGTGTGAGAGAGAAGCAGGCACAGCCTGAGAGAGGAGGTACAGTGTGAGAGAGAAGCAGACACAGCCTGAGTGAGGAGATACAGTGTGAGAGAGAAGCACACACAGCCTGAGAGACGGGGTACAGTGTGAGAGAGAAGCAGACACAGCCTGAGAGACGAGGTACAGTGTGAGAGAGAAGCAGGCACAGCCTGAGAGAGGAGGTACAGTGTGAGAGAGAAGCAGACACAGCCTGAGAGACGAGGTACAGTGTGAGAGAGAAGCAGGCACAGCCTGAGAGAGGAGATACAGTGTGAGAGAGAAGAAGGCACAGCCTGAGAGAGGAGATACAGTGTGAGAGAAAAGCAGGCACAGCCTGAGAGAGGAGGTACAGTGTGAGAGAGAAGCAGGCACAGCCTGAGAGAGGAGATACAGTGTGAGAGAGAAGCAGGCACAGCCTGAGAGAGGAGGTACAGTGTGAGAGAGAAGCAGACACAGCCTGAGAGACGAGGTACAGTGTGAGAGAGAAGGCACAGCCTGAGAGAGGAGATACAGTGTGAGAGAGAAGCAGGCACAGCCTGAGAGGGGAGGTACAGTGTGAGAGAGAAGCAGACACAGCCTGAGAGAGGAGGTACAGTGTGAGAGAGAAGCAGACACAGCCTGAGAGAGGAGGTACAGTGTGAGAGAGAAGCAGGCACAGCCTGAGAGAGGAGATACAGTGTGAGAGAGAAGCAGGCACAGCCTGAGAGAGGAGGTACAGTGTGAGAGAGAAGCAGGCACAGCCTGAGAGACGAGGTACAGTGTGAGAGAGAAGAAGGCACAGCCTGAGAGAGGAGGTACAGTGTGAGAGAGAAGAAGAAACAGCCTGAGAGAGGAGATACAGTGTGAGAGAGAAGCACACACAGCCTGAGAGAGGAGGTACAGTGTGAGAGAGAAGCAGACACAGCCTGAGAGACGAGGTACAGTGTGAGAGAGAAGAAGGCACAGCCTGAGAGAGGAGATACAGTGTGAGAGAGAAGCAGGCACAGCCTGAGAGGGGAGGTACAGTGTGAGAGAGAAGCAGACACAGCCTGAGAGAGGAGGTACAGTGTGAGAGAGAAGCAGACACAGCCTGAGAGACGAGGTACAGTGTGAGAGAGAAGAAGGCACAGCCTGAGAGAGGAGGTACAGTGTGAGAGAGAAGAAGAAACAGCTTGAGAGAGGAGATACAGTGTGAGAGAGAAGCACACACAGCCTGAGAGAGGAGGTACAGTGTGAGAGAGAGAAGCAGACACAGCCTGAGAGAGGAGATACAGTGTGAGAGAGAGAAGCAGACACAGCCTGAGAGAGGAGGTACAGTGTGAGAGAGAGAAGCAGACACAGCCTGAGAGACGAGGTACAGTGTGAGAGAGAAGCAGGCACAGCCTGAGAGAGGAGGTACAGTGTGAGAGAGAAGCAGACACAGCCTGAGAGACGAGGTACAGTGTGAGAGAGAAGCAGACACAGCCTGAGAGAGGAGATACAGTGTGAGAGAGAAGCAGATACAGCCTGAGAGAGGAGATACAGTGTGAGAGAGATGCAGACACAGCCTGCGAGAGGAGGTACAGTGTGAGAGAGAAGCACACACAGCCTGAGAGAGGAGGTACAGTGTGAGAGAGAAGCAGACACAGCCTGAGAGAGGAGGTACAGTGTGAGAGAGAAGCAGGCACAGCCTGAGAGGAGGTACAGTGTGAGAGAGAAGCAGACACAGCCTGAGAGAGGAGATACAGTGTGAGAGAGAAGCAGGCACAGCCTGAGAGAGGAGGTACAGTGTGAGAGAGAAGCAGACACAGCCTGAGAGAGGAGGTACAGTGTGAGAGAGAAGCACACACAGCCTGAGAGAGGAGATACAGTGTGAGAGAGAAGCAGACACAGCCTGAGAGAGGAGATACGGTGTGAGAGAGAGAAGCAGACACAGCCTGAGAGAGGAGGTACAGTGTGAGAGAGAGAAGCAGACACAGCCTGAGAGTGGAGGTACAGTGTGAGAGAGAAGCAGGCACAGCCTCAGAGAGGAGGTACAGTGTGAGAGAGAAGCAGGCACAGCCTGAGAGAGGAGGTACAGTGTGAGAGAGAAGCAGACACAGCCTGAGAGACGAGGTACAGTGTGAGAGAGAAGCAGACACAGCCTGAGAGAGGAGATACAGTGTGAGAGAGAAGCAGATACAGCCTGAGAGAGGAGATACAGTGTGAGAGAGATGCAGACACAGCCTGCGAGAGGAGGTACAGTGTGAGAGAGAAGCACACACAGCCTGAGAGAGGAGGTACAGTGTGAGAGAGAAGCAGACACAGCCTGAGAGAGGAGGTACAGTGTGAGAGAGAAGCAGGCACAGCCTGAGAGGAGGTACAGTGTGAGAGAGAAGCAGACACAGCCTGAGAGAGGAGATACAGTGTGAGAGAGAAGCAGACACAGCCTGAGAGAGGAGGTACAGTGTGAGAGAGAAGCAGACACAGCCTGAGAGAGGAGGTACAGTGTGAGAGAGAAGCACACACAGCCTGAGAGAGGAGATACAGTGTGAGAGAGAAGCAGACACAGCCTGAGAGAGGAGATACGGTGTGAGAGAGAGAAGCAGACACAGCCTGAGAGAGGAGGTACAGTGTGAGAGAGAAGCAGACACAGCCTGAGAGTGGAGGTACAGTGTGAGAGAGAAGCAGGCACAGCCTCAGAGAGGAGGTACAGTGTGAGAGAGAAGCAGGCACAGCCTGAGAGAGGAGGTACAGTGTGAGAGAGAGAAGCAGACACAGCCTGAGAGAGGAGGTACAGTGTGAGAGAGAAGCAGGCACAGCCTGAGAGAGGAGTTACAGTGTGAGAGAGAAGCAGACACAGCCTGAGAGAGGAGGTACTGTGTGAGAAAGAGAGAAGCAGGCACAGCCTGAGAGAGGAGGTACAGTGTGAGAGAGAAGCAGGCACAGCCTGAGAGAGGAGATACAGTGTGAGAGAGAAGCAGACACAGCCTGAGAGAGGAGATACAGTGTGAGAGAGAAGCAGGCACAGCCTGAGAGAGGAGATACAGTGTGAGAGAGAAGCAGGCACAGCCTGAGAGAGGAGGTACAGTGTGAGAGAGAAGCAGGCACAGCCTGAGAGAGGAGATACAGTGTGAGAGAGAAGCAGACACAGCCTGAGAGAGGAGATACAGTGTGAGAGAGAAGCAGGCACAGCCTGAGAGAGGAGATACAGTGTGAGAGAGAAGCAGGCACAGCCTGAGAGAGGAGATACAGTGTGAGAGAGAAGCAGGCACAGCCTGAGAGAGGAGGTACAGTGTGAGAGAGAAGCAGGCACAGCCTGAGAGAGGAGGTACAGTGTGAGAGAGAAGCAGGCACAGCCTGAGAGAGGAGATACAGTGTGAGAGAGAAGCAGGCACAGCCTGAGAGAGGAGGTACAGTGTGAGAGAGAAGCACGCACAGCCTGAGAGAGGAGATACAGTGTGAGAGAGAAGCAGGCACAGCCTGAGAGAGGAGGTACAGTGTGAGAGAGAAGCAGACACAGCCTGAGAGAGGAGATACAGTGTGAGAGAGAAGCAGGCACAGCCTGAGAGAGGAGATACAGTGTGAGAGAGAAGCAGGCACAGCCTGAGAGAGGAGATACAGTGTGAGAGAGAAGCAGGCACAGCCTGAGAGAGGAGATACAGTGTGAGAGAGAAGCAGGCACAGCCTGAGAGAGGAGGTACAGTGTGAGAGAGAAGCAGACACAGCCTGAGAGAGGAGGTACAGTGTGAGAGAGAAGCAGGCACAGCCTGAGAGAGGAGATACAGTGTGAGAGAGAAGCAGGCACAGCCTGAGAGAGGAGGTACAGTGTGAGAGAGAAGCAGACACAGCCTGAGAGAGGAGGTACAGTGTGAGAGAGAAGCAGACACAGCCTGAGAGAGGAGGTACAGTGTGAGAGAGAAGCAGGCACAGCCTGAGAGAGGAGATACAGTGTGAGAGAGAAGCAGACACAGCCTGAGAGAGGAGGTACAGTGTGAGAGAGAAGCATACACAGCCTGAGAGAGGAGATACAGTGTGAGAGAGAAGCAGGCACAGCCTGAGAGAGGAGGTACAGTATGAGAGAGAAGCAGACACAGCCTGAGAGAGGAGGTACAGTGTGAGAGAGAAGCAGACACAGCCTGAGAGAGGAGGTACAGTGTGAGAGAGAAGCAGGCACAGCCTGAGAGAGGAGGTACAGTGTGAGAGAGAAGCAGGCACAGCCTGAGAGAGGAGGTACAGTGTGAGAGAGAAGCAGGCACAGCCTGAGAGAGGAGGTACAGTGTGAGAGAGAAGCATGCACAGCCAGAGAGAGTAGATACAGTGTGAGAGAGAAGCAGGCACAGCCTGAGAGAGGAGGTACAGTGTGAGAGAGATGCAGGCACAGCCTGAGAGAGGAGATACAGTGTGAGAGAGAAGCAGGCACAGCCTGAGAGAGGAGATACAGTGTGAGAGAGAAGCAGGCACAGCCTGAGAGAGGAGGTACAGTGTGAGAGAGAAGCAGGCACAGCCTGAGAGAGGAGATACAGTGTGAGAGAGAAGCAGACACAGCCTGAGAGAGGAGGTACAGTGTGAGAGAGAAGCAGGCACAGCCTGAGAGAGGAGGTACAGTGTGAGAGAGAAGCAGGCACAGCCTGAGAGAGGAGATACAGTGTAACAGAGAGCGAAGCAGGCACAGCCTGAGAGAGATGATACAGTGTGTGAGAGAGAAGCAGACACAGCCTGAGAGACGAGGTACAGTGTGAGAGAGAAGCAGACACAGCCTGAGAGAGGAGGTACAGTGTGAGAGAGAAGCAGGCACAGCCTGAGAGACGAGGTACAGTGTGAGAGAGAAGCAGACACAGCCTGAGAGAGGAGGTACAGTGTGAGAGAGAAGCAGACACAGCCTGAGAGAGGAGATACAGTGTGAGAGAGAGAAGCAGACACAGCCTGAGAGAGTAGGTACAGTGTGAGAGAGAAGCAGACACAGCCTGAGAGAGGAGATACAGTGTGAGAGAGAGAAGCAGACACAGCCTGAGAGAGGAGGTACAGTGTGAGAGAGAAGCAGACACAGCCAGAGAGAGGCGGTACAGTGTGAGAGAGAAGCAGGCACAGCCTGAGAGAGGAGGTACAGTGTGAGAGAGAAGCAGGCACAGCCTGAGAGAGGAGGTACAGTGTGAGAGAGAAGCACACACAGCCTGAGAGAGGAGGTACAGTGTGAGAGAGAAGCAGACACAGCCTGAGAGAGGAGATACAGTGTGAGAGAGAAGCAGGCACAGCCTGAGAGAGGAGATACAGTGTAACAGAGAGAGAAGCAGACACAGCCTGAGAGAGGAGGTACAGTGTGAGAGAGAAGCACACACAGCCTGAGAGAGGAGATACAGTGTGAGAGAGAAGCACACACAGCCTGAGAGAGGAGATACAGTGTGAGAGAGAAGCAGGCACAGCCTGAGAGAGGAGGTACTGTGTGAGAGAGAAGCAGACACAGCCTGAGAGAGGAGATACAGTGTGAGAGAGAAGCAGACACAGCCTGAGAGAGGAGGTACAGTGTGAGAGAGAAGCAGGCACAGCCTGAGAGAGGAGGTACAGTGTGAGAGAGAAGCAGACACAGCCTGAGAGAGGAGGTACAGTGTGAGAGAGAAGAAGAAACAGCCTGAGAGAGGAGATACAGTGTGAGAGAGAAGCAGACACAGCCTGAGAGAGGAGGTACAGTGTGAGAGAGAAGCAGACACAGCCTGAGAGACGAGGTACAGTGTGAGAGAGAAGCAGGCACAGCCTGAGAGACGAGGTACAGTGTGAGAGAGAAGCAGACACAGCCTGAGAGAGGAGGTACAGTGTGAGAGAGAAGCAGACACAGCCTGAGAGAGGAGATACAGTGTGAGAGAGAGAAGCAGACACAGCCTGAGAGAGGAGGTACAGTGTGAGAGAGAAGCAGACACAGCCTGAGAGAGGAGATACAGTGTGAGAGAGAGAAGCAGACACAGCCTGAGAGAGGAGGTACAGTGTGAGAGAGAAGCAGACACAGCCTGAGAGAGGAGATACAGTGTGAGAGAGAGAAGCAGGCACAGCCTGAGAGAGGAGGTACTGTGTGAGAGAGAAGCAGACACAGCCTGAGAGAGGAGATACAGTGTGAGAGAGAAGCAGACACAGCCTGAGAGAGGAGGTACAGTGTGAGAGAGAAGCAGGCACAGCCTGAGAGAGGAGGTACAGTGTGAGAGAGAAGCAGACACAGCCTGAGAGAGGAGGTACAGTGTGAGAGAGAAGAAGAAACAGCCTGAGAGAGGAGATACAGTGTGAGAGAGAAGCAGACACAGCCTGAGAGAGGAGGTACAGTGTGAGAGAGAAGCAGACACAGCCTGAGAGAGGAGGTACAGTGTGAGAGAGAAGCAGGCACAGCCTGAGAGACGAGGTACAGTGTGAGAGAGAAGCAGACACAGCCTGAGAGAGGAGGTACAGTGTGAGAGAGAAGCAGACACAGCCTGAGAGAGGAGATACAGTGTGAGAGAGAGAAGCAGACACAGCCTGAGAGAGGAGGTACAGTGTGAGAGAGAAGCAGACACAGCCTGAGAGAGGAGATACAGTGTGAGGGAGAGAAGCAGACACAGCCTGAGAGAGGAGGTACAGTGTGAGAGAGAAGCAGACACAGCCTGAGAGAGGCGGTACAGTGTGAGAGAGAAGCAGGCACAGCCTGAGAGAGGAGGTACAGTGTGAGAGAGAAGCAGGCACAGCCTGAGAGAGGAGGTACAGTGTGAGAGAGAAGCAGACACAGCCTGAGAGAGGAGATACAGTGTGAGAGAGAAGCAGACACAGCCTGAGAGAGGAGATACAGTGTGAGAGAGAAGCAGGCACAGCCTGAGAGAGGAGATACAGTGTAACAGAGAGAGAAGCAGACACAGCCTGAGAGAGGAGGTACAGTGTGAGAGAGAAGCACACACAGCCTGAGAGAGGAGATACAGTGTGAGAGAGAAGCACACACAGCCTGAGAGAGGAGATACAGTGTGAGAGAGAAGCAGGCACAGCCTGAGAGAGGAGGTACTGTGTGAGAGAGAAGCAGACACAGCCTGAGAGAGGAGATACAGTGTGAGAGAGAAGCAGACACAGCCTGAGAGAGGAGGTACAGTGTGAGAGAGAAGCAGGCACAGCCTGAGAGAGGAGGTACAGTGTGAGAGAGAAGCAGACACAGCCTGAGAGAGGAGGTACAGTGTGAGAGAGAAGAAGAAACAGCCTGAGAGAGGAGATACAGTGTGAGAGAGAAGCAGACACAGCCTGAGAGAGGAGGTACAGTGTGAGAGAGAAGCAGACACAGCCTGAGAGACGAGGTACAGTGTGAGAGAGAAGAAGGCACAGCCTGAGAGAGGAGATACAGTGTGAGAGAGAAGCAGGCACAGCCTGAGAGGGGAGGTACAGTGTGAGAGAGAAGCAGACACAGCCTGAGAGAGGAGGTACAGTGTGAGAGAGAAGCAGACACAGCCTGAGAGACGAGGTACAGTGTGAGAGAGAAGAAGGCACAGCCTGAGAGAGGAGGTACAGTGTGAGAGAGAAGAAGAAACAGCTTGAGAGAGGAGATACAGTGTGAGAGAGAAGCACACACAGCCTGAGAGAGGAGGTACAGTGTGAGAGAGAGAAGCAGACACAGCCTGAGAGAGGAGATACAGTGTGAGAGAGAGAAGCAGACACAGCCTGAGAGAGGAGGTACAGTGTGAGAGAGAGAAGCAGACACAGCCTGAGAGACGAGGTACAGTGTGAGAGAGAAGCAGGCACAGCCTGAGAGAGGAGGTACAGTGTGAGAGAGAAGCAGACACAGCCTGAGAGAGGAGATACAGTGTGAGAGAGAAGCAGACACAGCCTGAGAGAGGAGATACAGTGTGAGAGAGATGCAGACACAGCCTGCGAGAGGAGGTACAGTGTGAGAGAGAAGCACACACAGCCTGAGAGAGGAGGTACAGTGTGAGAGAGAAGCAGACACAGCCTGAGAGAGGAGGTACAGTGTGAGAGAGAAGCAGGCACAGCCTGAGAGGAGGTACAGTGTGAGAGAGAAGCAGACACAGCCTGAGAGAGGAGATACAGTGTGAGAGAGAAGCAGACACAGCCTGAGAGAGGAGGTACAGTGTGAGAGAGAAGCAGACACAGCCTGAGAGAGGAGGTACAGTGTGAGAGAGAAGCACACACAGCCTGAGAGAGGAGATACAGTGTGAGAGAGAAGCAGACACAGCCTGAGAGAGGAGATACGGTGTGAGAGAGAGAAGCAGACACAGCCTGAGAGAGGAGATACAGTGTGAGAGAGAGAGAAGCAGACACAGCCTGAGAGAGGAGGTACAGTGTGAGAGAGAAGCACACACAGCCTGAGAGAGGAGATACAGTGTGAGAGAGAAGCACACACAGCCTGAGAGAGGAGATACAGTGTGAGAGAGCAGCAGGCACAGCCTGAGAGAGGAGGTACTGTGTGAGAGAGAAGCAGACACAGCCTGAGAGAGGAGATACAGTGTGAGAGAGAAGCAGACACAGCCTGAGAGAGGAGGTACAGTGTGAGAGAGAAGAAGAAACAGCCTGAGAGAGGAGATACAGTGTGAGAGAGAAGCAGACACAGCCTGAGAGAGGAGGTACAGTGTGAGAGAGAAGCAGACACAGCCTGAGAGACGAGGTACAGTGTGAGAGAGAAGAAGGCACAGCCTGAGAGAGGAGATACAGTGTGAGAGAGAAGCAGGCACAGCCTGAGAGGGGAGGTACAGTGTGAGAGAGAAGCAGACACAGCCTGAGAGAGGAGGTACAGTGTGAGAGAGAAGCAGACACAGCCTGAGAGACGAGGTACAGTGTGAGAGAGAAGAAGGCACAGCCTGAGAGAGGAGGTACAGTGTGAGAGAGAAGAAGAAACAGCTTGAGAGAGGAGATACAGTGTGAGAGAGAAGCACACACAGCCTGAGAGAGGAGGTACAGTGTGAGAGAGAGAAGCAGACACAGCCTGAGAGAGGAGATACAGTGTGAGAGAGAGAAGCAGACACAGCCTGAGAGAGGAGGTACAGTGTGAGAGAGAGAAGCAGACACAGCCTGAGAGACGAGGTACAGTGTGAGAGAGAAGCAGGCACAGCCTGAGAGAGGAGGTACAGTGTGAGAGAGAAGCAGACACAGCCTGAGAGAGGAGATACAGTGTGAGAGAGAAGCAGACACAGCCTGAGAGAGGAGATACAGTGTGAGAGAGATGCAGACACAGCCTGCGAGAGGAGGTACAGTGTGAGAGAGAAGCACACACAGCCTGAGAGAGGAGGTACAGTGTGAGAGAGAAGCAGACACAGCCTGAGAGAGGAGGTACAGTGTGAGAGAGAAGCAGGCACAGCCTGAGAGGAGGTACAGTGTGAGAGAGAAGCAGACACAGCCTGAGAGAGGAGATACAGTGTGAGAGAGAAGCAGACACAGCCTGAGAGAGGAGGTACAGTGTGAGAGAGAAGCAGACACAGCCTGAGAGAGGAGGTACAGTGTGAGAGAGAAGCACACACAGCCTGAGAGAGGAGATACAGTGTGAGAGAGAAGCAGACACAGCCTGAGAGAGGAGATACGGTGTGAGAGAGAGAAGCAGACACAGCCTGAGAGAGGAGATACAGTGTGAGAGAGAGAAGCAGACACAGCCTGAGAGAGGAGGTACAGTGTGAGAGAGAAGCAGACACAGCCTGAGAGTGGAGGTACAGTGTGAGAGAGAAGCAGGCACAGCCTCAGAGAGGAGGTACAGTGTGAGAGAGAAGCAGGCACAGCCTGAGAGAGGAGGTACAGTGTGAGAGAGAGAAGCAGACACAGCCTGAGAGAGGAGGTACAGTGTGAGAGAGAAGCAGGCACAGCCTGAGAGAGGAGTTACAGTGTGAGAGAGAAGCAGACACAGCCTGAGAGAGGAGGTACTGTGTGAGAAAGAGAGAAGCAGGCACAGCCTGAGAGAGGAGGTACAGTGTGAGAGAGAAGCAGGCACAGCCTGAGAGAGGAGATACAGTGTGAGAGAGAAGCAGACACAGCCTGAGAGAGGAGATACAGTGTAACAGGGAGAGAAGCAGGCACAGCCTGAGAGAGGAGGTACAGTGTGAGAGAGAAGCACACACAGCCTGAGAGAGGAGATACAGTGTGAGAGAGAAGCAGGCACAGCCTGAGAGAGGAGATACAGTGTGAGAGAGAAGCAGGCACAGCCTGAGAGAGGAGGTACAGTGTGAGAGAGAAGCAGGCACAACCTGAGAGAGGAGATACAGTGTGAGAGAGAAGCAGGCACAGCCTGAGAGAGGAGATACAGTGTGAGAGAGAAGCAGGCACAGCCTGAGAGAGGAAGTACAGTGTGAGAGAGAAGCAGGCACAGCCTGAGAGAGGAGGTACAGTGTGAGAGAGAAGCAGGCACAGCCTGAGAGAGGAGATACAGTGTGAGAGAGAAGCAGGCACAGCCTGAGAGAGGAGGTACAGTGTGAGAGAGAAGCACGCACAGCCTGAGAGAGGAGATACAGTGTGAGAGAGAAGCAGGCACAGCCTGAGAGAGGAGGTACAGTGTGAGAGAGAAGCAGACACAGCCTGAGAGAGGAGATACAGTGTGAGAGAGAAGCAGGCACAGCCTGAGAGAGGAGATACAGTGTGAGAGAGAAGCAGGCACAGCCTGAGAGAGGAGATACAGTGTGAGAGAGAAGCAGGCACAGCCTGAGAGAGGAGATACAGTGTGAGAGAGAAGCAGACACAGCCTGAGAGAGGAGGTACAGTGTGAGAGAGAAGCATACACAGCCTGAGAGAGGAGATACAGTGTGAGAGAGAAGCAGGCACAGCCTGAGAGAGGAGGTACAGTATGAGAGAGAAGCAGACACAGCCTGAGAGAGGAGGTACAGTGTGAGAGAGAAGCAGACACAGCCTGAGAGAGGAGGTACAGTGTGAGAGAGAAGCAGGCACAGCCTGAGAGAGGAGGTACAGTGTGAGAGAGAAGCAGGCACAGCCTGAGAGAGGAGGTACAGTGTGAGAGAGAAGCAGGCACAGCCTGAGAGAGGAGGTACAGTGTGAGAGAGAAGCATGCACAGCCAGAGAGAGTAGATACAGTGTGAGAGAGAAGCAGGCACAGCCTGAGAGAGGAGGTACAGTGTGAGAGAGAAGCAGGCACAGCCTGAGAGAGGAGATACAGAGTGAGAGAGAAGCAGGCACAGCCTGAGAGAGGAGATACAGTGTGAGAGAGAATCAGGCACAGCCTGAGAGAGGAGGTACAGTGTGAGAGAGAAGCAGGCACAGCCTGAGAGAGGAGATACAGTGTGAGAGAGAAGCAGACACAGCCTGAGAGAGGAGATACAGTGTGAGAGAGAGAGAAGCACACACAGCCTGAGAGAGGAGGTACAGTGTGAGAGAGAAGCAGACACAGCCTGAGAGAGGAGGTACAGTGTGAGAGAGAAGCAGGCACAGCCTGAGAGGAGGTACAGTGTGAGAGAGAAGCAGACACAGCCTGAGAGAGGAGATACAGTGTGAGAGAGAAGCAGACACAGCCTGAGAGAGGAGGTACAGTGTGAGAGAGAAGCAGACACAGCCTGAGAGAGGAGGTACAGTGTGAGAGAGAAGCACACACAGCCTGAGAGAGGAGATACAGTGTGAGAGAGAAGCAGACACAGCCTGAGAGAGGAGATACGGTGTGAGAGAGAGAAGCAGACACAGCCTGAGAGAGGAGATACAGTGTGAGAGAGAGAGAAGCAGACACAGCCTGAGAGAGGAGGTACAGTGTGAGAGAGAAGCACACACAGCCTGAGAGAGGAGATACAGTGTGAGAGAGAAGCACACACAGCCTGAGAGAGGAGATACAGTGTGAGAGAGCAGCAGGCACAGCCTGAGAGAGGAGGTACTGTGTGAGAGAGAAGCAGACACAGCCTGAGAGAGGAGATACAGTGTGAGAGAGAAGCAGACACAGCCTGAGAGAGGAGGTACAGTGTGAGAGAGAAGCAGGCACAGCCTGAGAGAGGAGGTACAGTGTGAGAGAGAAGCAGACACAGCCTGAGAGAGGAGGTACAGTGTGAGAGAGAAGAAGAAACAGCCTGAGAGAGGAGATACAGTGTGAGAGAGAAGCAGACACAGCCTGAGAGAGGAGGTACAGTGTGAGAGAGAAGCAGACACAGCCTGAGAGACGAGGTACAGTGTGAGAGAGAAGAAGGCACAGCCTGAGAGAGGAGATACAGTGTGAGAGAGAAGCAGGCACAGCCTGAGAGGGGAGGTACAGTGTGAGAGAGAAGCAGACACAGCCTGAGAGAGGAGGTACAGTGTGAGAGAGAAGCAGACACAGCCTGAGAGACGAGGTACAGTGTGAGAGAGAAGAAGGCACAGCCTGAGAGAGGAGGTACAGTGTGAGAGAGAAGAAGAAACAGCTTGAGAGAGGAGATACAGTGTGAGAGAGAAGCACACACAGCCTGAGAGAGGAGGTACAGTGTGAGAGAGAGAAGCAGACACAGCCTGAGAGAGGAGATACAGTGTGAGAGAGAGAAGCAGACACAGCCTGAGAGAGGAGGTACAGTGTGAGAGAGAGAAGCAGACACAGCCTGAGAGACGAGGTACAGTGTGAGAGAGAAGCAGGCACAGCCTGAGAGAGGAGGTACAGTGTGAGAGAGAAGCAGACACAGCCTGAGAGAGGAGATACAGTGTGAGAGAGAAGCAGACACAGCCTGAGAGAGGAGATACAGTGTGAGAGAGATGCAGACACAGCCTGCGAGAGGAGGTACAGTGTGAGAGAGAAGCACACACAGCCTGAGAGAGGAGGTACAGTGTGAGAGAGAAGCAGACACAGCCTGAGAGAGGAGGTACAGTGTGAGAGAGAAGCAGGCACAGCCTGAGAGGAGGTACAGTGTGAGAGAGAAGCAGACACAGCCTGAGAGAGGAGATACAGTGTGAGAGAGAAGCAGACACAGCCTGAGAGAGGAGGTACAGTGTGAGAGAGAAGCAGACACAGCCTGAGAGAGGAGGTACAGTGTGAGAGAGAAGCACACACAGCCTGAGAGAGGAGATACAGTGTGAGAGAGAAGCAGACACAGCCTGAGAGAGGAGATACGGTGTGAGAGAGAGAAGCAGACACAGCCTGAGAGAGGAGATACAGTGTGAGAGAGAGAAGCAGACACAGCCTGAGAGAGGAGGTACAGTGTGAGAGAGAAGCAGACACAGCCTGAGAGTGGAGGTACAGTGTGAGAGAGAAGCAGGCACAGCCTCAGAGAGGAGGTACAGTGTGAGAGAGAAGCAGGCACAGCCTGAGAGAGGAGGTACAGTGTGAGAGAGAGAAGCAGACACAGCCTGAGAGAGGAGGTACAGTGTGAGAGAGAAGCAGGCACAGCCTGAGAGAGGAGTTACAGTGTGAGAGAGAAGCAGACACAGCCTGAGAGAGGAGGTACTGTGTGAGAAAGAGAGAAGCAGGCACAGCCTGAGAGAGGAGGTACAGTGTGAGAGAGAAGCAGGCACAGCCTGAGAGAGGAGATACAGTGTGAGAGAGAAGCAGACACAGCCTGAGAGAGGAGATACAGTGTAACAGGGAGAGAAGCAGGCACAGCCTGAGAGAGGAGGTACAGTGTGAGAGAGAAGCACACACAGCCTGAGAGAGGAGATACAGTGTGAGAGAGAAGCAGGCACAGCCTGAGAGAGGAGATACAGTGTGAGAGAGAAGCAGGCACAGCCTGAGAGAGGAGGTACAGTGTGAGAGAGAAGCAGGCACAACCTGAGAGAGGAGATACAGTGTGAGAGAGAAGCAGGCACAGCCTGAGAGAGGAGATACAGTGTG
Organism: Ascaphus truei; assembly: GCF_040206685.1. Lineage (NCBI taxonomy): Eukaryota > Metazoa > Chordata > Amphibia > Anura > Ascaphidae > Ascaphus > Ascaphus truei. Next base: position 213,989 of record NW_027456827.1, read on the forward strand.
AGAGAGAAGCAGGCACAGCCTGAGAGAGGAAGTACAGTGTGAGAGAGAAGCAGGCACAGCCTGAGAGAGGAGGTACAGTGTGAGAGAGAAGCAGGCACAGCCTGAGAGAGGAGATACAGTGTGAGAGAGAAGCAGGCACAGCCTGAGAGAGGAGGTACAGTGTGAGAGAGAAGCACGCACAGCCTGAGAGAGGAGATACAGTGTGAGAGAGAAGCAGGCACAGCCTGAGAGAGGAGGTACAGTGTGAGAGAGAAGCAGACACAGCCTGAGAGAGGAGATACAGTGTGAGAGAGAAGCAGGCACAGCCTGAGAGAGGAGATACAGTGTGAGAGAGAAGCAGGCACAGCCTGAGAGAGGAGATACAGTGTGAGAGAGAAGCAGGCACAGCCTGAGAGAGGAGATACAGTGTGAGAGAGAAGCAGACACAGCCTGAGAGAGGAGGTACAGTGTGAGAGAGAAGCATACACAGCCTGAGAGAGGAGATACAGTGTGAGAGAGAAGCAGGCACAGCCTGAGAGAGGAGGTACAGTATGAGAGAGAAGCAGACACAGCCTGAGAGAGGAGGTACAGTGTGAGAGAGAAGCAGACACAGCCTGAGAGAGGAGGTACAGTGTGAGAGAGAAGCAGGCACAGCCTGAGAGAGGAGGTACAGTGTGAGAGAGAAGCAGGCACAGCCTGAGAGAGGAGGTACAGTGTGAGAGAGAAGCAGGCACAGCCTGAGAGAGGAGGTACAGTGTGAGAGAGAAGCATGCACAGCCAGAGAGAGTAGATACAGTGTGAGAGAGAAGCAGGCACAGCCTGAGAGAGGAGGTACAGTGTGAGAGAGAAGCAGGCACAGCCTGAGAGAGGAGATACAGAGTGAGAGAGAAGCAGGCACAGCCTGAGAGAGGAGATACAGTGTGAGAGAGAATCAGGCACAGCCTGAGAGAGGAGGTACAGTGTGAGAGAGAAGCAGGCACAGCCTGAGAGAGGAGATACAGTGTGAGAGAGAAGCAGACACAGCCTGAGAGAGGAGGTACAGTGTGAGAGAGAAGCAGGCACAGCCTGAGAGAGGAGGTACAGTGTGAGAGAGAAGCAGGCACAGCCTGAGAGAGGAGATACAGTGTAACAGAGAGCGAAGCAGGCACAGCCTGAGAGAGATGATACAGTGTGTGAGAGAGAAGCAGACACAGCCTGAGAGACGAGGTACAGTGTGAGAGAGAAGCAGACACAGCCTGAGAGAGGAGGTACAGTGTGAGAGAGAAGCAGGCACAGCCTGAGAGACGAGGTACAGTGTGAGAGAGAAGCAGACACAGCCTGAGAGAGGAGGTACAGTGTGAGAGAGAAGCAGACACAGCCTGAGAGAGGAGATACAGTGTGAGAGAGAGAAGCAGACACAGCCTGAGAGAGGAGGTACAGTGTGAGAGAGAAGCAGACACAGCCTGAGAGAGGAGATACAGTGTGAGAGAGAGAAGCAGACACAGCCTGAGAGAGGCGTTACAGTGTGAGAGAGAAGCAGGCACAGCCTGAGAGAGGAGGTACAGTGTGAGAGAGAAGCAGGCACAGCCTGAGAGAGGAGGTACAGTGTGAGAGAGAAGCACACACAGCCTGAGAGAGGAGGTACAGTGTGAGAGAGAAGCAGACACAGCCTGAGAGAGGAGGTACAGTGTGAGAGAGAAGCAGGCACAGCCTGAGAGAGGAGGTACAGTGTGAGAGAGAAGCAGGCACAGCCTGAGAGAGGAGGTACAGTGTGAGAGAGAAGCAGACACAGCCTGAGAGAGGAGATACAGTGTGAGAGAGAAGCAGACACAGCCTGAAAGAGGAGATACAGTGTGAGAGAGAAGCAGGCACAGCCTGAGAGTCGAGGTACAGTGTGAGAGAGAAGCAGACACAGCCTGAGAGAGGAGGTACAGTGTGAGAGAGAAGCAGACACAGCCTGAGAGAGGAGGTACAGTGTGAGAGAGAAGCAGGCACAGCCTGAGAGAGGACGTACAGTGTGAGAGAGAAGCAGGCACAGCCTGAGAGAGGAGGTACAGTGTGAGAGAGAAGCAGACACAGCCTGAGTGAGGAGATACAGTGTGAGAGAGAAGCACACACAGCCTGAGAGAGGAGGTACAGTGTGAGAGAGAAGCAGACACAGCCTGAGAGACGAGGTACAGTGTGAGAGAGAAGCAGGCACAGCCTGAGAGAGGAGGTACAGTGTGAGAGAGAAGCAGACACAGCCTGAGAGACGAGGTACAGTGTGAGAGAGAAGCAGGCACAGCCTGAGAGAGGAGATACAGTGTGAGAGAGAAGCAGGCACAGCCTGAGAGAGGAGATACAGTGTGAGAGAAAAGCAGGCACAGCCTGAGAGAGGAGGTACAGTGTGAGAGAGAAGCAGGCACAGCCTGAGAGAGGAGATACAGTGTGAGAGAGAAGCAGGCACAGCCTGAGAGAGGAGGTACAGTGTGAGAGAGAAGCAGACACAGCCTGAGAGACGAGGTACAGTGTGAGAGAGAAGGCACAGCCTGAGAGAGGAGATACAGTGTGAGAGAGAAGCAGGCACAGCCTGAGAGGGGAGGTACAGTGTGAGAGAGAAGCAGACACAGCCTGAGAGAGGAGGTACAGTGTGAGAGAGAAGCAGACACAGCCTGAGAGACGAGGTACAGTGTGAGAGAGAAGAAGGCACAGCCTGAGAGAGGAGGTACAGTGTGAGAGAGAAGAAGAAACAGCCTGAGAGAGGAGATACAGTGTGAGAGAGAAGCACACACAGCCTGAGAGAGGAGGTACAGTGTGAGAGAGAAGCAGACACAGCCTGAGAGACGAGGTACAGTGTGAGAGAGAAGAAGGCACAGCCTGAGAGAGGAGATACAGTGTGAGAGAGAAGCAGGCACAGCCTGAGAGGGGAGGTACAGTGTGAGAGAGAAGCAGACACAGCCTGAGAGAGGAGGTACAGTGTGAGAGAGAAGCAGACACAGCCTGAGAGACGAGGTACAGTGTGAGAGAGAAGAAGGCACAGCCTGAGAGAGGAGGTACAGTGTGAGAGAGAAGAAGAAACAGCTTGAGAGAGGAGATACAGTGTGAGAGAGAAGCACACACAGCCTGAGAGAGGAGGTACAGTGTGAGAGAGAGAAGCAGACACAGCCTGAGAGAGGAGATACAGTGTGAGAGAGAAGCAGACACAGCCTGAGAGAGGAGGTACAGTGTGAGAGAGAGAAGCAGACACAGCCTGAGAGACGAGGTACAGTGTGAGAGAGAAGCAGGCACAGCCTGAGAGAGGAGGTACAGTGTGAGAGAGAAGCAGACACAGCCTGAGAGACGAGGTACAGTGTGAGAGAGAAGCAGACACAGCCTGAGAGAGGAGATACAGTGTGAGAGAGAGAAGCAGACACAGCCTGAGAGACGAGGTACAGTGTGAGAGAGAAGCAGGCACAGCCTGAGAGAGGAGGTACAGTGTGAGAGAGAAGCAGACACAGCCTGAGAGACGAGGTACAGTGTGAGAGAGAAGCAGACACAGCCTGAGAGAGGAGATACAGTGTGAGAGAGATGCAGACACAGCCTGCGAGAGGAGGTACAGTGTGAGAGAGAAGCACACACAGCCTGAGAGACGAGGTACAGTGTGAGAGAGAAGCAGGCACAGCCTGAGAGAGGAGGTACAGTGTGAGAGAGAAGCAGACACAGCCTGAGAGAGGAGGTACAGTGTGAGAGAGAGAAGCAGACACAGCCTGAGAGACGAGGTACAGTGTGAGAGAGAAGCAGGCACAGCCTGAGAGAGGAGGTACAGTGTGAGAGAGAAGCAGACACAGCCTGAGAGACGAGGTACAGTGTGAGAGAGAAGCAGGCACAGCCTGAGAGAGGAGATACAGTGTGAGAGAGAAGCAGGCACAGCCTGAGAGAGGAGATACAGTGTGAGAGAAAAGCAGGCACAGCCTGAGAGAGGAGGTACAGTGTGAGAGAGAAGCAGGCACAGCCTGAGAGAGGAGATACAGTGTGAGAGAGAAGCAGGCACAGCCTGAGAGAGGAGGTACAGTGTGAGAGAGAAGCAGACACAGCCTGAGAGACGAGGTACAGTGTGAGAGAGAAGGCACAGCCTGAGAGAGGAGATACAGTGTGAGAGAGAAGCAGGCACAGCCTGAGAGGGGAGGTACAGTGTGAGAGAGAAGCAGACACAGCCTGAGAGAGGAGGTACAGTGTGAGAGAGAAGCAGACACAGCCTGAGAGACGAGGTACAGTGTGAGAGAGAAGAAGGCACAGCCTGAGAGAGGAGGTACAGTGTGAGAGAGAAGAAGAAACAGCCTGAGAGAGGAGATACAGTGTGAGAGAGAAGCACACACAGCCTGAGAGAGGAGGTACAGTGTGAGAGAGAAGCAGACACAGCCTGAGAGACGAGGTACAGTGTGAGAGAGAAGAAGGCACAGCCTGAGAGAGGAGATACAGTGTGAGAGAGAAGCAGGCACAGCCTGAGAGGGGAGGTACAGTGTGAGAGAGAAGCAGACACAGCCTGAGAGAGGAGGTACAGTGTGAGAGAGAAGCAGACACAGCCTGAGAGACGAGGTACAGTGTGAGAGAGAAGAAGGCACAGCCTGAGAGAGGAGGTACAGTGTGAGAGAGAAGAAGAAACAGCTTGAGAGAGGAGATACAGTGTGAGAGAGAAGCACACACAGCCTGAGAGAGGAGGTACAGTGTGAGAGAGAGAAGCAGACACAGCCTGAGAGAGGAGATACAGTGTGAGAGAGAAGCAGACACAGCCTGAGAGAGGAGGTACAGTGTGAGAGAGAGAAGCAGACACAGCCTGAGAGACGAGGTACAGTGTGAGAGAGAAGCAGGCACAGCCTGAGAGAGGAGGTACAGTGTGAGAGAGAAGCAGACACAGCCTGAGAGACGAGGTACAGTGTGAGAGAGAAGCAGACACAGCCTGAGAGAGGAGATACAGTGTGAGAGAGAGAAGCAGACACAGCCTGAGAGACGAGGTACAGTGTGAGAGAGAAGCAGGCACAGCCTGAGAGAGGAGATACAGTGTGAGAGAGAAGCAGACACAGCCTGAGAGACGAGGTACAGTGTGAGAGAGAAGCAGACACAGCCTGAGAGAGGAGATACAGTGTGAGAGAGATGCAGACACAGCCTGCGAGAGGAGGTACAGTGTGAGAGAGAAGCACACACAGCCTGAGAGACGAGGTACAGTGTGAGAGAGAAGCAGGCACAGCCTGAGAGAGGAGGTACAGTGTGAGAGAGAAGCAGACACAGCCTGAGAGAGGAGGTACAGTGTGAGAGAGAGAAGCAGACACAGCCTGAGAGACGAGGTACAGTGTGAGAGAGAAGCAGGCACAGCCTGAGAGAGGAGGTACAGTGTGAGAGAGAAGCAGGCACAGCCTGAGAGAGGAGGTACAGTGTGAGAGAGAAGCAGACACAGCCTGAGAGAGGAGATACAGTGTGAGAGAGAAGCAGACACAGCCTGAGAGAGGAGATACAGTGTGAGAGAGATGCAGACACAGCCTGCGAGAGGAGGTACAGTGTGAGAGAGAAGCACACACAGCCTGAGAGAGGAGTTACAGTGTGAGAGAGAAGCAGACACAGCCTGAGAGAGGAGGTACAGTGTGAGAGAGAAGCAGGCACAGCCTGAGAGGAGATACAGTGTGAGAGAGAAGCAGACACAGCCTGAGAGAGGAGATACAGTGTGAGAGAGAAGCAGACACAGCCTGAGAGAGGAGGTACAGTGTGAGAGAGAAGCAGACACAGCCTGAGAGAGGAGGTACAGTGTGATAGAGAAGCACACACAGCCTGAGAGAGGAGATACAGTGTGAGAGAGAAGCAGACACAGCCTGAGAGAGGAGATACGGTGTGAGAGAGAGAAGCAGACACAGCCTGAGAGAGGAGATACAGTGTGAGAGAGAGAAGCAGACACAGCCTGAGAGAGGAGGTACAGTGTGAGAGAGAAGCAGACACAGCCTGAGAGTGGAGGTACAGTGTGAGAGAGAAGCAGGCACAGCCTCAGAGAGGATGTACAGTGTGAGAGAGAAGCAGGCACAGCCTGAGAGAGGAGGTACAGTGTGAGAGAGAAGCAGACACAGCCTGAGAGAGGAGATACAGTGTGAGAGAGAAGCAGGCACAGCCTGAGAGAGGAGGTACAGTGTGAGAGAGAAGCAGACACAGCCTGAGAGAGGAGGTACAGTGTGAGAGAGAAGCAGGCACAGCCTGAGAGAGGAGATACAGTGTGAGAGAGAAGCAGGCACAGCCTGAGAGAGGAGGTACAGTGTGAGAGAGAAGCACGCACAGCCTGAGAGAGGAGATACAGTGTGAGAGAGAAGCAGGCACAGCCTGAGAGAGGAGGTACAGTGTGAGAGAGAAGCAGGCACAGCCTGAGAGAGGAGATACAGTGTGAGAGAGAAGCAGGCACAGCCTGAGAGAGGAGATACAGTGTGAGAGAGAAGCAGGCACAGCCTGAGAGAGGAGATACAGTGTGAGAGAGAAGCAGGCACAGCCTGAGAGAGGAGGTACAGTGTGAGAGAGAAGCAGACACAGCCTGAGAGAGGAGGTACAGTGTGAGAGAGAAGCAGGCACAGCCTGAGAGAGGAGATACAGTGTGAGAGAGAAGCAGGCACAGCCTGAGAGAGGAGGTACAGTGTGAGAGAGAAGCAGACACAGCCTGAGAGAGGAGGTACAGTGTGAGAGAGAAGCAGACACAGCCTGAGAGAGGAGGTACAGTGTGAGAGAGAAGCACACACAGCCTGAGAGAGGAGATACAGTGTGAGAGAGAAGCAGACACAGCCTGAGAGAGGAGATACAGTGTGAGAGAGAAGCAGACACAGCCTGAGAGAGGAGATACAGTGTGAGAGAGAAGCAGGCACAGCCTGAGAGAGGAGGTACAGTATGAGAGTGAAGCAGACACAGCCTGAGAGAGGAGGTACAGTGTGAGAGAGAAGCAGACACAGCCTGAGAGAGGAGGTACAGTGTGAGAGAGAAGCAGGCACAGCCTGAGAGAGGAGGTACAGTGTGAGAGAGAAGCAGGCACAGCCTGAGAGAGGAGGTACAGTGTGAGAGAGAAGCAGACACAGCCTGAGAGAGGAGGTACAGTGTGAGAGAGAAGCAGACACAGCCTGAGAGAGGAGATACAGTGTGAGAGAGAAGCAGACACAGCCTGAGAGAGGAGATACAGTGTGAGAGAGATGCAGACACAGCCTGCGAGAGGAGGTACAGTGTGAGAGAGAAGCACACACAGCCTGAGAGACGAGGTACAGTGTGAGAGAGAAGCAGGCACAGCCTGAGAGAGGAGGTACAGTGTGAGAGAGAAGCAGACACAGCCTGAGAGAGGAGGTACAGTGTGAGAGAGAGAAGCAGACACAGCCTGAGAGACGAGGTACAGTGTGAGAGAGAAGCAGGCACAGCCTGAGAGAGGAGGTACAGTGTGAGAGAGAAGCAGACACAGCCTGAGAGACGAGGTACAGTGTGAGAGAGAAGCAGGCACAGCCTGAGAGAGGAGATACAGTGTGAGAGAGAAGCAGGCACAGCCTGAGAGAGGAGATACAGTGTGAGAGAAAAGCAGGCACAGCCTGAGAGAGGAGGTACAGTGTGAGAGAGAAGCAGGCACAGCCTGAGAGAGGAGATACAGTGTGAGAGAGAAGCAGGCACAGCCTGAGAGAGGAGGTACAGTGTGAGAGAGAAGCAGACACAGCCTGAGAGACGAGGTACAGTGTGAGAGAGAAGGCACAGCCTGAGAGAGGAGATACAGTGTGAGAGAGAAGCAGGCACAGCCTGAGAGGGGAGGTACAGTGTGAGAGAGAAGCAGACACAGCCTGAGAGAGGAGGTACAGTGTGAGAGAGAAGCAGACACAGCCTGAGAGACGAGGTACAGTGTGAGAGAGAAGAAGGCACAGCCTGAGAGAGGAGGTACAGTGTGAGAGAGAAGAAGAAACAGCCTGAGAGAGGAGATACAGTGTGAGAGAGAAGCACACACAGCCTGAGAGAGGAGGTACAGTGTGAGAGAGAAGCAGACACAGCCTGAGAGACGAGGTACAGTGTGAGAGAGAAGAAGGCACAGCCTGAGAGAGGAGATACAGTGTGAGAGAGAAGCAGGCACAGCCTGAGAGGGGAGGTACAGTGTGAGAGAGAAGCAGACACAGCCTGAGAGAGGAGGTACAGTGTGAGAGAGAAGCAGACACAGCCTGAGAGACGAGGTACAGTGTGAGAGAGAAGAAGGCACAGCCTGAGAGAGGAGGTACAGTGTGAGAGAGAAGAAGAAACAGCTTGAGAGAGGAGATACAGTGTGAGAGAGAAGCACACACAGCCTGAGAGAGGAGGTACAGTGTGAGAGAGAGAAGCAGACACAGCCTGAGAGAGGAGATACAGTGTGAGAGAGAAGCAGACACAGCCTGAGAGAGGAGGTACAGTGTGAGAGAGAGAAGCAGACACAGCCTGAGAGACGAGGTACAGTGTGAGAGAGAAGCAGGCACAGCCTGAGAGAGGAGGTACAGTGTGAGAGAGAAGCAGACACAGCCTGAGAGACGAGGTACAGTGTGAGAGAGAAGCAGACACAGCCTGAGAGAGGAGATACAGTGTGAGAGAGAGAAGCAGACACAGCCTGAGAGACGAGGTACAGTGTGAGAGAGAAGCAGGCACAGCCTGAGAGAGGAGATACAGTGTGAGAGAGAAGCAGACACAGCCTGAGAGACGAGGTACAGTGTGAGAGAGAAGCAGACACAGCCTGAGAGAGGAGATACAGTGTGAGAGAGATGCAGACACAGCCTGCGAGAGGAGGTACAGTGTGAGAGAGAAGCACACACAGCCTGAGAGACGAGGTACAGTGTGAGAGAGAAGCAGGCACAGCCTGAGAGAGGAGGTACAGTGTGAGAGAGAAGCAGACACAGCCTGAGAGAGGAGGTACAGTGTGAGAGAGAGAAGCAGACACAGCCTGAGAGACGAGGTACAGTGTGAGAGAGAAGCAGGCACAGCCTGAGAGAGGAGGTACAGTGTGAGAGAGAAGCAGGCACAGCCTGAGAGAGGAGGTACAGTGTGAGAGAGAAGCAGACACAGCCTGAGAGAGGAGATACAGTGTGAGAGAGAAGCAGACACAGCCTGAGAGAGGAGATACAGTGTGAGAGAGATGCAGACACAGCCTGCGAGAGGAGGTACAGTGTGAGAGAGAAGCACACACAGCCTGAGAGAGGAGTTACAGTGTGAGAGAGAAGCAGACACAGCCTGAGAGAGGAGGTACAGTGTGAGAGAGAAGCAGGCACAGCCTGAGAGGAGATACAGTGTGAGAGAGAAGCAGACACAGCCTGAGAGAGGAGATACAGTGTGAGAGAGAAGCAGACACAGCCTGAGAGAGGAGGTACAGTGTGAGAGAGAAGCAGACACAGCCTGAGAGAGGAGGTACAGTGTGATAGAGAAGCACACACAGCCTGAGAGAGGAGATACAGTGTGAGAGAGAAGCAGACACAGCCTGAGAGAGGAGATACGGTGTGAGAGAGAGAAGCAGACACAGCCTGAGAGAGGAGATACAGTGTGAGAGAGAGAAGCAGACACAGCCTGAGAGAGGAGGTACAGTGTGAGAGAGAAGCAGACACAGCCTGAGAGTGGAGGTACAGTGTGAGAGAGAAGCAGGCACAGCCTCAGAGAGGATGTACAGTGTGAGAGAGAAGCAGGCACAGCCTGAGAGAGGAGGTACAGTGTGAGAGAGAAGCAGACACAGCCTGAGAGAGGAGATACAGTGTGAGAGAGAAGCAGGCACAGCCTGAGAGAGGAGGTACAGTGTGAGAGAGAAGCAGACACAGCCTGAGAGAGGAGGTACAGTGTGAGAGAGAAGCAGGCACAGCCTGAGAGAGGAGATACAGTGTGAGAGAGAAGCAGGCACAGCCTGAGAGAGGAGGTACAGTGTGAGAGAGAAGCACGCACAGCCTGAGAGAGGAGATACAGTGTGAGAGAGAAGCAGGCACAGCCTGAGAGAGGAGGTACAGTGTGAGAGAGAAGCAGGCACAGCCTGAGAGAGGAGATACAGTGTGAGAGAGAAGCAGGCACAGCCTGAGAGAGGAGATACAGTGTGAGAGAGAAGCAGGCACAGCCTGAGAGAGGAGATACAGTGTGAGAGAGAAGCAGGCACAGCCTGAGAGAGGAGGTACAGTGTGAGAGAGAAGCAGACACAGCCTGAGAGAGGAGGTACAGTGTGAGAGAGAAGCAGGCACAGCCTGAGAGAGGAGATACAGTGTGAGAGAGAAGCAGGCACAGCCTGAGAGAGGAGGTACAGTGTGAGAGAGAAGCAGACACAGCCTGAGAGAGGAGGTACAGTGTGAGAGAGAAGCAGACACAGCCTGAGAGAGGAGGTACAGTGTGAGAGAGAAGCAGGCACTGCCTGAGAGAGGAGATACAGTGTGAGAGAGAAGCAGACACAGCCTGAGAGAGGAGGTACAGTGTGAGAGAGAAGCATACACAGCCTGAGAGAGGAGATACAGTGTGAGAGAGAAGCAGGCACAGCCTGAGAGAGGAGGTACAGTATGAGAGTGAAGCAGACACAGCCTGAGAGAGGAGGTACAGTGTGAGAGAGAAGCAGACACAGCCTGAGAGAGGAGGTACAGTGTGAGAGAGAAGCAGGCACAGCCTGAGAGAGGAGGTACAGTGTGAGAGAGAAGCAGGCACAGCCTGAGAGAGGAGGTACAGTGTGAGAGAGAAGCAGACACAGCCTGAGAGAGGAGGTACAGTGTGAGAGAGAAGCAGACACAGCCTGAGAGAGGAGATACAGTGTGAGAGAGAGAAGCAGACACAGCCTGAGAGAGGAGGTACAGTGTGAGAGAGAAGCAGACACAGCCTGAGAGAGGAGATACAGTGTAACAGAGAGAGAAGCAGACACAGCCTGAGAGAGGAGGTACAGTGTGAGAGAGAAGCACACACAGCCGGAGAGAGGAGATACAGTGTGAGAGAGAAGCAGGCACAGCCTGAGAGAGGAGGTACAGTGTAACAGAGAGCGAAGCAGACACAGCCTGAGAGAGGAGGTACAGTGTGAGAGAGAAGCAGGCACAGCCTGAGAGAGGAGATACAGTGTGAGAGAGAAGCAGGCACAGCCTGAGAGAGGAGGTACAGTGTGAGAGAGAAGCAGACACAGCCTGAGAGACGAGGTACAGTGTGAGAGAGAAGCAGACACAGCCTGAGAGAGGAGGTACAGTGTGAGAGAGAAGCAGGCACAGCCTGAGAGAGGAGGTACAGTGTGAGAGAGAAGCAGGCACAGCCTGAGAGAGGAGGTACAGTGTGAGAGAGAAGCAGGCACAGCCTGAGAGAGGAGGTACAGTGTGAGAGAGAAGCAGGCACAGCCTGAGAGAGGAGATACAGTGTAACAGAGAGCGAAGCAGACACAGCCTGAGAGAGGAGGTACAGTGTGAGAGAGAGAGAAGCAGGCACAGCCTGAGAGAGATGATACAGTGTGTGAGAGAGAAGCAGGCACAGCCTGAGAGACGAGGTACAGTGTGAGAGAGAAGCAGACACAGCCTGGGAGAGGAGGTACAGTGTGAGAGAGAAGCAGACACAGCCTGAGAGAGGAGATACAGTGTGAGAGAGAGAAGCAGACACAGCCTGAGAGAGGAGGTACAGTGTGAGAGAGAAGCAGACACAGCCTGAGAGAGGAGATACAGTGTGAGAGCGAGAAGCAGACACAGCCTGAGAGAGGAGGTACAGTGTGTGAGAGAAGCAGACACAGCCTGAGAGAGGCGGTACAGTGTGAGAGAGAAGCAGGCACAGCCTGAGAGAGGAGGTACAGTGTGAGAGAGAAGCAGGCACAGCCTGAGAGAGGAGGTACAGTGTGAGAGAGAAGCACACACAGCCTGAGAGAGGAGGTACAGTGTGAGAGAGAAGCAGACACAGCCTGAGAGAGGAGATACAGTGTGAGAGAGAAGCAGGCACAGCCTGAGAGAGGAGATACAGTGTGAGAGAGAAGCACACACAGCCTGAGACAGGAGGTACAGTGTGAGAGAGAAGCAGGCACAGCCTGAGAGAGGAGATACAGTGTAACAGAGAGAGAAGCAGACACAGCCTGAGAGAGGAGGTACAGTGTGAGAGAGAAGCAGACACAGCCTGAGAGAGGAGATACAGTGTGAGAGAGAAGCAGGCACAGCCTGAGAGAGGAGGTACAGTGTGAGAGAGAAGCAGACACAGCCTGAGAGAGGAGGTACAGTGTGAGAGAGAAGCAGGCACAGCCTGAGAGAGGAGGTACAGTGTGAGAGAGAAGCAGACACAGCCTGAGAGAGGAGATACAGTGTGAGAGAGAAGCAGGCACAGCCTGAGAGAGGAGGTACAGTGTGAGAGAGAAGCAGACACAGCCTGAGAGAGGAGATACAGTGTGAGAGAGAGAGAAGCAGACACAGCCTGAGAGAGGAGATACAGTGTAACAGAGAGAGAAGCAGACCCAGCCTGAGAGAGGAGGTACAGTGTGTGAGAGAAGCAGACACAGCCTGAGAGAGGATATACAGTGTGAGAGAGAGAAGCAGGCACAGCCTGAGAGAGGAGATACAGTGTGAGAGAGAAGCAGGCACAGCCTGAGAGAGGAGGTACAGTGTGAGAGAGAAGCAGGCACAGCCTGAGAGAGGAGGTACAGTGTGAGAGAGAAGCAGGCACAGCCTGAGAGAGGAGATACAGTGTGAGAGAGAAGCAGACACAGCCTGAGAGAGGAGGTACAGTGTGAGAGAGAAGCAGACACAGCCTGAGAGACGAGGTACAGTGTGAGAGAGAAGCAGACACAGCCTGAGAGAGGAGGTACAGTGTGAGAGAGAAGCAGGCACAGCCTGAGAGAGGAGATACAGTGTGAGAGAGAAGCAGACACAGCCTGAAAGAGGAGATACAGTGTAATAGAGAGAAGCAGACACAGTCTGAGAGAGGAGATACAGTGTAACAGAGAGAGAAGCAGACACAGCCTGAGAGAGGAGATACAGTGTAACAGAGAGAGAAGCAGACACAGCCTGAGAGAGGAGATACAGTGTGAGAGAGAAGCAGGCACAGCCTGAGAGAGGAGATACAGTGTGAGAGAAGCACACACAGCCTGAGAGAGGAGGTACAGTGTGAGAGAGAAGCAGGCACAGCCTGAGAGAGGAGATACAGTGTGAGAGAGAAGCAGACACAGCCTGAGAGAGGAGGTACAGTGTGAGAGAGAAGCAGACACAGCCTGAGAGAGGAGATACAGTGTGAGAGAGAAGGCAGAGCCTGAGAGAGGAGGTACAGTGTGAGAGAGAAGCAGGCACAGCCTGAGAGAGGAGGTACAGTGTGAGAGAGAAGCACACACAGCCTGAGAGAGGAGGTACAGTGTGAGAGAGAAGCAGGCACAGCCTGAGAGAGGAGATACAGTGTAACAGAGAGAGAAGCAGACACAGCCTGAGAGAGGAGATACAGTGTGAGAGAGAAGCAGGCACAGCCTGAGAGAGGAGGTACAGTGTGAGAGAGAAGCAGACACAGCCTGAGAGAGGAGATACAGTGTGAGAGAGAGAGAAGCAGACACAGCCTGAGAGAGGAGATACAGTGTGAGAGAGAAGCAGGCACAGCCTGAGAGAGGAGATACAGTGTGAGAGAAGCACACACAGCCTGAGAGAGGAGGTACAGTGTGAGAGAGAGAGAAGCAGACACAGCCTGAGAGAGGAGGTACAGTGTGAGAGAGAAGCAGACACAGCCTGAGAGAGGAGATACAGTGTGAGAGAGAAGCAGGCACAGCCTGAGAGAGGAGATACAGTGTGAGAGAGAAGCACACACAGCCTGAGAGAGGAGGTACAGTGTGAGAGAGAAGCAGGCACAGCCTGAGAGAGGAGATACAGTGTAACAGAGAGAGAAGCAGACACAGCCTGAGAGAGGAGGTACAGTGTGAGAGAGAAGCAGACACAGCCTGAGAGAGGAGATACAGTGTGAGAGAGAAGCAGGCACAGCCTGAGAGAGGAGGTACAGTGTGAGAGAGAAGCAGACACAGCCTGAGAGAGGAGGTACAGTGTGAGAGAGAAGCAGGCACAGCCTGAGAGAGGAGGTACAGTGTGAGAGAGAAGCAGACACAGCCTGAGAGAGGAGATACAGTGTGAGAGAGAAGCAGACACAGCCTGAGAGAGGAGGTACAGTGTGAGAGAGAAGCAGGCACAGCCTGAGAGAGGAGGTACAGTGTGAGAGAGAAGCAGACACAGCCTGAGAGAGGAGATACAGTGTGAGAGAGAGAGAAGCAGACACAGCCTGAGAGAGGAGATACAGTGTAACAGAGAGAGAAGCAGACCCAGCCTGAGAGAGGAGGTACAGTGTGTGAGAGAAGCAGACACAGCCTGAGAGAGGATATACAGTGTGAGAGAGAGAAGCAGGCACAGCCTGAGAGAGGAGATACAGTGTGAGAGAGAAGCAGGCACAGCCTGAGAGAGGAGGTACAGTGTGAGAGAGAAGCAGGCACAGCCTGAGAGAGGAGGTACAGTGTGAGAGAGAAGCAGGCACAGCCTGAGAGAGGAGATACAGTGTGAGAGAGAAGCAGACACAGCCTGAGAGAGGAGGTACAGTGTGAGAGAGAAGCAGACACAGCCTGAGAGACGAGGTACAGTGTGAGAGAGAAGCAGACACAGCATGAGAGAGGAGGTACAGTGTGAGAGAGAAGCAGGCACAGCCTGAGAGAGGAGATACAGTGTGAGAGAGAAGCAGACACAGCCTGAAAGAGGAGATACAGTGTAATAGAGAGAAGCAGACACAGTCTGAGAGAGGAGATACAGTGTAACAGAGAGAGAAGCAGACACAGCCTGAGAGAGGAGATACAGTGTAACAGAGAGAGAAGCAGACACAGCCTGAGAGAGGAGATACAGTGTGAGAGAGAAGCAGGCACAGCCTGAGAGAGGAGATACAGTGTGAGAGAAGCACACACAGCCTGAGAGAGGAGGTACAGTGTGAGAGAGAAGCAGGCACAGCCTGAGAGAGGAGATACAGTGTGAGAGAGAAGCAGACACAGCCTGAGAGAGGAGGTACAGTGTGAGAGAGAAGCAGACACAGCCTGAGAGAGGAGATACAGTGTGAGAGAGAAGGCACAGCCTGAGAGAGGAGGTACAGTGTGAGAGAGAAGCAGGCACAGCCTGAGAGAGGAGGTACAGTGTGAGAGAGAAGCAGACACAGCCTGAGAGAGGAGGTACAGTGTGAGAGAGAGAAGCAGACACAGCCTGAGAGAGGAGGTACAGTGTGAGAGAGAAGCAGACACAGCCTGAGAGAGGAGATACAGTGTGAG
The DNA here is from genome assembly GCF_040206685.1 of Ascaphus truei. Classification (NCBI taxonomy): domain Eukaryota; kingdom Metazoa; phylum Chordata; class Amphibia; order Anura; family Ascaphidae; genus Ascaphus; species Ascaphus truei. The sequence continues at coordinate 229,143 of NW_027456827.1, forward strand.
AGAGAAGCAGACACAGCCTGAGAGAGGAGGTACAGTGTGAGAGAGAAGCAGACACAGCCTGAGAGAGGAGGTACAGTGTGAGAGAGAGAAGCAGACACAGCCTGAGAGAGGAGATACAGTGTGAGAGAGAAGCAGACACAGCCTGAGAGAGGAGGTACAGTGTGAGAGAGAGTGAAGCAGGCACAGCCTGAGAGAGGAGGTACAGTGTGAGAGAGAAGCAGGCACAGCCTGAGAGAGGAGATACAGTGTGTGAGAGAAGCAGGCACAGCCTGAGAGAGGAGGTACAGTGTGAGAGAGAAGCACACACAGCCTGAGAGAGGAGATACAGTGTGAGAGAGAAGCAGACAAAGCCTGAGAGAGGAGGTACAGTGTGAGAGAGAAGCACACACAGCCTGAGAGAGGAGGTACAGTGTGAGAGAGAAGCAGGCACAGCCTGAGAGAGGAGATACAGTGTGAGAGAGAAGCAGGCACAGCCTGAGAGAGGAGATACAGTGTGAGAGAGAAGCAGGCACAGCCTGAGAGAGGAGATACAGTGTGAGAGAGAAGCAGGCACAGCCTGAGAGAGGAGATACAGTGTGAGAGAGAAGCAGACACCGCCTGAGAGAGGAGGTACAGTGTGAGAGAGAAGCAGACACAGCCTGAGAGAGGAGGTAGAGTGTGAGAGAGAGAAGCAGACACAGCCTGAGAGAGGAGATACAGTGTGAGAGAGAAGCAGACACAGCCTGAGAGAGGAGGTACAGTGTGAGAGAGAGTGAAGCAGGCACAGCTTGAGAGAGGAGGTACAGTGTGAGAGAGAAGCAGGCACAGCCTGAGAGAGGAGATACAGTGTGTGAGAGAAGCAGGCACAGCCTGAGAGAGGAGGTACAGTGTGAGAGAGAAGCACACACAGCCTGAGAGAGGAGATACAGTGTGAGAGAGAAGCAGACACAGCCTGAGAGAGGAGGTACAGTGTGAGAGAGAAGCACACACAGCCTGAGAGAGGAGGTACAGTGTGAGAGAGAAGCAGGCACAGCCTGAGAGAGGAGATACAGTGTGAGAGAGAAGCAGGCACAGCCTGAGAGAGGAGATACAGTGTGAGAGAGAAGCAGGCACAGCCTGAGAGAGGAGATACAGTGTGAGAGAGAAGCAGGCACAGCCTGAGAGAGGAGGTACAGTGTGAGAGAGAAGCAGACACAGCCTGAGAGAGGAGATACAGTGTGAGAGAGAGAGAAGCAGACACAGCCTGAGAGAGGAGATACAGTGTAACAGAGAGAGAAGCAGACCCAGCCTGAGAGAGGAGGTACAGTGTGTGAGAGAAGCAGACACAGCCTGAGAGAGGATATACAGTGTGAGAGAGAGAAGCAGGCACAGCCTGAGAGAGGAGATACAGTGTGAGAGAGAAGCAGGCACAGCCTGAGAGAGGAGGTACAGTGTGAGAGAGAAGCAGGCACAGCCTGAGAGAGGAGGTACAGTGTGAGAGAGAAGCAGGCACAGCCTGAGAGAGGAGATACAGTGTGAGAGAGAAGCAGACACAGCCTGAGAGAGGAGGTACAGTGTGAGAGAGAAGCAGACACAGCCTGAGAGACGAGGTACAGTGTGAGAGAGAAGCAGACACAGCATGAGAGAGGAGGTACAGTGTGAGAGAGAAGCAGGCACAGCCTGAGAGAGGAGATACAGTGTGAGAGAGAAGCAGACACAGCCTGAAAGAGGAGATACAGTGTAATAGAGAGAAGCAGACACAGTCTGAGAGAGGAGATACAGTGTAACAGAGAGAGAAGCAGACACAGCCTGAGAGAGGAGATACAGTGTAACAGAGAGAGAAGCAGACACAGCCTGAGAGAGGAGATACAGTGTGAGAGAGAAGCAGGCACAGCCTGAGAGAGGAGATACAGTGTGAGAGAAGCACACACAGCCTGAGAGAGGAGGTACAGTGTGAGAGAGAAGCAGGCACAGCCTGAGAGAGGAGATACAGTGTGAGAGAGAAGCAGACACAGCCTGAGAGAGGAGGTACAGTGTGAGAGAGAAGCAGACACAGCCTGAGAGAGGAGATACAGTGTGAGAGAGAAGGCACAGCCTGAGAGAGGAGGTACAGTGTGAGAGAGAAGCAGGCACAGCCTGAGAGAGGAGGTACAGTGTGAGAGAGAAGCAGACACAGCCTGAGAGAGGAGGTACAGTGTGAGAGAGAGAAGCAGACACAGCCTGAGAGAGGAGGTACAGTGTGAGAGAGAAGCAGACACAGCCTGAGAGAGGAGATACAGTGTGAGAGAGAAGCAGACACAGCCTGAGAGAGGAGGTACAGTGTGAGAGAGAAGCAGACACAGCCTGAGAGAGGAGGTACAGTGTGAGAGAGAGAAGCAGACACAGCCTGAGAGAGGAGATACAGTGTGAGAGAGAAGCAGACACAGCCTGAGAGAGGAGGTACAGTGTGAGAGAGAGTGAAGCAGGCACAGCCTGAGAGAGGAGGTACAGTGTGAGAGAGAAGCAGGCACAGCCTGAGAGAGGAGATACAGTGTGTGAGAGAAGCAGGCACAGCCTGAGAGAGGAGGTACAGTGTGAGAGAGAAGCACACACAGCCTGAGAGAGGAGATACAGTGTGAGAGAGAAGCAGACAAAGCCTGAGAGAGGAGGTACAGTGTGAGAGAGAAGCACACACAGCCTGAGAGAGGAGGTACAGTGTGAGAGAGAAGCAGGCACAGCCTGAGAGAGGAGATACAGTGTGAGAGAGAAGCAGGCACAGCCTGAGAGAGGAGATACAGTGTGAGAGAGAAGCAGGCACAGCCTGAGAGAGGAGATACAGTGTGAGAGAGAAGCAGGCACAGCCTGAGAGAGGAGATACAGTGTGAGAGAGAAGCAGACACCGCCTGAGAGAGGAGGTACAGTGTGAGAGAGAAGCAGACACAGCCTGAGAGAGGAGGTAGAGTGTGAGAGAGAGAAGCAGACACAGCCTGAGAGAGGAGATACAGTGTGAGAGAGAAGCAGACACAGCCTGAGAGAGGAGGTACAGTGTGAGAGAGAGTGAAGCAGGCACAGCTTGAGAGAGGAGGTACAGTGTGAGAGAGAAGCAGGCACAGCCTGAGAGAGGAGATACAGTGTGTGAGAGAAGCAGGCACAGCCTGAGAGAGGAGGTACAGTGTGAGAGAGAAGCACACACAGCCTGAGAGAGGAGATACAGTGTGAGAGAGAAGCAGACACAGCCTGAGAGAGGAGGTACAGTGTGAGAGAGAAGCACACACAGCCTGAGAGAGGAGGTACAGTGTGAGAGAGAAGCAGGCACAGCCTGAGAGAGGAGATACAGTGTGAGAGAGAAGCAGGCACAGCCTGAGAGAGGAGATACAGTGTGAGAGAGAAGCAGGCACAGCCTGAGAGAGGAGATACAGTGTGAGAGAGAAGCAGGCACAGCCTGAGAGAGGAGATACAGTGTGAGAGAGAAGCAGACACAGCCCGAGAGAGGAGATACAGTGTGAGAGAGAGAAGCAGACACAGCCTGAGAGAGGAGGTACAGTGTGAGAGAGAAGCAGGCACAGCCTGAGAGAGGAGGTACAGTGTGAGAGAGAAGCAGGCACAGCCTGAGAGAGGAGGTACAGTGTGAGAGAGAAGCAGACACAGCCTGAGAGAGGAGGTACAGTGTAACAGGGAGAGAAGCATGCACAGCCTGAGAGACGAGGTACAGTGTGAGAGAGAAGCATACACAGCCTGAGAGAGGAGATACAGTGTAACAGGGAGAGAATCAGACACAGTCTGAGAGAGGAGATACAGTGTAACAGAGAGAGAAGCAGACACAGCCTGAGAGAGGAGGTACAGTGTGACAGAGAGAGAATCAGACACAGTCTGAGAGAGGAGATACAGTGTAACAGAGAGAGAAGCAGACACAGCCTGAGAGAGGAGATACAGTGTGACAGGGAGAGAAGCAGGCACAGCCTGAGAGAGGAGGTACAGTGTAACAGAGAGAGAAGCAGACACAGCCTGAGACAGGTGATACAGTGTAACAGAGAGAGAAGCAGACACAGCCTGAGAGAGGAGATACAGTGTGAAAGGGAGAGAAGCAGACACAGCATGAGAGAGGAGATACAGTGTAACAGAGAGAGAAGCAGACACAGCCTGAGAGAGGAGATACAGTGTAACAGAGAGAGAAGCAGACACAGCCTGAGAGAGGAGATACAGTGTGAGAGAGAAGCATACACAGCCTGAGAGAGGAGATACAGTGTGAGAGAAGCACACACAGCCTGAGAGAGGAGGTACAGTGTGAGAGAGAAGCAGACACAGCCTGAGAGAGGAGGTACAGTGTGAGAGAGAAGCAGACACAGTCTGAGAGAGGAGATACAGTGTGAGAGAGAAGCAGACACAGCCTGAGAGAGGAGGTACAGTGTGAGAGAGAAGCAGACACAGTCTGAGAGAGGAGATACAGTGTGAGAGAGAAGCAGACACAGCCTGAGAGAGGAGGTACAGTGTGAGAGAGAAGCAGACAAAGCCTGAGAGAGGAGGTACAGTGTGAGAGAGAAGCACACACAGCCTGAGAGAGGAGGTACAGTGTGAGAGAGAAGCAGGCACAGCCTGAGAGGAGATACAGTGTGAGAGAGAAGCAGACACAGCCTGAGAGAGGAGGTACAGTGTGAGAGAGAGAAGCAGGCACAGCCTGAGAGAGGATATACAGTGTGAGAGAGAGAAGCAGACACAGCCTGAGAGAGGAGATACAGTGTGAGAGAGAGAGAAGCAGGCACAGCTTGAGAGAGGAGGTACAGTGTGAGAGAGAAGCAGCCACAGCCTGAGAGAGGAGATACAGTGTGAGAGAGAAGCAGACACAGCCTGAGAGAGGAGGTACATTGTGAGAGAGAAGCAGGCACAGCCTGAGAGATGAGATACAGTGTGAGAGAGAAGCAGACAAAGCCTGAGAGAGGAGGAACAGTGTGAGAGAGAAGCAGGCACAGCCTGAGAGAGGAGGAACAGTGTGAGAGAGAAGCAGACACAGCCTGAGAGAGGAGATACAGTGTGAGAGAGAAGCACACACAGCCTGAGAGAGGAGGTACAGTGTAACAGGGAGAGAGAGAAGCAGACACAGCCTGAGAGAGGAGGTACAGTGTGAGAGAGAAGCAGGCACAGCCTGAGAGAGGAGATACAGTGTAACAGGGAGAGAAGCAGACACAGCCTGAGAGAGGAGGTACAGTGTAACAGGGAGAGAAGCAGACACAGCCTGAGAGAGGAGGTACAGTGTGAGAGAGAAGCAGGCACAGCCTGAGAGAGGAGATACAGTGTGAGAGAGAAGCAGACACAGCCTGAGAGAGGAGATACAGTGTGAGAGAGAAGCAGACACAGACTGAGAGAGGAGATACAGTGTGAGAGAGAAGCAGACACAGCCTGAGAGAGGAGATACAGTGTGAGAGAGAAGCAGACACAGCCTGAGAGAGGAGATACAGTGTGAGAGAGAAGCACACACAGCCTGAGAGAGGAGATACAGTGTGAGAGAGAAGCACACACAGCCTGAGAGAGGAGGTACAGTGTGAGAGAGAAGCAGACACAGCCTGAGAGAGGAGATACAGTGTAACAGGGAGAGAAGCAGACACAGCCTGAGAGAGGAGGTACAGTGTAACAGGGAGAGAAGCAGACACAGCCTGAGAGAGGAGGTACAGTGTGAGAGAGAAGCAGGCACAGCCTGAGAGAGGAGATACAGTGTGAGAGAGAAGCAGACACAGCCTGAGAGAGGAGATACAGTGTGAGAGAGAAGCACACACAGCCTGAGAGAGGAGATACAGTGTGAGAGAGAAGCAGACACAGCCTGAGAGAGGAGATACAGTGTGAGAGAGAAGCAGACACAGCCTGAGAGAGGAGATACAGTGTGAGAGAGAAGCAGACACAGCCTGAGAGAGGAGGTACAGTATGAGAGAGAAGCAGACACAGCCTGAGAGAGGAGGTACAGTGTGAGAGAGAAGCAGGCACAGCCTGAGAGAGGAGGTACAGTGTGAGAGAGAAGCAGGCACAGCCGGAGAGAGGAGATACAGTGTGAGAGAGAAGCAGACACAGCCTGAGAGAGGAGATACAGTGTGAGAGAGAAGCACACACAGCCTGAGAGAGGAGATACAGTGTGAGAGAGAAGCAGACGCAGCCTGAGAGAGGAGATACAGTGTGAGAGAGAAGCACACACAGCCTGAGAGAGGAGATACAGTGTGAGAGAGAAGCACACACAGCCTGAGAGAGGAGGTACAGTGTGAGAGAGAAGCAGACACAGCCTGAGAGAGGAGGTACAGTGTGAGAGAGAAGCAGGCACAGCCTGAGAGAGGAGATACAGTGTGAGAGAGAAGCAGACACAGCCTGAGAGAGGAGGTACAGTGTGAGAGAGAAGCAGGCACAGCCTGAGAGAGGAGATACAGTGTGAGAGAGAGAAGCAGACACAGCCTGAGAGAGGAGGTACAGTTTGAGAGAGAGAAGCAGACACAGCCTGAGAGAGGAGATACAGTGTGAGAGAGAAGCACACACAGCCTGAGAGAGGAGATACAGTGTGAGAGAGAGAAGCAGACACAGCCTGAGAGAGGAGGTACAGTGTAACAGAGAGAGAGAGAAGCAGACACAGCCTGAGAGAGGAGATACAGTGTGAGAGAGAAGCACACACAGCCTGAGAGAGGAGATACAGTGTGAGAGAGAAGCAGACACAGCCTGAGAGAGGAGATACAGTGTGAGAGAGAAGCACACACAGCCTGAGAGAGGAGATACAGTGTGAGAGAGAAGCAGACACAGCCTGAGAGAGGAGGTACAGTGTGAGAGAGAAGCAGGCACAGCCTGAGAGAGGAGGTACAGTGTGAGAGAGAAGCAGACACAGCCTGAGAGAGGAGGTACAGTGTGAGAGAGAAGCAGGCACAGCCTGAGAGAGGAGGTACAGTGTGAGAGAGAAGCAGGCACAGCCTGAGAGAGGAGATACAGTGTGAGAGAGAAGCAGGCACAGCCAGAGAGAGGAGATACAGTGTGAGAGAGAAGCAGGCACAGCCTGAGAGAGGAGATACAGTGTGAGAGAGAAGCAGGCACAGCCTGAGAGAGGAGGTACAGTGTGAGAGAGAAGCAGGCATAGCCTGAGAGAGGAGGTACAGTGTGAGAGAGAAGCAGGCACAGCCTGAGAGAGGAGGTACAGTGTGAGAGAGAAGCAGGCACAGCCTGAGAGAGGAGGTACAGTGTGAGAGAGAAGCATACACAGCCTGAGAGAGGAGGTACAGTGTGAGAGAGAAGCAGGCACAGCCTGAGAGAGGAGATACAGTGTGAGAGAGAAAGAAGCAGGCACAGCCTGAGAGAGGAGATACAGTGTGAGAGAGAAGTAGGCAAAGCCTGAGAGAGGAGATACAGTGTGAGAGAGAAGCAGGCACAGCCTGAGAGAGGAGATACAGTGTAACAGGGAGAGAAGCAGGCACAGCCTGAGAGAGGAGGTACAGTGTGAGAGAGAGAGAAGCAGGCACAGCCTGAGAGAGGAGATACAGTGTGTGAGAGAGAGAAGCAGACACAGCCTGAGAGAGGAGATACAGTGTGAGAGAGAAGCAGACACAGCCTGAGAGAGGAGGTACAGTGTGAGAGAGAAGCAGACACAGCCTGAGAGAGGAGATACAGTGTGTGAGAGAGAAGCAGGCACAGCCTGAGAGAGGAGATACAGTGTGAGAGAGAAGCAGACACAGCCTGAGAGAGGAGGTACAGTGTGAGAGAGAAGCAGACACAGTCTGAGAGAGGAGGTACAGTGTGAGAGAGAAGCAGGCACAGCCTGAGAGAGGAGATACAGTTTGAGAGAGAAGCAGACACAGCCTGAGAGAGGAGGTACAGTGTGAGAGAGAAGCAGACACCGCCTGAGAGAGGAGGTACAGTGTGAGAGAGAAGCAGACACAGCCTGAGAGAGGAGGTACAGTGTGAGAGAGAAGCACACACAGCCTGAGAGAGGAGGTACAGTGTGAGAGAGAAGCAGGCACAGCCTGAGAGGAAAAACAGTGTGAGAGAGAATCAGACACAGCCTGAGAGAGGAGGTACAGTGTGAGAGAGAGAAGCAGGCACAGCCTGAGAGAGGAGATACAGTGTGAGAGAGAGAAGCAGACACAGCCTGAGAGAGGAGATACAGTGTGAGAGAGAGAGAAGCAGGCACAGCCTGAGAGAGGGGGTACAGTGTGAGAGAGAAGCAGACACAGCCTGAGAAAGGAGGTACAGTGTGAGAGAGAGAAGCAGACACAGCCTGAGAGAGGAGATACAGTGTGAGAGAGAGAGAAGCAGGCACAGCCTGAGAGAGGAGGTACAGTGTGAGAGAGAAGCAGACACAACCTGAGAGAGGAGGTACAGTGTGAGAGAGAAGCAGGCACAGCCTGAGAGAGGAGGTACAGTGTGAGAGAGAAGCAGACACAGCCTGAGAGAGGAGGTACAGTGTGAGAGAGAAGCAGACACAGCCTGAGAGAGGAGGTACAGTGTGAGAGAGAAGCAGGCACAGCCTGAGAGAGGAGATACAGTGTGAGAGAGAAGCAGGCACAGCCTGAGAGAGGAGGTACAGTGTGAGAGAGAAGCAGGCACAGCCTGAGAGAGGAGATACAGTGTGAGAGAGAAGCAGGCACAGCCTGAGAGAGGAGATACAGTGTGAGAGAGAAGCAGACACAGTCTGAGAGAGGAGATACAGTGTAACAGAGAGAGAAGCAGGCACAGCCTGAGAGAGGAGATACAGTGTGAGAGAGAGAAGCAGACACAGCCTGAGAGAGGAGGAACAGTGTAACAGAGAGAGAAGCAGGCACAGCCTGAGAGAGGAGATACAGTGTGAGAGAGAGAAGCAGACACTGCCTGAGAGAGGAGATACAGTGTGAGAGAGAAGCAGACACAGTCTGAGAGAGGAGATACAGTGTAACAGAGAGAGAAGCAGGCACAGCCTGAGAGAGGAGATACAGTGTGAGAGAGAGAAGCAGACACAGCCTGAGAGAGGAGATACAGTGTGAGGGAGAAGCAGGCACAGCCTGAGAGAGGAGATACAGTGTGAGAGAGAAGCAGACACAGCCTGAGAGAGGAGATACAGTGTGAGAGAGAAGCAGGCACAGCCTGAGAGAGGATGTACTGTGTGAGAGAGAAGCAGACACAGCCTGAGAGAGGAGATACAGTGTGAGAGAGAAGCAGACACAGCCTGAGAGAGGAGGTACAGTGTGAGAGAGAAGCAGACACAGCCTGAGAGAGGAGGTACAGTGTGAGAGAGAAGCAGACACAGCCTGAGAGAGGAGGTACAGTGTGAGAGAGAAGCAGGCACAGCCTGAGAGAGGAGGTACAGTGTGAGAGAGAAGCAGGCACAGCCTGAGAGAGGAGGTACAGTGTGAGAGAGAAGCAGACACAGCCTGAGAGAGGAGATACAGTGTGAGAGAGAAGCAGACACAGCCTGAAAGAGGAGATACAGTGTGAGAGAGAAGCAGACACAGCCTGAGAGAGGAGATACAGTGTGAGAGAGAAGCAGGCACAGCCTGAGAGAGGAGATATAGTGTAACAGAGAGAGAAGCAGGCACAGCCTGAGAGGAGATACAGTGTGAGAGAGAAGCAGACACAGCCTGAGAGAGGAGGTACAGTGTGAGAGAGAAGCAGACACAGCCTGAGAGAGGAGGTACAGTGTGAGAGAGAAGCAGACACAGCCTGAGAGAGGAGGTACAGTGTGAGAGAGAAGCAGACACAGCCTGAGAGACGAGGTACAGTGTGAGAGAGAAGCAGACACAGCCTGAGAGAGGAGGTACAGTGTGAGAGAGAAGCAGACACAGCCTGAGAGAGGAGGTACAGTGTGAGAGAGAAGCAGGCACAGCCTGAGAGAGGAGGTACAGTGTGAGAGAGAAGCAGGCACAGCCTGAGAGAGGAGATACAGTGTGAGAGAGAGAAGCAGACACAGCCTGAGAGAGGAGATACAGTGTGAGAGAGAAGCAGACACAGTCTGAGAGAGGAGATACAGTGTAACAGAGAGAGATGCAGGCACAGCCTGAGAGAGGAGATACAGTGTGAGAGAGAGAAGCAGACACAGCCTGAGAGAGGAGATACAGTGTGAGAGAGAAGCAGGCACAGCCTGAGAGAGGAGATACAGTGTGAGAGAGAAGCAGACACAGCCTGAGAGAGGAGATACAGTGTGAGAGAGAAGCAGGCACAGCCTGAGAGAGGAGGTACTGTGTGAGAGAGAAGCAGACACAGCCTGAGAGAGGAGATACAGTGTGAGAGAGAAGCAGACACAGCCTGAGAGAGGAGGTACAGTGTGAGAGAGAAGCAGACACAGCCTGAGAGAGGAGGTACAGTGTGAGAGAGAAGCAGACACAGCCTGAGAGAGGAGGTACAGTGTGAGAGAGAAGCAGGCACAGCCTGAGAGAGGAGGTACAGTGTGAGAGAGAAGCAGGCACAGCCTGAGAGAGGAGGTACAGTGTGAGAGAGAAGCAGACACAGCCTGAGAGAGGAGATACAGTGTGAGAGAGAAGCAGACACAGCCTGAAAGAGGAGATACAGTGTGAGAGAGAAGCAGACACAGCCTGAGAGAGGAGATACAGTGTGAGAGAGAAGCAGGCACAGCCTGAGAGAGGAGATATAGTGTAACAGAGAGAGAAGCAGGCACAGCCTGAGAGGAGATACAGTGTGAGAGAGAAGCAGACACAGCCTGAGAGAGGAGGTACAGTGTGAGAGAGAAGCAGACACAGCCTGAGAGAGGAGGTACAGTGTGAGAGAGAAGCAGACACAGCCTGAGAGAGGAGGTACAGTGTGAGAGAGAAGCAGACACAGCCTGAGAGACGAGGTACAGTGTGAGAGAGAAGCAGACACAGCCTGAGAGAGGAGGTACAGTGTGAGAGAGAAGCAGACACAGCCTGAGAGAGGAGGTACAGTGTGAGAGAGAAGCAGGCACAGCCTGAGAGAGGAGGTACAGTGTGAGAGAGAAGCAGGCACAGCCTGAGAGAGGAGGTACAGTGTGAGAGAGAAGCAGACACAGCCTGAGTGAGGAGATACAGTGTGAGAGAGAAGCACACACACCCTGAGAGAGGAGGTACAGTGTGAGAGAGAAGCAGACACAGCCTGAGAGACGAGGTACAGTGTGAGAGAGAAGCAGGCACAGCCTGAGAGAGGAGATACAGTGTGAGAGAGAAGAAGGCACAGCCTGAGAGAGGAGATACAGTGTGAGAGAAAAGCAGGCACAGCCTGAGAGAGGAGGTACAGTGTGAGAGAGAAGCAGGCACAGCCTGAGAGAGGAGATACAGTGTGAGAGAGAAGCAGGCACAGCCTGAGAGAGGAGGTACAGTGTGAGAGAGAAGCAGACACAGCCTGAGAGACGAGGTACAGTGTGAGAGAGAAGGCACAGCCTGAGAGAGGAGATACAGTGTGAGAGAGAAGCAGGCACAGCCTGAGAGGGGAGGTACAGTGTGAGAGAGAAGCAGACACAGCCTGAGAGAGGAGGTACAGTGTGAGAGAGAAGCAGACACAGCCTGAGAGACGAGGTACAGTGTGAGAGAGAAGAAGGCACAGCCTGAGAGAGGAGGTACAGTGTGAGAGAGAAGAAGAAACAGCCTGAGAGAGGAGATACAGTGTGAGAGAGAGAAGCAGACACAGCCTGAGAGAGGAGGTACAGTGTGAGAGAGAGAAGCAGACACAGCCTGAGAGACGAGGTACAGTGTGAGAGAGAAGCAGGCACAGCCTGAGAGAGGAGGTACAGTGTGAGAGAGAAGCAGACACAGCCTGAGAGACGAGGTACAGTGTGAGAGAGAAGCAGACACCGCCTGAGAGAGGAGATACAGTGTGAGAGAGATGCAGACACAGCCTGCGAGAGGAGGTACAGTGTGAGAGAGAAGCACACACAGCCTGAGAGAGGAGGTACAGTGTGAGAGAGAAGCAGACACAGCCTGAGAGAGGAGGTACAGTGTGAGAGAGAAGCAGGCACAGCCTGAGAGGAGGTACAGTGTGAGAGAGAAGCAGGCACAGCCTGAGAGAGGAGGAACAGTGTGAGAGAGAAGCAGACACAGCCTGAGAGAGGAGGTACTGTGTGAGAGAGAAGCAGAAACAGCCTGAGAGAGGAGGTACAGTGTGTGAGAGAAGCAGACACAGCCTGAGAGAGGAGGTACAGTGTGAGAGAGAAGCACACACAGCCTGAGAGAGGAGATACAGTGAGAGAGAGAAGCAGACACAGCCTGAGAGAGGAGATACGGTGTGAGAGAGAGAAGCAGACACAGCCTGAGAGAGGAGATACAGTGTGAGAGAGAGAAGCAGACACAGCCTGAGAGAGGAGGTACAGTGTGAGAGAGAAGCAGACACAGCCTGAGAGTGGAGGTACAGTGTGAGAGAGAAGCAGGCACAGCCTCAGAGAGGAGGTACAGTGTGAGAGATAAGCAGGCACAGCCTGAGAGAGGAGGTACAGTGTGAGAGAGAGAAGCAGACACAGCCTGAGAGAGGAGGTACAGTGTGAGAGAGAAGCAGGCACAGCCTGAGAGAGGAGTTACAGTGGGAGAGAGAAGCAGACACAGCCTGAGAGAGGAGGTACTGTGTGAGAAAGAGAGAAGCAGGCACAGCCTGAGAGAGGAGGTACAGTGTGAGAGAGAAGCAGGCACAGCCTGAGAGAGGAGATACAGTGTGAGAGAGAAGCAGACACAGCCTGAGAGAGGAGATACAGTGTGAGAGAGAAGCAGGCAAAGCCTGAGAGAGGAGATACAGTGTGAGAGAGAAGCAGGCACAGCCTGAGAGAGGAGGTACAGTGTGAGAGAGAAGCAGGCACAGCCTGAGAGAGGAGGTACAGTGTGAGAGAGAAGCAGGCACAGCCTGAGAGAGGAGGTACAGTGTGAGAGAGAAGCAGGCACAGCCTGAGAGAGGAGATACAGTGTGAGAGAGAAGCAGGCACAGCCTGAGAGAGGAGGTACAGTGTGAGAGAGAAGCAGGCACAGCCTGAGAGAGGAGATACAGTGTGAGAGAGAAGCAGGCACAGCCTGAGAGAGGAGGTACAGTGTGAGAGAGAAGCAGACACAGCCTGAGAGAGGAGGTACAGTGTGAGAGAGAAGCAGGCACAGCCTGAGAGAGGAGATACAGTGTGAGAGAGAAGCAGGCACAGCCTGAGAGAGGAGGTACAGTGTGAGAGAGAAGCAGACACAGCCTGAGAGAGGAGGTACAGTGTGAGAGAGAAGCAGACACAGCCTGAGAGAGGAGGTACAGTGTGAGAGAGAAGCAGGCACAGCCTGAGAGAGGAGATACAGTGTGAGAGAGAAGCAGACACAGCCTGAGAGAGGAGGTACAGTGTGAGAGAGAAGCATACACAGCCTGAGAGAGGAGATACAGTGTGAGAGAGAAGCAGGCACAGCCTGAGAGAGGAGATACAGTGTGAGAGAGAAGCAGACACAGCCTGAGAGAGGAGGTACAGTGTGAGAGAGAGAAGCAGGCACAGCCTGAGAGAGGAGGTACAGTGTGAGAGAGAAGCAGACACAGCCTGAGAGAGGAGGTACAGTGTGAGAGAGAAGCAGACACAGCCTGAGAGAGGAGGTACAGTGTGAGAGAGAAGCAGACACAGCCTGACAGAGGAGGTACAGTGTGAGAGAGAAGCAGACACAGCCTGAGAGAGTAGGTACAGTATGAGAGAGAAGCAGACACAGCCTGAGAGAGGAAGTACAGTGTGAGAGAGAAGCAGACACAGCCTGAGAGAGGAGATACAGTGTGAGAGAGAAGCAGACACAGCCTGAGAGAGGAGGTACAGTATGAGAGAGAAGCAGACACAGCCTGAGAGAGGAGATACAGTGTGAGAGAGAAGCAGACACAGCCTGAGAGAGGAGGTACAGTGTGAGAGAGAAGCAGGCACAGCCTGAGAGAGGAGGTACAGTGTGAGAGAGAAGCAGACACAGCCTGAGAGAGGAGGTACAGTGTGAGAGAGAAGCAGACACAGCCTGAGAGAGGAGGTACAGTGTGAGAGAGAGTGAAGCAGGCACAGCCTGAGAGAGGAGGTACAGTGTGAGAGAGAAGCAGGCACAGCCTGAGAGAGGAGATACAGTGTGTGAGAGAAGCAGGCACAGCCTGAGAGAGGAGGTACAGTGTGAGAGAGAAGCAGACACAGCCTGAGAGAGGAGGTACAGTGTGAGAGAGAAGCACACACAGCCTGAGAGAGGAGGTACAGTGTGAGAGAGAAGCAGGCACAGCCTGAGAGAGGAGATACAGTGTGAGAGAGAAGCAGGCACAGCCTGAGAGAGGAGATACAGTGTGAGAGAGAAGCAGGCACAGCCTGAGAGAGGAGATACAGTGTGAGAGAGAAGCAGGCACAGCCTGAGAGAGGAGGTACAGTGTGAGAGAGAAGCAGGCACAGCCTGAGAGAGGAGGTACAGTGTGAGAGAGAGAAGCAGGCACAGCCTGAGAGAGGAGGTACAGTGTGAGAGAGAAGCAGGCACAGCCTGAGAGAGGAGGTACAGTGTGAGAGAGAAGCAGACACAGCCTGAGAGAGGAGGTACAGTGTGAGAGAGAAGCAGGCACAGCCTGAGAGAGGAGGTACAGTGTAACAGGGAGAGAAGCATGCACAGCCTGAGAGACGAGGTACATTGTGAGAGAGAAGCAGACACAGCCTGAGAGAGGAGGTACAGTGTAACAGGGAGAGAAGCATGCACAGCCTGAGAGACGAGGTACAGTGTGAGAGAGAAGCATACACAGCCTGAGAGAGGAGATACAGTGTAACAGGGAGAGAAGCAGGCACAGCCTGAGAGAGGAGGTACAGTGTGAGAGAGAGAAGCAGGCACAGCCTGAGAGAGGAGGTACAGTGTGAGAGAGAAGCAGGCACAGCCTGAGAGAGGAGGTACAGTGTGAGAGAGAAGCAGACACAGCCTGAGAGAGGAGGTACAGTGTGAGAGAGAAGCAGGCACAGCCTGAGAGAGGAGGTACAGTGTGAGAGAGAAGCAGGCACATCCTGAGAGAGGAGGTACATTGTGAGAGAGAAGCAGACACAGCCTGAGAGAGGAGGTACAGTGTAAAAGGGAGAGAAGCATGCACAGCCTGAGAGACGAGGTACAGTGTGAGAGAGAAGCATACACAGCCTGAGAGAGGAGATACAGTGTAACAGGGAGAGAATCAGACACAGTCTGAGAGAGGAGATACAGTGTAACAGAGAGAGAAGCAGACACAGCCTGAGAGAGGAGGTACATTGTGACAGAGAGAGAATCAGACACAGTCTGAGAGAGGAGATACAGTGTAACAGAGAGAGAAGCAGACACAGCCTGAGAGAGGAGATACAGTGTGACAGGGAGAGAAGCAGGCACAGCCTGAGAGAGGAGGTACAGTGTAACAGAGAGAGAAGCAGACACAGCCTGAGAGAGGAGATACAGTGTAACAGAGAGAGAAGCAGACACAGCCTGAGAGAGGAGATACAGTGTAACAGAGAGAGAAGCAGACACAGCCTGAGAGAGGAGATACAGTGTGAGAGAGAAGCAGGCACAGCCTGAGAGAGGAGATACAGTGTGAGAGAAGCACACACAGCCTGACAGAGGAGGTACAGTGTGAGAGAGAAGCAGACACAGCCTGAGAGAGGAGGTACAGTGTGAGAGAGAAGCAGACACAGTCTGAGAGAGGAGATACAGTGTGAGAGAGAGAAGCAGACACAGCCTGAGAGAGGAGGTACAGTGTGAGAGAGAGAAGCAGACACAGCCTGAGAGAGGAGATACAGTGTGAGAGAGAAGCAGACACAGCCTGAGAGAGGAGGTACAGTGTGAGAGAGAAGCAGACACAGCCTGAGAGAGGAGGTACAGTGTGTGAGAGAGAAGCAGACACAGCCTGAGAGAGGAGATACAGTGTGAGAGAGAAGCAGACACAGCCTGAGAGAGGAGGTACAGTGTGAGAGAGAGTGAAGCAGGCACAGCCTGAGAGAGGAGGTACAGTGAGAGAGAGAAGGAGACACAGCCTGAGAGAGGAGATACAGTGTGAGAGAGAAGCAGGCACAGCCTGAGAGAGGAGATACAGTGTGTGAGAGAAGCAGGCACAGCCTGAGAGAGGAGGTACAGTGTGAGAGAGAAGCAGACACAGCCTGAGAGAGGAGGTACAGTGTGAGAGAGAAGCACCCACAGCCTGAGAGAGGAGGTACAGTGTGAGAGAGAAGCAGGCACAGCCTGAGAGAGGAGATACAGTGTGAGAGAGAAGCAGGCACAGCCTGAGAGAGGAGATACAGTGTGAGAGAGAAGCAGGCACAGCCTGAGAGAGGAGATACAGTGTGAGAGAGAAGCAGGCACAGCCTGAGAGAGGAGGTACAGTGTGAGAGAGAGAAGCAGGCACAGCCTGAGAGAGGAGGTACAGTGTGAGAGAGAAGCAGGCACAGCCTGAGAGAGGAGGTACAGTGTGAGAGAGAAGCAGACACAGCCTGAGAGAGGAGGTACAGTGTGAGAGAGAAGCAGGCACAGCCTGAGAGAGGAGGTACAGTGTGAGAGAAAAGCAGGCACAGCCTGAGAGAGGAGGTACAGTGTGAGAGAGAGAAGCAGGCACAGCCTGAGAGAGGAGGTACAGTGTGAGAGAGAAGCAGGCACAGCCTGAGAGAGGAGGTACAGTGTGAGAGAGAAGCAGGCACAGCCTGAGAGAGGAGGTACAGTGTGAGAGAGAGAAGCAGGCACAGCCTGAGAGAGGAGGTACAGTGTGAGAGAGAAGCAGGCACAGCCTGAGAGAGGAGGTACAGTGTGAGAGAGAAGCAGACACAGCCTGAGAGAGGAGGTACAGTGTGAGAGAGAAGCAGGCACAGCCTGAGAGAGGAGGTACAGTGTGAGAGAGAAGCAGGCACATCCTGAGAGAGGAGGTACAGTGTGAGAGAGAAGCAGACACAGCCTGAGAGAGGAGGTACAGTGTAACAGGGAGAGAAGCATGCACAGCCTGAGAGACGAGGTACAGTGTGAGAGAGAAGCATACACAGCCTGAGAGAGGAGATACAGTGTAACAGGGAGAGAATCAGACACAGTCTGAGAGAGGAGATACAGTGTAACAGAGAGAGAAGCAGACACAGCCTGAGAGAGGAGGTACAGTGTGACAGAGAGAGAATCAGACACAGTCTGAGAGAGGAGATACAGTGTAACAGAGAGAGAAGCAGACACAGCCTGAGAGAGGAGATACAGTGTGACAGGGAGAGAAGCAGGCACAGCCTGAGAGAGGAGGTACAGTGTAACAGAGAGAGAAGCAGACACAGCCTGAGACAGGAGATACAGTGTAACAGAGAGAGAAGCAGACACAGCCTGAGAGAGGAGATACAGTGTGAAAGGGAGAGAAGCAGACACAGCATGAGAGAGGAGATACAGTGTAACAGAGAGAGAAGCAGACACAGCCTGAGAGAGGAGATACAGTGTAACAGAGAGAGAAGCAGACACAGCCTGAGAGAGGAGATACAGTGTAATAGAGAGAGAAGCAGACACAGCCTGAGAGAGGAGATACAGTGTAACAGAGAGAGAAGCAGACACAGCCTGAGAGAGGAGATACAGTGTAATAGAGAGAGAAGCAGACACAGCCTGAGAGAGGAGATACAGTGTAATAGAGAGAAGCAGACACAGCCTGAGAGAGGAGATACAGTGTAACAGAGAGAGAAGCAGACACAGCCTGAGAGAGGAGATACAGTGTAACAGAGAGAGAAGCAGGCACAGCCTGAGAGAGGAGATACAGTGTGACAGGGAGAGAAGCAGACACAGCCTGAGAGAGGAGATACAGTGTAACAGAGAGAGAAGCAGACACAGCCTGAGAGAGAAGATACAGTGTGACAGGGAGAGAAGCAGGCACAGCCTGAGAGAGGAGATACAGTGTAACAGAGAGAGAAGCAGACACAGCCTGAGAGAGGAGATACAGTGTGACAGGGAGAGAAGCAGACACAGCCTGAGAGAGGAGTTACAGTGTAACAGAGAGAGAAGCAGACACAGCCTGAGAGAGGAGATATAGTGTAACAGGGAGAGAAGCAGACACAGCCTGAGAGAGGAGATACAGTGTGAGAGAGAAGCAGGCACAGCCTGAGAGGAGATACAGTGTGAGAGAGAAGCAGACACAGCCTGAGAGAGGAGATACAGTGTAATAGAGAGAGAAGCAGACACAGCCTGAGAGAGGAGATACAGTGTAATAGAGAGAGAAGCAGGCACAGCCTGAGAGAGGAGATACAGTGTAACAGGGAGAGAAGCAGACACAGCCTGAGAGAGGAGATACAGTGTGAGAGAGAAGCAGGCAGAGCCTGAGTGGAGATACAGTGTGATAGAGAAGCAGACACAGCCTGAGAGAGGAGATACAGTGTAATAGAGAGAGAAGCAGACACAGCCTGAGAGAGGAGATACAGTGTGAGAGAGAAGCAGACACAGCCTGAGAGAGGAGGTACAGTGTAACAGAGAGAGAAGCAGACACAGCCTGAGAGAGGAGGTACAGTGTGAGAGAGAGAGAAGCACACACAGCCTGAGAGAGGAGATACAGTGTAATAGAGAGAGAAGCACATCCCATATACTGAGAATGACCTGAGAAGGAGATAACAATACACAGACTGACCTCACAGTGAGGTGACCAAGAGGACGAGATACAATGTAACTACATTTAAAGACATGCTCCAGTAGCCCGAGGGTAAACGTATGAACTCTGACACTCACCGAGGTGCCAGACACCCATGGGATCGGGACACGGTTTGTCACCACCCAGTAGTTGTCAGACAGAGCTGCCACATCAGGGTAAGCTCGCCCGCTGCGGTTATAATAACTACCCGGGGGCAACTTTACCGGAGCCTTCAGATATCGCCCCACGGCAGAGACCTGGAGACAGAGCAAGAGAGAGAGATGGAGAACAGAGACAGCTAGTCACAGATAGAAAGAGGGACAGCAGGACAATCATTTACAGAGAGAAGAGAGCAACCCACATGGAGACCTGGAGAGAGGCAAAGTAAATGTTAGACAGTTTATAGAGGAAGAGTTATCCACTGCAGACACACCGGGGCTTATTCAGTACAGTGAGATTGTGCCACATGGAACTATGTATCATTTTCTTACTCATTGGGGAATATTCAATAGAGAGAGTGCAGAAGACATCCACTCAGGGAGATACAGAGAGGGACAGTCCTGGAACAAGAGAAAAACACTAAAATGACTAATCACCACAAAGGCCTAGAGAGATAGACCTTCCAGTACCTGATAGTCTGGCATGGGGAAGACATTGCTGAAGCCGCCGCCACTGATGTAATCTGTCACCTCGCAGGTCACCTGGAAGGGGTTCTTAAAGGATGTCCCCCCCACTGAGGTTACATAGGGGCTGTGAGGAGACACCATAATAAAGAGGGATTTTATTATGACCTGTGATACGAGGAGATACACAGCTCTGGAAGGAGCTCCAATATGGGTCTTCTCATATTTCCTAATCACCATAAATAGACATCTTAACCACAGGAGATTTGTGTGTATCCAATCGCATACTGTACCTGAGCAGTGTCCCAATATCAAACAAACTCAGTACAACTGATATTACCTCTACGACTATTACCCCTATATTTATTCAAATCTTAACACAATAAATAGACTTCCCATAACCAGCCATCACTCCATAAGATTTCCCCTCACCCCGTTAATGTGAGGACCTTTCTACCATAATTCCACAATCACACGCTCCTTCATTCTCTGAACAGCAAGCGCACATTATCAAAGCACACGGGCTAGGAGAAGATGTCCCGACACACAAGGCCTCTTCCAACCGCAGGAGCAGAACATCCTGAATGCAGGACTGTGCTCTTTTATTTAACATTAGACCCATGATCAGAGGTAACATAAACACTGTGACAATAATACTCCTCTAACCAGCTATGGAACACGCGTCCATACTGCCTAGCTCAGGAGCAGATACAATAGGAAGCTTGCTCTCTGCAACATTAAGAAAATACTCTGTAACCCTGAAATCCCTCAGATCCAAGGAAGATACTCTGTAACCCTGAGATCCCTCAGATCCAAGGGAAGATACTCTGTAACCATGAGATCCCTCAGATCCAAGGGAAGATACTCCTCAACCCTGAGATCCCTCAGATCCAAGGGAAGATACTCTGTAACCCTGGGACTCTTCAGATACAAAAGATGATATTTTACTTTGTAACCATTTCTCCTTCATGTCTATAACATAGCAACCACAGTTGTATTTCCCCATGTTATCTATCCCCACCTTCCTCCATGTTATCCATCCCCACCTTCCCCCATGTTATCCATCCCCACCTTCCCTCGTTATCAATCCTCACCTTCCCCCATGTTATTCATCCCCACCTTCCCCCATGTTATCCATCCCCACCTTCTCCCATGTTAACCATCCCCACCTTCCCCCATGTTATCCATCCCCACCTTCCCCCATGTTATCAATCCTCACCTTCCCCCATGTTATCCATCCCCACCTTCCCCCATGTTATCCATCCCCACCTTCCCTCATGTTATCCATCCCCACCTTCCCCCATGTTATCCATCCCCACCTTCCCCCATGTTATCCATCCCCACCTTCCCCCATGTTATCCATCCCCACCTTCCCCCATGTTATCCATCCCCACCTTCCCCCATGTTATCCATCCCCACCTTCCCCCATGTTATCCATCCCCACCTACCCCCATGTTATCAGTCCCCACCTTCCCCCATGTTATTTATCCACACCTTCCCCCATGTTATCCATCCCCACCTTCCCCATGTTATCCATCCCCACCTTCCCCCATGTTATCCATCCCCACCTTCCCCATGTTATCCATCCCCACCTTCCCCCATGTTATCAATCCCCACCTTCCCCCATGTTATCAATCCCCACCTTCCCCCATGTTATCCATCGCCACCTTCCCCCATGTTATCCATCCCAACCTTCCCCCATGTTATCAATCCCCACCTTCCCCCATGTTATCCATCCCCACCTTCCCCCATGTTATCCATCCCCACCTTCCCCCATGTTATCCATCCCCACCTTCCCCCATGTTATCCATCCCCACCTTCCCCCATGTTATCCATCCCTACCTTCCCCCATGTTATCCATCCCCACTTTCCCCCATGTTATCCATCCCCACCTTCCCCCATGTTATCCATCCCCACCTTCCCCCATGTTATCCATCCCCACCTTCCCCCATGTTATTCATCCCCACCTTCCCCCATGTTATCCATCCCTACCTTCCCCCATGTTATCCATCCCCACCTTCCCCCATGTTATCCATCCCCACCTTCCCCCATGTTATCAATCCCAACCTTCCCCCATGTTATCAATCCCCACCTTCCCCCATGTTATCCATCCCCACCTTCCCCATGTTATCCATCCCCACCTTCCCCCATGTTATCCACCCCACCTTCCCCCATGTTATCAATCCCAAACTTCCCCCATGTTATCAATCCCAACCTTCCCCCATGTTATCAATCCCCACCTTCCCCCATGTTATCCATCCCCACCTTCCCCCATGTTATTCATCCCCACCTTCCCCCATGTTATCCATCCCTACCTTCCCCCATGTTATCCATCCCCACCTTCCCCCATGTTATCCATCCCCACCTTCCCCCATGTTATCCATCCCCACCTTCCCCCATGTTATCCATCCCCACCTTCCCCCATGTTATCCATCCCCAACCTTCCCCATGTTATCCATCCCCACCTTCCCCCATGTTATCCATCCCCACCTTCCCCCATGTTATCAATCCCAACCTTCCCCCATGTTATCAATCCCCACCTTCCCCCATGTTATCAATCCCCACCTTCCCCCATGTTATCCATCCCCACCTTCCCCCATGTTATCCATCCCCACCTTCCCCCATGTTATCCATCCCCACCTTCCCCATGTTATCCATCCCCACCTTCCCCCATGTTATCCACCCCACCTTCCCCCATGTTATCAATCCCAAACTTCCCCCATGTTATCAATCCCAACCTTCCCCCATGTTATCAATCCCCACCTTCCCCCATGTTATCTATCCCCACCTTCCCCCATGTTATCTATCCCCACCTTCCCCCATGTTATCCATCCCCACCTTCCCCCATGTTATCCATCCCCACCTTCCCCCATGTTATCCATCCCAACCTTCCCCCATGTTATCCATCCCCACCTTCCCCCATGTTATCCATCCCTACCTTCCCCCATGTTATCCATCCCCACCTTCCCCCATGTTATCCATCCCCACCTTCCCCCATGTTATCCATCCCCACCTTCCCCCATGTTATCCATCCCCACCTTCCCCCATGTTATCCATCCCCACCTTCCCCATGTTATCCATCCCCACCTTCCCCCATGTTATCCATCCCCACCTTCCCCCATGTTATCAATCCCAACCTTCCCCCATGTTATCAATCCCCATCTTCCCCCATGTTATCAATCCCCATCTTCCCCCATGTTATCCATCCCCATCTTCCCCCATGTTATCCATCCCCACCTTCCCCCATGTTATCCATCCCCACCTTCCCCCATGTTATCCATCCCCACCTTCCCCCATGTTATCCATCCCCACCTTCCCCATGTTATCCATCCCCACCTTCCCCCATGTTATCCATCCCCACCTTCCCCCATGTTATCAATCCCAACCTTCCCCCATGTTATCAATCCCCACCTTCCCCCATGTTATCAATCCCCACCTTCCCCCATGTTATCTATCCCCACCTTCCCCCATGTTATCCATCCCCACCTTCCCCCATGTTATCCATCCCCACCTTCCCCCATGTTATCCATCCCAACCTTCCCCCATGTTATCCAACCCCACCTTCCCCCATGTTATCCATCCCAACCTTCCCCCATGTTATCCATCCCAACCTTCCCCCATGTTATCCATCCAAACCTTCCCCATGTTATCCATCCCCACCTTCCCCCATGTTATCCATCCCCACCTTCCCCCATGTTATCCATCCCCACCTTCCTCCATGTTATCCATCCACACCTTCCCCATGTTATCCATCCCCACCTTCCCCATGTTATCCATCCCCACCTTCCCCCATGTTATCCATCCCCACCATCCCCCATGTTATCCATCCCCACCTTCCCCCATGTTATCCATCCCCTACCTTCCCCCATGTTATCCATCCCCACCTTCCCCCATGTTATCCATCCCAACCTTCCCCCATGTTATCCATCCCCACCTAACCCGATGTTATCCATCCCCACCTTCCTCCATGTTATCCATCCCCACCTTCCCCCATGTTATCCATCCCCACCTTCTCCCATGTTATCCATCCCCACCTTCCCCCATGTTATCCATCCCCACCTTCCTCCATGTTATCCTTTCCCACCTTCCCCCATGTTATCCATCCCCACCTTCTCCCATGTTATCCATCCCAACCTTCCCCCATGTTATCCATCCCCACCTAACCCGATGTTATCCATCCCCACCTTCCTCCATGTTATCCATCCCCACCTTCCCCATGTTATCCATCCCCACCTTCCCCCATGTTATCCATCCCCACCATCCCCCATGTTATCCATCCCCACCTTCCCCCATGTTATCCATCCCCTACCTTCCCCCATGTTATCCATCCCCACCTTCCCCCATGTTATCCATCCCAACCTTCCCCCATGTTATCCATCCCCACCTAACCCGATGTTATCCATCCCCACCTTCCTCCATGTTATCCATCCCCACCTTCCCCCATGTTATCCATCCCCACCTTCTCCCATGTTATCCATCCCCACCTTCTCCCATGTTATCCATCCCCACCTACCCCCATGTTATCCATCCCCACCTTCCCCCATGTTATCCATCCTTACCTTCCCCTATGTTATCCATCCCAACCTTCTCCCATGTTATCCATCCCCACCTATCCCCATGTTATCCATCCCTACCTTCCCCCATGTTATCCATCCCCACCTTCCCCCATGTTATCCATCCCCACCTTCCCCATGTTATCCATCCCCACCTTCCCCATGTTATCCATCCCCACCTTCCCCATGTTATCCATCCCCACCTTCCCCCATGTTATCCATCCCCACCATCCCCCATGTTATACATTCCCACCTTCCCCCATGTTATCCATCCCCACCTTCCCCCATGTTATCCATCCCCACCTTCCTCCATGTTATCCATCCCCACCTTCCCCATGTTATCCATCCCCACCTTCCCCCATGTTATCCATCCCCACCTTCCCCCATATTATCCATCCCCACCTTCCCCCATGTTATCCATCCCCACCTTCCCCCATATTATCCATCCCCACCTTCCCCCATGTTATCCATCCCCACCTTCCCCCATGTTATCCATCCCCAACCTTCCCCATGTTATCCATCCCCACCTTCCCCCATGTTATCCATCCCCACCTTCCCCCATGTTATCAATCCCAACCTTCCCCCATGTTATCAATCCCCACCTTCCCCCATGTTATCAATCCCCACCTTCCCCCATGTTATCCATCCCCACCTTCCCCCATGTTATCCATCCCCACCTTCCCCCATGTTATCCATCCCCACCTTCCCCATGTTATCCATCCCCACCTTCCCCCATGTTATCCACCCCACCTTCCCCCATGTTATCAATCCCAAACTTCCCCCATGTTATCAATCCCAACCTTCCCCCATGTTATCAATCCCCACCTTCCCCCATGTTATCTATCCCCACCTTCCCCCATGTTATCTATCCCCACCTTCCCCCATGTTATCCATCCCCACCTTCCCCCATGTTATCCATCCCCACCTTCCCCCATGTTATCCATCCCAACCTTCCCCCATGTTATCCATCCCCACCTTCCCCCATGTTATCCATCCCTACCTTCCCCCATGTTATCCATCCCCACCTTCCCCCATGTTATCCATCCCCACCTTCCCCCATGTTATTCATCCCCACCTTCCCCCATGTTATCCATCCCCACCTTCCCCCATGTTATCCATCCCCACCTTCCCCATGTTATCCATCCCCACCTTCCCCCATGTTATCCATCCCCACCTTCCCCCATGTTATCAATCCCAACCTTCCCCCATGTTATCAATCCCCATCTTCCCCCATGTTATCAATCCCCATCTTCCCCCATGTTATCCATCCCCATCTTCCCCCATGTTATCCATCCCCACCTTCCCCCATGTTATCCATCCCCACCTTCCCCCATGTTATCCATCCCCACCTTCCCCCATGTTATCCATCCCCACCTTCCCCATGTTATCCATCCCCACCTTCCCCCATGTTATCCATCCCCACCTTCCCCCATGTTATCAATCCCAACCTTCCCCCATGTTATCAATCCCCACCTTCCCCCATGTTATCAATCCCCACCTTCCCCCATGTTATCCATCCCCACCTTCCCCCATGTTATCCATCCCCACCTTCCCCCATGTTATCCATCCCAACCTTCCCCCATGTTATCCAACCCCACCTTCCCCCATGTTATCCATCCCAACCTTCCCCCATGTTATCCATCCAAACCTTCCCCATGTTATCCATCCCCACCTTCCCCCATGTTATCCATCCCCACCTTCCCCCATGTTATCCATCCCCACCTTCCCCCATGTTATCCATCCCCACCTTCCTCCATGTTATCCATCCACACCTTCCCCCATGTTATCCATCCCCACCTTCCCCATGTTATCCATCCCCACCTTCCCCATGTTATCCATCCCCACCTTCCCCATGTTATCCATCCCCACCTTCCCCCATGTTATCCATCCCCACCATCCCCCATGTTATCCATCCCCACCTTCCCCCATGTTATCCATCCCCTACCTTCCCCCATGTTATCCATCCCCACCTTCCCCCATGTTATCCATCCCAACCTTCCCCCATGTTATCCATCCCCACCTAACCCGATGTTATCCATCCCCACCTTCCTCCATGTTATCCATCCCCACCTTCCCCCATGTTATCCATCCCCACCTTCTCCCATGTTATCCATCCCCACCTACCCCCATGTTATCCATCCCCACCTTCCCCCATGTTATCCATCCTTACCTTCCCCTATGTTATCCATCCTTACCTTCCCCTATGTTATCCATCCCCACCTTCTCCCATGTTATCCATCCCCACCTATCCCCATGTTATCCATCCCCACCTTCCCCCATGTTATCCATCCCCACCTTCCCCATGTTATCCATCCCCACCTTCCCCATGTTATCCATCCCCACCTTCCCCATGTTATCCATCCCCACCTTCCCCCATGTTATCCATCCCCACCATCCCCCATGTTATACATCCCCACCTTCCCCCATGTTATCCATCCCCACCTTCCCCCATGTTATCCATCCCCACCTTCCTCCATGTTATCCATCCCCACCTTCCCCATGTTATCCATCCCCACCTTCCCCCATGTTATCCATCCCCACCTTCCCCCATATTATCCATCCCCACCTTCCCCCATGTTATCCATCCCCACCTTCCCCCATATTATCCATCCCCACCTTCCCCCATGTTATCCATCCCCACCTTCCCCCATGTTATCCATCCCCACCTTCCCCCATGTTATCCATCCCCACCTTCTCCCATGTTATCCATCCCCACCTTCCCCCATGTTATCCATCCCCACCTTCCCCCATGTTATCCATCCCCACCTACCCCCATGTTATCCATCCCCACCTTCCCCCATGTTATCCATCCACACCTTCCCCCATGTTATCCATCCCCACCTTCTCCCATGTTATCCAACCCCACCTTCCCCTATGTTATCCATCCCCACCTTCCCCCATGTTATCCATCCCCACCTTTCCCCATGTTATCCATCCCCACCGTCCCCCATGTTATCCATCCCCACCTTCCCCCATGTTATCCATCCCCACCTTCTCCCATGTTATCCATCCCCACCTTCCCCATGTTATCCATCCCCACCTACTCCCATGTTATCCACCCCCACCTTCTCCCATGTTATCCATCCCCACCTTCCCCCATGTTATCAATCCCCACCTTCCCCCATGTTATCCATCCCCACCTTCTCCCATGTTATCCATCCCCACCTTCCCCCATGTTATCCATCCCAACCTTCCCCCATGTTATCCATCCACACCTTCCCCCATGTTATCCATCCCCACCTTCCCCCATGTTATCCATCCCCACCTTCCCCCATGTTATCCATCCCCACCTTCTCCCATATTATTCACCCCCACCTTCCCCCATGTTATCCATCCCCACCTTCCCCCATGTTATCCATCCCCACCTTCTCCCATGTTATCCACCCCCACCTTCTCCCATGTTATCCATCCCCACCTTCCCCCATGTTATCCATCCCCACCTTCCCCCATGTTATCCATCCCCACCTTCTCCCATGTTATCCATCCCCACCTTCCCCCATGTTATCCATCCCCACCTTCCTCCATGTTATCCATCCCCACCTTCCCCCATGTTATCCACCCCACCTTCCCCCATGTTATCCATCCCCACCTTCTCCCATGTTATCCATCCCCACCTTCCCCCATGTTATCCATCCCAACCTTCCCCCATGTTATCCATCCCCACCTTCCCCCATGTTATCCATCCCCACCTTCCCCATGTTATCCATCCCCACCTTCCCCATGTTATCCATCCCCACCTTCCCCATGTTAACCATCCCCACCTTCCCCCATGTTAACCATCCCCACCTTCCCCCATGTTAACCATCCCCACCTTCCCCCATGTTATCCATCCCCACCACCATGTTATCCATCCCCACCTTCCCCCATGTTATCCATCCCAACCTTCCCCCATGTTATCCATCCCCACCTTCCCCCATGTTATCCATCCCCACCTTTCCCCATGTTATCCATCCACACCTTCTCCCATGTTATCCATCCCCACCTTCCCCATGTTATCCATCCCCACCTTCCCCCATGTTATCCATCACCACCTTCCCCATGTTAACCATCCCCACCTGCCCCCATGTTATCCATCCCCACCTTCCCCCATGTTATCCATCCCCACCTTCCCCCATGTTATCCATCCCCACCTTCTCCCATGTTATCCATCCCCACCTTCCCCTATGTTATCCATCCCCACCTTCCCCCATGTTATCCATCCCCACCTTCTCCCATGTTATCAATCCCAACCTTCCCCCATGTTATCCATCCACACCTTCTCCCATGTTATCCATCCCCACCTTCTCCCATGTTATCCATCCCCACCTTCCCCCATGTTATCCATCCCCACCTTCCCCCATGTTATCCATCCCCACCTTCCCCAATGTTATCCATCCCCACCTTCCCCCATGTTATCCATCCCCACCTTCCCCCATGTTATCCATCCCCACCTTCCCCCATGTTATCCATCCCCACCTTCTCCCATGTTATCCATCCCCACCTTCCCCCATGATATCCATCCCCACCTTCCCCCATGTTATCCATCCCAACCTTCCCCCATGTTATCCATCCACACCTTCCCCCATGTTATCCATCCCCACCTTCCCCCATGTTATCCATCCCCACCTTCCCCCATGTTATCCATCCCCACCTTCTCCCATGTTATCCATCCCCACCTTCCCCATGTTATCCATCCCCACCTACTCCCATGTTATCCACCCCCACCTTCTCCCATGTTATCCATCCCCACCTTCCCCCATGTTATCAATCCCCACCTTCCCCCATGTTATCCATCCCCACCTTCTCCCATGTTATCCATCCCCACCTTCCCCCATGTTATCCATCCCAACCTTCCCCCATGTTATCCATCCACACCTTCCCCCATGTTATCCATCCCCACCTTCCCCCATGTTATCCATCCCCACCTTCCCCCATGTTATCCATCCCCACCTTCTCCCATATTATTCACCCCCACCTTCCCCCATGTTATCCATCCCCACCTTCCCCCATGTTATCCATCCCCACCTTCTCCCATGTTATCCACCCCCACCTTCTCCCATGTTATCCATCCCCACCTTCCCCCATGTTATCCATCCCCACCTTCCCCCATGTTATCCATCCCCACCTTCTCCCATGTTATCCATCCCCACCTTCCCCCATGTTATCCATCCCCACCTTCCTCCATGTTATCCATCCCCACCTTCCCCCATGTTATCCACCCCACCTTCCCCCATGTTATCCATCCACACCTTCTCCCATGTTATCCATCCCCACCTTCCCCTATGTTATCCATCCCAACCTTCCCCCATGTTATCAATCCCAACCATCCCCCATGTTATCCATCCCCACCTTCCCTATGTTATCCATCCCAACCTTCTCCCATGTTATCCATCCCCACCTTCCCCCATGTTATCCATCCCAACCTTCCCCCATGTTATCCATCCCCACCTTCCCCCATGTTATCCATCCCCACCTTCCCCATGTTATCCATCCCCACCTTCCCCATGTTATCCATCCCCACCTTCCCCATGTTAACCATCCCCACCTTCCCCCATGTTAACCATCCCCACCTTCCCCCATGTTATCCATCCACACCTTCTCCCATGTTATCCATCCCCACCTTCTCCCATGTTATCCATCCCCACCTTCCCCCATGTTATCCATCCCCACCTTCCCCCATGTTATCCATCCCCACCTTCCCCAATGTTATCCATCCCCACCTTCCCCCATGTTATCCATCCCCACCTTCCCCCATGTTATCCATCCCCACCTTCCCCCATGTTATCCATCCCCACCTTCTCCCATGTTATCCATCCCCACCTTCCCCCATGATATCCATCCCCACCTTCCCCCATGTTATCCATCCCAAACTTCCCCCATGTTATCCATCCACACCTTCCCCCATGTTATCCATCCCCACCTTCCCCCATGTTATCCATCCCCACCTTCCCCCATGTTATCCATCCCCACCTTCTCCCATGTTATCCATCCCCACCTTCCCCATGTTATCCATCCCCACCTACTCCCATGTTATCCACCCCCACCTTCTCCCATGTTATCCATCCCCACCTTCCCCCATGTTATCAATCCCCACCTTCCCCCATGTTATCCATCCCCACCTTCTCCCATGTTATCCATCCCCACCTTCCCCCATGTTATCCATCCCAACCTTCCCCCATGTTATCCATCCACACCTTCCCCCATGTTATCCATCCCCACCTTCCCCCATGTTATCCATCCCCACCTTCCCCCATGTTATCCATCCCCACCTTCTCCCATATTATTCACCCCCACCTTCCCCCATGTTATCCATCCCCACCTTCCCCCATGTTATCCATCCCCACCTTCTCCCATGTTATCCACCCCCACCTTCTCCCATGTTATCCATCCCCACCTTCCCCCATGTTATCCATCCCCACCTTCCCCCATGTTATCCATCCCCACCTTCTCCCATGTTATCCATCCCCACCTTCCCCCATGTTATCCATCCCCACCTTCCTCCATGTTATCCATCCCCACCTTCCCCCATGTTATCCACCCCACCTTCCCCCATGTTATCCATCCACACCTTCTCCCATGTTATCCATCCCCACCTTCCCCTATGTTATCCATCCCAACCTTCCCCCATGTTATCAATCCCAACCATCCCCCATGTTATCCATCCCCACCTTCCCCATGTTATCCATCCCCACCTTCCCCCATGTTATCCATCCCCACCTTCCCCATGTTATCCATCCCCACCTTCCCCATGTTATCCATCCCCACCTTCCCCCATGTTATCCATCCCCACCTTCCCCATGTTATCCATCCCCACCTTCCCCATGTTAACCATCCCCACCTTCCCCCATGTTAACCATCCCCACCTTCCCCCATGTTAACCATCCCCACCTTCCCCCATGTTATCCATCCCCACCACCATGTTATCCATCCCCACCTTCCCCCATGTTATCCATCCCAACCTTCCCCCATGTTATCCATCCCCACCTTCCCCCATGTTATCCATCCCCACCTTTCCCCATGTTATCCATCCACACCTTCTCCCATGTTATCCATCCCCACCTTCCCCATGTTATCCATCCCCACCTTCCCCCATGTTATCCATCCCCACCTTCCCCATGTTAACCATCCCCACCTGCCCCCATGTTATCCATCCCCACCTTCCCCCATGTTATCCATCCCCACCTTCCCCCATGTTATCCATCCCCACCTTCTCCCATGTTATCCATCCCCACCTTCCCCCATGTTATCCATCCCCACCTTCCCCATGTTATCCATCCCCACCTTCCCCATGTTATCCATCCCCACCTTCCCCATGTTAACCATCCCCACCTTCCCCCATGTTAACCATCCCCACCTTCCCCCATGTTATCCATCCACACCTTCTCCCATGTTATCCATCCCCACCTTCTCCCATGTTATCCATCCCCACCTTCCCCCATGTTATCCATCCCCACCTTCCCCCATGTTATCCATCCCCACCTTCCCCAATGTTATCCATCCCCACCTTCCCCCATGTTATCCATCCCCACCTTCCCCCATGTTATCCATCCCCACCTTCCCCCATGTTATCCATCCCCACCTTCTCCCATGTTATCCATCCCCACCTTCCCCCATGATATCCATCCCCACCTTCCCCCATGTTATCCATCCCAAACTTCCCCCATGTTATCCATCCACACCTTCCCCCATGTTATCCATCCCCACCTTCCCCCATGTTATCCATCCCCACCTTCCCCCATGTTATCCATCCCCACCTTCTCCCATGTTATCCATCCCCACCTTCCCCATGTTATCCATCCCCACCTACTCCCATGTTATCCACCCCCACCTTCTCCCATGTTATCCATCCCCACCTTCCCCCATGTTATCAATCCCCACCTTCCCCCATGTTATCCATCCCCACCTTCTCCCATGTTATCCATCCCCACCTTCCCCCATGTTATCCATCCCAACCTTCCCCCATGTTATCCATCCACACCTTCCCCCATGTTATCCATCCCCACCTTCCCCCATGTTATCCATCCCCACCTTCCCCCATGTTATCCATCCCCACCTTCTCCCATATTATTCACCCCCACCTTCCCCCATGTTATCCATCCCCACCTTCCCCCATGTTATCCATCCCCACCTTCTCCCATGTTATCCACCCCCACCTTCTCCCATGTTATCCATCCCCACCTTCCCCCATGTTATCCATCCCCACCTTCCCCCATGTTATCCATCCCCACCTTCTCCCATGTTATCCATCCCCACCTTCCCCCATGTTATCCATCCCCACCTTCCTCCATGTTATCCATCCCCACCTTCCCCCATGTTATCCACCCCACCTTCCCCCATGTTATCCATCCACACCTTCTCCCATGTTATCCATCCCCACCTTCCCCTATGTTATCCATCCCAACCTTCCCCCATGTTATCAATCCCAACCATCCCCCATGTTATCCATCCCCACCTTCCCCATGTTATCCATCCCCACCTTCCCCCATGTTATCCATCCCCACCTTCCCCATGTTATCCATCCCCACCTTCCCCATGTTATCCATCCCCACCTTCCCCCATGTTATCCATCCCCACCTTCCCCATGTTATCCATCCCCACCTTCCCCATGTTAACCATCCCCACCTTCCCCCATGTTAACCATCCCCACCTTCCCCCATGTTAACCATCCCCACCTTCCCCCATGTTATCCATCCCCACCACCATGTTATCCATCCCCACCTTCCCCCATGTTATCCATCCCAACCTTCCCCCATGTTATCCATCCCCACCTTCCCCCATGTTATCCATCCCCACCTTTCCCCATGTTATCCATCCACACCTTCTCCCATGTTATCCATCCCCACCTTCCCCATGTTATCCATCCCCACCTTCCCCCATGTTATCCATCCCCACCTTCCCCATGTTAACCATCCCCACCTGCCCCCATGTTATCCATCCCCACCTTCCCCCATGTTATCCATCCCCACCTTCCCCCATGTTATCCATCCCCACCTTCTCCCATGTTATCCATCCCCACCTTCCCCTATGTTATCCATCCCCACCTTCCCCCATGTTATCCATCCCCACCTTCTCCCATGTTATCAATCCCAACCTTCCCCCATGTTATCCATCCACACCTTCTCCCATGTTATCCATCCCCACCTTCTCCCATGTTATCCATCCCCACCTTCCCCCATGTTATCCATCCCCACCTTCCCCCATGTTATCCATCCCCACCTTCCCCAATGTTATCCATCCCCACCTTCCCCCATGTTATCCATCCCCACCTTCCCCCATGTTATCCATCCCCACCTTCCCCCATGTTATCCATCCCCACCTTCTCCCATGTTATCCATCCCCACCTTCCCCCATGATATCCATCCCCACCTTCCCCCATGTTATCCATCCCAACCTTCCCCCATGTTATCCATCCACACCTTCCCCCATGTTATCCATCCCCACCTTCCCCCATGTTATCCATCCCCACCTTCCCCCATGTTATCCATCCCCACCTTCTCCCATGTTATCCATCCCCACCTTCCCCATGTTATCCATCCCCACCTACTCCCATGTTATCCACCCCCACCTTCTCCCATGTTATCCATCCCCACCTTCCCCCATGTTATCAATCCCCACCTTCCCCCATGTTATCCATCCCCACCTTCTCCCATGTTATCCATCCCCACCTTCCCCCATGTTATCCATCCCAACCTTCCCCCATGTTATCCATCCACACCTTCCCCCATGTTATCCATCCCCACCTTCCCCCATGTTATCCATCCCCACCTTCCCCCATGTTATCCATCCCCACCTTCTCCCATATTATTCACCCCCACCTTCCCCCATGTTATCCATCCCCACCTTCCCCCATGTTATCCATCCCCACCTTCTCCCATGTTATCCACCCCCACCTACTCCCATGTTATCCATCCCCACCTTCCCCCATGTTATCCATCCCCACCTTCCCCCATGTTATCCATCCCCACCTTCTCCCATGTTATCCATCCCCACCTTCCCCCATGTTATCCATCCCCACCTTCCTCCATGTTATCCATCCCCACCTTCCCCCATGTTATCCACCCCACCTTCCCCCATGTTATCCATCCCCACCTTCCTCCATGTTATCCATCCCCACCTTCCCCCATGTTATCCACCCCACCTTCTCCCATGTTATCCATCCCCACCTTCCCCTATGTTATCCATCCCAACCTTCCCCCATGTTATCAATCCCAACCATCCCCCATGTTATCCATCCCCACCTTCCCTATGTTATCCATCCCAACCTTCTCCCATGTTATCCATCCCCACCTTCCCCCATGTTATCCATCCCAACCTTCCCCCATGTTATCCATCCCCACCTTCCCCCATGTTATCCATCCCCACCTTCCCCATGTTATCAATCCCCACCTTCCCCATGTTATCCATCCCCACCTTCCCCATGTTAACCATCCCCACCTTCCCCCATGTTAACCATCCCCACCTTCCCCCATGTTAACCATCCCCACCTTCCCCCATGTTATCCATCCCCACCACCATGTTATCCATCCCCACCTTCCCCCATGTTATCCATCCCAACCTTCCCCTATGTTATCCATCCCCACCTTCCCCCATGTTATCCATCCCCACCTTTCCCCATGTTATCCATCCACACCTTCTCCCATGTTATCCATCCCCACCTTCCCCATGTTATCCATCCCCACCTTCCCCCATGTTATCCATCCCCACCTTCCCCATGTTAACCATCCCCACCTGCCCCCATGTTATCCATCCCCACCTTCCCCCATGTTATCCATCCCCACCTTCCCCCATGTTATCCATCCCCACCTTCTCCCATGTTATCCATCCCCACCTTCTCCCATGTTATCCATCCCCACCTTCCCCCATGTTATCCATCCCAACCTTCCCCCATGTTATCCATCCACACCTTCCCCCATGTTATCCATCCCCACCTTCCCCCATGTTATCCATCCCCACCTTCCCCCATGTTATCCATCCCCACCTTCTCCCATATTATTCACCCCCACCTTCCCCCATGTTATCCATCCCCACCTTCCCCCATGTTATCCATCCCCACCTTCTCCCATGTTATCCACCCCCACCTTCTCCCATGTTATCCATCCCCACCTTCCCCCATGTTATCCATCCCCACCTTCCCCCATGTTATCCATCCCCACCTTCTCCCATGTTATCCATCCCCACCTTCCCCCATGTTATCCATCCCCACCTTCCTCCATGTTATCCATCCCTACCTTCCCCCATGTTATCCACCCCACCTTCCCCCATGTTATCCATCCACACCTTCTCCCATGTTATCCATCCCCACCTTCCCCTATGTTATCCATCCCAACCTTCCCCCATGTTATCAATCCCAACCATCCCCCATGTTATCCATCCCCACCTTCCCTATGTTATCCATCCAAACCTTCTCCCATGTTATCCATCCCCACCTTCCCCCATGTTATCCATCCCAACCTTCCCCCATGTTATCCATCCCCACCTTCCCCCATGTTATCCATCCCCACCTTCCCCATGTTATCCATCCCCACCTTCCCCATGTTATCCATCCCCACCTTCCCCATGTTAACCATCCCCACCTTCCCCCATGTTAACCATCCCCACCTTCCCCCATGTTATCCATCCCCACCTTCCCCCATGTTATCCATCTCCACCTTCCCCCATGTTATCCATCCCCACCTTCTCCCATGTTATCCATCCCCACCTTCCCCCATGTTATCCATCCCCACCATCTCCCATGTTATCCATCCCCACCTTCCCCCATGTTATCCATCCCCACCTTCTCCCATGTTATCCATCCCCACCTTCCCCCATGTTATCCATCCCCACCTTCCCCTATGTTATCCATCCCCACCTTCCCCCATGTTATCCATCCCCACCTTCCCCCATGTTATAAATCCACACCTTCTCCCATGTTATCCATCCCCACCTTCCCCCATGTTATCCATCCCCACCTTCCCCCATGTTATCCATCCCCACCTTCCTCCATGTTATCCATCCCAACCTTCCCCATGTTATCCATCCCCACTTTCCCCCATGTTATCCATCCCCACCTTCCCCCATGTTATCCATCCCCACCTTCCCCCATGTTATCCATCCCCACCTTCCCCCATGTTATCCATCCCCACCTTCTCCCATGTTATCCATCCCCACCTTCCCCCATGTTATCCATCCCCACCTTCCCCCATGTTATCCATCCCCACCTTCCCCCATGTTATCCATCCCCACGTTATCCATCCCTACCTTCCCCCATGTTATCCATCCCCACCTTCCCCCATGTTATCCATCCCCACCTTCCCCCATGTTATCCATTCCCACCTTCCCCCATGTTATCTATCCCCACCTTCCCCTATGTTATAAATCCACACCTTCTCCCATGTTATCCATCCCCACCTTCCCCCATGTTATCCATCCCCACCTTCCCCCATGTTATCCATCCCCACCTTCCTCCATGTTATCCATCCCCACCTTCCCCATGTTATCCATCCCCACCTTCCCCCATGTTATCCATTCCCACTTTCCCCCATGTTATCCATCCCCACCTTCCTCCATGTTATCCATCCCCACCTTCCCCATGTTATCCATCCCCACCTTCCCCATGTTATCCATCCCCACCTTCCCCCATGTTATCCATCCCCACCTTCCTCCATGTTATCCATCCCCACCTTCCCCATGTTATCCATCCCCACCTTCCCCCATGTTATCCATCCCCACCTTCCCCCATGTTATCCATCCCCACCTTCTCCCATGTTATCCATCCCCACCTTCCCCCATGTTATCCATCCACACCTTCTCCCATGTTATCCATCCCCACCTTCTCCCATGTTATCAATCCCCACCTTCCCCCATGTTATCCATCCACACCTTCCCCCATGTTATCCATCCCCACCTTCTCCCATGTTATCTATCCCCACCTTCCCCCTTGTTATCCATCCCCACCTACCCCCATGTTATCCATCCCCACCTTCTCCCATGTTATCCATCCCCACCTTCCCCCTTGTTATCCATCCCCACCTACCCCCATGTTATCCATCCCCACCTTCCCCCATGTTATCCATCCCCACCTTCCCCCATGTTATCCATCCCCACCTTCTCCCATGTTATCCATCTCCACCTTCCCCCATGTTATCCATCCCCACCTTCTCCCATGTTATCCATCCCCACCTTCCCCCATGTTATCCATCCCCACCATCTCCCATGTTATCCATCCCCACCTTCCCCCATGTTATCCATCCCCACCTTCTCCCATGTTATACATCCCCACCTTCCCCCATGTTATCCATCCCCACCTTCCCCTATGTTATCCATCCCCACCTTCCCCCATGTTATCCATCCCCACCTTCCCCCATGTTATATATCCACACCTTCTCCCATGTTATCCATCCCCACCTTCCCCCATGTTATCCATCCCCACCTTCCCCCATGTTATCCATCCCCACCTTCCTCCATGTTATCCATCCCAACCTTCCCCATGTTATCCATCCCCACCTTCCCCCATGTTATCCATCCCCACCTTCCCCCATGTTATCCATCCCCACCTTCTCCCATGTTATCCATCCCCACCTTCCCTCATGTTATCCATCCCCACCTTCCCCCATGTTATCCATCCCCACCTTCCCCCATGTTATCCATCCCCACGTTATCCATCCCTACCTTCCCCCATGTTATCCATCCACACCTTCCCCCATGTTATCCATCCCCACCTTCCCCCATGTTATCCATCCCCACCTTCCCCCATGTTATCCATCCCCACCTTCTCCCATGTTATCCATCCCCACCTTCCCCATGTTATCCATCCCCACCTACTCCCATGTTATCCACCCCCACCTTCTCCCATGTTATCCATCCCCACCTTCCCCCATGTTATCAATCCCCACCTTCCCCCATGTTATCCATCCCCACCTTCTCCCATGTTATCATCCCCACCTTCCCCCATGTTATCCATCCCAACCTTCCCCCATGTTATCCATCCACACCTTCCCCCATGTTATCCATCCCCACATTCCCCCATGTTATCCATCCCCACCTTCCCCCATGTTATCCATCCCCACCTTCTCCCATATTATTCACCCCCACCTTCCCCCATGTTATCCATCCCCACCTTCCCCCATGTTATCCATCCCCACCTTCTCCCATGTTATCCACCCCCACCTTCTCCCATGTTATCCATCCCCACCTTCCCCCATGTTATCCATCCCCACCTTCCCCCATGTTATCCATCCCCACCTTCTCCCATGTTATCCATCCCCACCTTCCCCCATGTTATCCATCCCCACCTTCCTCCATGTTATCCATCCCCACCTTCCCCCATGTTATCCACCCCACCTTCCCCCATGTTATCCATCCACACCTTCTCCCATGTTATCCATCCCCACCTTCCCCTATGTTATCCATCCCAACCTTCCCCCATGTTATCAATCCCAACCATCCCCCATGTTATCCATCCCCACCTTCCCTATGTTATCCATCCCAACCTTCTCCCATGTTATCCATCCCCACCTTCCCCCATGTTATCCATCCCAACCTTCCCCCATGTTATCCATCCCCACCTTCCCCCATGTTATCCATCCCCACCTTCCCCATGTTATCAATCCCCACCTTCCCCATGTTATCCATCCCCACCTTCCCCATGTTAACCATCCCCACCTTCCCCCATGTTAACCATCCCCACCTTCCCCCATGTTAACCATCCCCACCTTCCCCCATGTTATCCATCCCCACCACCATGTTATCCATCCCCACCTTCCCCCATGTTATCCATCCCAACCTTCCCCTATGTTATCCATCCCCACCTTCCCCCATGTTATCCATCCCCACCTTTCCCCATGTTATCCATCCACACCTTCTCCCATGTTATCCATCCCCACCTTCCCCATGTTATCCATCCCCACCTTCCCCCATGTTATCCATCCCCACCTTCCCCATGTTAACCATCCCCACCTGCCCCCATGTTATCCATCCCCACCTTCCCCCATGTTATCCATCCCCACCTTCCCCCATGTTATCCATCCCCACCTTCTCCCATGTTATCCATCCCCACCTTCTCCCATGTTATCCATCCCCACCTTCCCCCATGTTATCCATCCCAACCTTCCCCCATGTTATCCATCCACACCTTCCCCCATGTTCTCCATCCCCACCTTCCCCCATGTTATCCATCCCCACCTTCCCCCATGTTATCCATCCCCACCTTCTCCCATATTATTCACCCCCACCTTCCCCCATGTTATCCATCCCCACCTTCCCCCATGTTATCCATCCCCACCTTCTCCCATGTTATCCACCCCCACCTTCTCCCATGTTATCCATCCCAACCTTCCCCCATGTTATCCATCCCCACCTTCCCCCATGTTATCCATCCCCACCTTCTCCCATGTTATCCATCCCCACCTTCCCCCATGTTATCCATCCCCACCTTCCTCCATGTTATCCATCCCTACCTTCCCCCATGTTATCCACCCCACCTTCCCCCATGTTATCCATCCACACCTTCTCCCATGTTATCCATCCCCACCTTCCCCTATGTTATCCATCCCAACCTTCCCCCATGTTATCAATCCCAACCATCCCCCATGTTATCCATCCCCACCTTCCCTATGTTATCCATCCCAACCTTCTCCCATGTTATCCATCCCCACCTTCCCCCATGTTATCCATCCCAACCTTCCCCCATGTTATCCATCCCCACCTTCCCCCATGTTATCCATCCCCACCTTCCCCATGTTATCCATCCCCACCTTCCCCATGTTATCCATCCCCACCTTCCCCATGTTAACCATCCCCACCTTCCCCCATGTTAACCATCCCCACCTTCCCCCATGTTAACCATCCCCACCTTCCCCCATGTTATCCATCCCCACCACCATGTTATCCATCCCCACCTTCCCCCATGTTATCCATCCCAACCTTCCCCCATGTTATCCATCCCCACCTTCCCCCATGTTATCCATCCCCACCTTTCCCCATGTTATCCATCCACACCTTCTCCCATGTTATCCATCCCCACCTTCCCCATGTTATCCATCCCCACCTTCCCCCATGTTATCCATCCCCACCTTCCCCATGTTAACCATCCCCACCTGCCCCCATGTTATCCATCCCCACCTTCCCCCATGTTATCCATCCCCACCTTCCCCCATGTTATCCATCCCCACCTTCTCCCATGTTATCCATCCCCACCTTCCCCTATGTTATCCATCCCCACCTTCCCCCATGTTATCCATCCCCACCTTCTCCCATGTTATCAATCCCAACCTTCCCCCATGTTATCCATCCACACCTTCTCCCATGTTATCCATCCCCACCTTCTCCCATGTTATCCATCCCCACCTTCCCCCATGTTATCCATCCCCACCTTCCCCCATGTTATCCATCCCCACCTTCCCCAATGTTATCCATCCCCACCTTCCCCCATGTTATCCATCCCCACCTTCCCCCATGTTATCCATCCCCACCTTCCCCCATGTTATCCATCCCCACCTTCTCCCATGTTATCCATCCCCACCTTCCCCCATGATATCCATCCCCACCTTCCCCCATGTTATCCATCCCAACCTTCCCCCATGTTATCCATCCACACCTTCCCCCATGTTATCCATCCCCACCTTCCCCCATGTTATCTATCCCCACCTTCCCCCATGTTATCCATCCCCACCTTCTCCCATGTTATTCACCCCCACCTTCCCCCATGTTATCCATCCCCACCTTCCCCCATGTTATCCATCCCCACCTTCTACCATGTTATCCACCCCCACCTTCTCCCATGTTATCCATCCCCACCTTCCCCCATGTTATCCATCCCCACCTTCCCCCATGTTATCCATCCCCACCTTCTCCCATGTTATCCATCCCCACCTTCCCCCATGTTATTCATCCCCACCTTCCTCCATGTTATCCATCCCCACCTTCCCCCATGTTATCCATCCCCACCTTCCCCCATGTTATCCATCCACACCTTCTCCCATGTTATCCATACCCACCTTCCCCTATGTTATCCATCCCAACCTTCACCCATGTTATCAATCCCAACCATCCCCCATGTTATCCATCCCCACCTTCCCCTATGTTATCCATCCCAACCTTCTCCCATGTTATCCATCCCCACCTTCCCCCATGTTATCCATCCCCACCTTCCCCATGTTATCCATCCCCGCCTTCTCCCATGTTATCCATCCCCACCTTCCCCCATGATATCCATCCCCACCTTCCCCCATGTTATCCATCCCAACCTTCCCCCATGTTATCCATCCCCACCTTCCCCCATGTTATCCATCCCCACCTTTCCCCATGTTATCCATCCACACCTTCTCCCATGTTATCCATCCCCACCTTCCCCATGTTATCCATCCCCACCTTCCCCCATGTTATCCATCCCCACCTTCCCCATGTTAACCATCCCCACCTGCCCCCATGTTATCTATCCCCACCTTCCCCCATGTTATCCATCCCCACCTTCCCCCATGTTATCCATCTCCACCTTCTCCCATGTTATCCATCCCCACCTTCCCCCATGTTATCCATCCCCACCTTCCCCCATGTTATCCATCCCCACCTTCTCCCATGTTATCAATCCCAACCTTCCCCCATGTTATCCATCCTCACCTTCTCCCATGTTATCCATCCCCACCTTCTCCCATGTTATCCATCCACATCTTCCCCCATGTTATCCATCCCCACCTTCCCCCATGTTATCCATCCCCACCTTCCCCCATGTTATCCATCCCCACGTTATCCATCCCTACCTTCCCCCATGTTATCCATCCCCACCTTCCCCCATGTTATCCATCCCCACCTTCCCCCATGTTATCCATCCCCACCTTCCCCCATGTTATCCATCCCCACCTTCTCCCATGTTATCAATCCCAACCTTCCCCCGTGTTATCCATCCACACCTTCTCCCATGTTATCCATCCCCACCTT
Source organism: Ascaphus truei (assembly GCF_040206685.1). Lineage (NCBI taxonomy): Eukaryota > Metazoa > Chordata > Amphibia > Anura > Ascaphidae > Ascaphus > Ascaphus truei. The sequence continues at coordinate 270,619 of NW_027456827.1, forward strand.
CCCCCTTGTTATCCATCCCCACCTTCTCCCATGTTATCAATCCCAACCTTCCCCCATGTTATCCATCCACACCTTCTCCCATGTTATCCATCCCCACCTTCTCCCATGTTATCCATCCACATCTTCCCCCATGTTATCCATCCCCACCTTCCCCCATGTTATCCATCCCCACCTTCCCCCATGTTATCCATCCCCACGTTATCCATCCCTACCTTCCCCCATGTTATCCATCCCCACCTTCCCCCATGTTATCCATCCCAACCTTCCCCCATGTTATCCATCCCCACCTTCCCCCATGTTATCCATCCCCACCTTCCCCATGTTATCCATCCCCACCTTCCCCATGTTATCCATCCCCACCTTCCCCATGTTAACCATCCCCACCTTCCCCCATGTTAACCATCCCCACCTTCCCCCATGTTATCCATCCCCACCTTCCCCCATGTTATCCATCTCCACCTTCCCCCATGTTATCCATCCCCACCTTCTCCCATGTTATCCATCCCCACCTTCCCCCATGTTATCCATCCCCACCATCTCCCATGTTATCCATCCCCACCTTCCCCCATGTTATCCATCCCCACCTTCTCCCATGTTATCCATCCCCACCTTCCCCCATGTTATCCATCCCCACCTTCCCCTATGTTATCCATCCCCACCTTCCCCCATGTTATCCATCCCCACCTTCCCCCATGTTATAAATCCACACCTTCTCCCATGTTATCCATCCCCACCTTCCCCCATGTTATCCATCCCCACCTTCCCCCATGTTATCCATCCCCACCTTCCTCCATGTTATCCATCCCAACCTTCCCCATGTTATCCATCCCCACTTTCCCCCATGTTATCCATCCCCACCTTCCCCCATGTTATCCATCCCCACCTTCCCCCATGTTATCCATCCCCACCTTCCCCCATGTTATCCATCCCCACCTTCTCCCATGTTATCCATCCCCACCTTCCCCCATGTTATCCATCCCCACCTTCCCCCATGTTATCCATCCCCACCTTCCCCCATGTTATCCATCCCCACGTTATCCATCCCTACCTTCCCCCATGTTATCCATCCCCACCTTCCCCCATGTTATCCATCCCCACCTTCCCCCATGTTATCCATTCCCACCTTCCCCCATGTTATCTATCCCCACCTTCCCCTATGTTATAAATCCACACCTTCTCCCATGTTATCCATCCCCACCTTCCCCCATGTTATCCATCCCCACCTTCCCCCATGTTATCCATCCCCACCTTCCTCCATGTTATCCATCCCCACCTTCCCCATGTTATCCATCCCCACCTTCCCCCATGTTATCCATCCCCACCTTCCCCCATGTTATCCATCCCCACCTTCCTCCATGTTATCCATCCCCACCTTCCCCATGTTATCCATCCCCACCTTCCCCATGTTATCCATCCCCACCTTCCCCCATGTTATCCATCCCCACCTTCCTCCATGTTATCCATCCCCACCTTCCCCATGTTATCTATCCCCACCTTCCCCCATGTTATCCATCCCCACCTTCCCCCATGTTATCCATCCCCACCTTCTCCCATGTTATCCATCCCCACCTTCCCCCATGTTATCCATCCACACCTTCTCCCATGTTATCCATCCCCACCTTCTCCCATGTTATCAATCCCCACCTTCCCCCATGTTATCCATCCACACCTTCCCCCATGTTATCCATCCCCACCTTCTCCCATGTTATCTATCCCCACCTTCCCCCTTGTTATCCATCCCCACCTACCCCCATGTTATCCATCCCCACCTTCTCCCATGTTATCCATCCCCACCTTCCCCCTTGTTATCCATCCCCACCTACCCCCATGTTATCCATCCCCACCTTCCCCCATGTTATCCATCCCCACCTTCCCCCATGTTATCCATCCCCACCTTCTCCCATGTTATCCATCTCCACCTTCCCCCATGTTATCCATCCCCACCTTCTCCCATGTTATCCATCCCCACCTTCCCCCATGTTATCCATCCCCACCATCTCCCATGTTATCCATCCCCACCTTCCCCCATGTTATCCATCCCCACCTTCTCCCATGTTATACATCCCCACCTTCCCCCATGTTATCCATCCCCACCTTCCCCTATGTTATCCATCCCCACCTTCCCCCATGTTATCCATCCCCACCTTCCCCCATGTTATAAATCCACACCTTCTCCCATGTTATCCATCCCCACCTTCCCCCATGTTATCCATCCCCACCTTCCCCCATGTTATCCATCCCCACCTTCCTCCATGTTATCCATCCCAACCTTCCCCATGTTATCCATCCCCACCTTCCCCCATGTTATCCATCCCCACCTTCCCCCATGTTATCCATCCCCACCTTCTCCCATGTTATCCATCCCCACCTTCCCTCATGTTATCCATCCCCACCTTCCCCCATGTTATCCATCCCCACCTTCCCCCATGTTATCCATCCCCACGTTATCCATCCCTACCTTCCCCCATGTTATCCATCCACACCTTCCCCCATGTTATCCATCCCCACCTTCCCCCATGTTATCCATCCCCACCTTCCCCCATGTTATCCATCCCCACCTTCTCCCATGTTATCCATCCCCACCTTCCCCATGTTATCCATCCCCACCTACTCCCATGTTATCCACCCCCACCTTCTCCCATGTTATCCATCCCCACCTTCCCCCATGTTATCAATCCCCACCTTCCCCCATGTTATCCATCCCCACCTTCTCCCATGTTATCATCCCCACCTTCCCCCATGTTATCCATCCCAACCTTCCCCCATGTTATCCATCCACACCTTCCCCCATGTTATCCATCCCCACATTCCCCCATGTTATCCATCCCCACCTTCCCCCATGTTATCCATCCCCACCTTCTCCCATATTATTCACCCCCACCTTCCCCCATGTTATCCATCCCCACCTTCCCCCATGTTATCCATCCCCACCTTCTCCCATGTTATCCACCCCCACCTTCTCCCATGTTATCCATCCCCACCTTCCCCCATGTTATCCATCCCCACCTTCCCCCATGTTATCCATCCCCACCTTCTCCCATGTTATCCATCCCCACCTTCCCCCATGTTATCCATCCCCACCTTCCTCCATGTTATCCATCCCCACCTTCCCCCATGTTATCCACCCCCACCTGCCCCCATGTTATCCATCCACACCTTCTCCCATGTTATCCATCCCCACCTTCCCCTATGTTATCCATCCCAACCTTCCCCCATGTTATCAATCCCAACCATCCCCCATGTTATCCATCCCCACCTTCCCTATGTTATCCATCCCAACCTTCTCCCATGTTATCCATCCCCACCTTCCCCCATGTTATCCATCCCAACCTTCCCCCATGTTATCCATCCCCACCTTCCCCCATGTTATCCATCCCCACCTTCCCCATGTTATCAATCCCCACCTTCCCCATGTTATCCATCCCCACCTTCCCCATGTTAACCATCCCCACCTTCCCCCATGTTAACCATCCCCACCTTCCCCCATGTTAACCATCCCCACCTTCCCCCATGTTATCCATCCCCACCACCATGTTATCCATCCCCACCTTCCCCCATGTTATCCATCCCAACCTTCCCCTATGTTATCCATCCCCACCTTCCCCCATGTTATCCATCCCCACCTTTCCCCATGTTATCCATCCACACCTTCTCCCATGTTATCCATCCCCACCTTCCCCATGTTATCCATCCCCACCTTCCCCCATGTTATCCATCCCCACCTTCCCCATGTTAACCATCCCCACCTGCCCCCATGTTATCCATCCCCACCTTCCCCCATGTTATCCATCCCCACCTTCCCCCATGTTATCCATCCCCACCTTCTCCCATGTTATCCATCCCCACCTTCTCCCATGTTATCCATCCCCACCTTCCCCCATGTTATCCATCCCAACCTTCCCCCATGTTATCCATCCACACCTTCCCCCATGTTCTCCATCCCCACCTTCCCCCATGTTATCCATCCCCACCTTCCCCCATGTTATCCATCCCCACCTTCTCCCATATTATTCACCCCCACCTTCCCCCATGTTATCCATCCCCACCTTCCCCCATGTTATCCATCCCCACCTTCTCCCATGTTATCCACCCCCACCTTCTCCCATGTTATCCATCCCCACCTTCCCCCATGTTATCCATCCCCACCTTCCCCCATGTTATCCATCCCCACCTTCTCCCATGTTATCCATCCCCACCTTCCCCCATGTTATCCATCCCCACCTTCCTCCATGTTATCCATCCCTACCTTCCCCCATGTTATCCACCCCACCTTCCCCCATGTTATCCATCCACACCTTCTCCCATGTTATCCATCCCCACCTTCCCCTATGTTATCCATCCCAACCATCCCCCATGTTATCCATCCCCACCTTCCCTATGTTATCCATCCCAACCTTCTCCCATGTTATCCATCCCCACCTTCCCCCATGTTATCCATCCCAACCTTCCCCCATGTTATCCATCCCCACCTTCCCCCATGTTATCCATCCCCACCTTCCCCATGTTATCCATCCCCACCTTCCCCATGTTATCCATCCCCACCTTCCCCATGTTAACCATCCCCACCTTCCCCCATGTTAACCATCCCCACCTTCCCCCATGTTAACCATCCCCACCTTCCCCCATGTTATCCATCCCCACCACCATGTTATCCATCCCCACCTTCCCCCATGTTATCCATCCCAACCTTCCCCCATGTTATCCATCCCCACCTTCCCCCATGTTATCCATCCCCACCTTTCCCCATGTTATCCATCCACACCTTCTCCCATGTTATCCATCCCCACCTTCCCCATGTTATCCATCCCCACCTTCCCCCATGTTATCCATCCCCACCTTCCCCATGTTAACCATCCCCACCTGCCCCCATGTTATCCATCCCCACCTTCCCCCATGTTATCCATCCCCACCTTCCCCCATGTTATCCATCCCCACCTTCTCCCATGTTATCCATCCCCACCTTCCCCTATGTTATCCATCCCCACCTTCCCCCATGTTATCCATCCCCACCTTCTCCCATGTTATCAATCCCAACCTTCCCCCATGTTATCCATCCACACCTTCTCCCATGTTATCCATCCCCACCTTCTCCCATGTTATCCATCCCCACCTTCCCCCATGTTATCCATCCCCACCTTCCCCCATGTTATCCATCCCCACCTTCCCCAATGTTATCCATCCCCACCTTCCCCCATGTTATCCATCCCCACCTTCCCCCATGTTATCCATCCCCACCTTCCCCCATGTTATCCATCCCCACCTTCTCCCATGTTATCCATCCCCACCTTCCCCCATGATATCCATCCCCACCTTCCCCCATGTTATCCATCCCAACCTTCCCCCATGTTATCCATCCACACCTTCCCCCATGTTATCCATCCCCACCTTCCCCCATGTTATCTATCCCCACCTTCCCCCATGTTATCCATCCCCACCTTCTCCCATGTTATTCACCCCCACCTTCCCCCATGTTATCCATCCCCACCTTCCCCCATGTTATCCATCCCCACCTTCTCCCATGTTATCCACCCCCACCTTCTCCCATGTTATCCATCCCCACCTTCCCCCATGTTATCCATCCCCACCTTCCCCCATGTTATCCATCCCCACCTTCTCCCATGTTATCCATCCCCACCTTCCCCCATGTTATTCATCCCCACCTTCCTCCATGTTATCCATCCCCACCTTCCCCCATGTTATCCATCCCCACCTTCCCCCATGTTATCCATCCACACCTTCTCCCATGTTATCCATACCCACCTTCCCCTATGTTATCCATCCCAACCTTCACCCATGTTATCAATCCCAACCATCCCCCATGTTATCCATCCCCACCTTCCCCTATGTTATCCATCCCAACCTTCTCCCATGTTATCCATCCCCACCTTCCCCCATGTTATCCATCCCCACCTTCCCCATGTTATCCATCCCCGCCTTCTCCCATGTTATCCATCCCCACCTTCCCCCATGATATCCATCCCCACCTTCCCCCATGTTATCCATCCCAACCTTCCCCCATGTTATCCATCCCCACCTTCCCCCATGTTATCCATCCCCACCTTTCCCCATGTTATCCATCCACACCTTCTCCCATGTTATCCATCCCCACCTTCCCCATGTTATCCATCCCCACCTTCCCCCATGTTATCCATCCCCACCTTCCCCATGTTAACCATCCCCACCTGCCCCCATGTTATCTATCCCCACCTTCCCCCATGTTATCCATCCCCACCTTCCCCCATGTTATCCATCTCCACCTTCTCCCATGTTATCCATCCCCACCTTCCCCCATGTTATCCATCCCCACCTTCCCCCATGTTATCCATCCCCACCTTCTCCCATGTTATCAATCCCAACCTTCCCCCATGTTATCCATCCTCACCTTCTCCCATGTTATCCATCCCCACCTTCTCCCATGTTATCCATCCACATCTTCCCCCATGTTATCCATCCCCACCTTCCCCCATGTTATCCATCCCCACCTTCCCCCATGTTATCCATCCCCACGTTATCCATCCCTACCTTCCCCCATGTTATCCATCCCCACCTTCCCCCATGTTATCCATCCCCACCTTCCCCCATGTTATCCATCCCCACCTTCCCCCATGTTATCCATCCCCACCTTCTCCCATGTTATCAATCCCAACCTTCCCCCGTGTTATCCATCCACACCTTCTCCCATGTTATCCATCCCCACCTTCCCCCTTGTTATCCATCCCCACCTTCTCCCATGTTATCAATCCCAACCTTCCCCCATGTTATCCATCCACACCTTCTCCCATGTTATCCATCCCCACCTTCTCCCATGTTATCCATCCACATCTTCCCCCATGTTATCCATCCCCACCTTCCCCCATGTTATCCATCCCCACCTTCCCCCATGTTATCCATCCCCACGTTATCCATCCCTACCTTCCCCCATGTTATCCATCCCCACCTTCCCCCATGTTATCCATCCACACCTGCCCCCATGTTATCCATCCCCACCTTCTCCCATGTTATCTATCCCCACCTTCCCCCTTGTTATCCATCCCCACCTACCCCCATGTTATCCATCCCCACCTTCTCCCATGTTATCCATCCCCACCTTCCCCCTTGTTATCCATCCCCACCTACCCCCATGTTATCCATCCCCACCTTCCCCCATGTTATCCATCCCCACCTTCCCCCATGTTATCCATCCCCACCTTCTCCCATGTTATCCATCTCCACCTTCCCCCATGTTATCCATCCCCACCTTCTCCCATGTTATCCATCCCCACCTTCCCCCATGTTATCCATCCCCACCTTCCCCCATGTTATCCATCCCCACCTTCCCCCATGTTATCCATCCCCACCTTCTCCCATGTTATCCATCCCCACCTTCCCCCATGATATCCATCCCCACCTTCCCCCATGTTATCCATCCCAACCTTCCCCCATGTTATCCATCCACACCTTCCCCCATGTTATCCATCCCCACCTTCCCCCATGTTATCTATCCCCACCTTCCCCCATGTTATCCATCCCCACCTTCTCCCATGTTATTCACCCCCACCTTCCCCCATGTTATCCATCCCCACCTTCCCCCATGTTATCCATCCCCACCTTCTCCCATGTTATCCACCCCCACCTTCTCCCATGTTATCCATCCCCACCTTCCCCCATGTTATCCATCCCCACCTTCCCCCATGTTATCCATCCCCACCTTCTCCCATGTTATCCATCCCCACCTTCCCCCATGTTATTCATCCCCACCTTCCTCCATGTTATCCATCCCCACCTTCCCCCATGTTATTCATCCCCACCTTCCTCCATGTTATCCATCCCCACCTTCCCCCATGTTATCCATCCCCACCTTCCCCCATGTTATCCATCCACACCTTCTCCCATGTTATCCATCCCAACCTTCACCCATGTTATCAATCCCAACCATCCCCCATGTTATCCATCCCCACCTTCCCCTATGTTATCCATCCCAACCTTCTCCCATGTTATCCATCCCCACCTTCCCCCATGTTATCCATCCCCACCTTCCCCATGTTATCCATCCCCGCCTTCTCCCATGTTATCCATCCCCACCTTCCCCCATGATATCCATCCCCACCTTCCCCCATGTTATCCATCCCAACCTTCCCCCATGTTATCCATCCCCACCTTCCCCCATGTTATCCATCCCCACCTTTCCCCATGTTATCCATCCACACCTTCTCCCATGTTATCCATCCCCACCTTCCCCATGTTATCCATCCCCACCTTCCCCCATGTTATCCATCCCCACCTTCCCCATGTTAACCATCCCCACCTGCCCCCATGTTATCTATCCCCACCTTCCCCCATGTTATCCATCCCCACCTTCCCCCGTGTTATCCATCTCCACCTTCTCCCATGTTATCCATCCCCACCTTCCCCCATGTTATCCATCCCCACCTTCCCCCATGTTATCCATCCCCACCTTCTCCCATGTTATCAATCCCAACCTTCCCCCATGTTATCCATCCTCACCTTCTCCCATGTTATCCATCCCCACCTTCTCCCATGTTATCCATCCACATCTTCCCCCATGTTATCCATCCCCACCTTCCCCCATGTTATCCATCCCCACCTTCCCCCATGTTATCCATCCCCACGTTATCCATCCCTACCTTCCCCCATGTTATCCATCCCCACCTTCCCCCATGTTATCCATCCCCACCTTCCCCCATGTTATCCATCCCCACCTTCCCCCATGTTATCCATCCCCACCTTCTCCCATGTTATCAATCCCAACCTTCCCCCGTGTTATCCATCCACACCTTCTCCCATGTTATCCATCCCCACCTTCCCCCTTGTTATCCATCCCCACCTTCTCCCATGTTATCAATCCCAACCTTCCCCCATGTTATCCATCCACACCTTCTCCCATGTTATCCATCCCCACCTTCTCCCATGTTATCCATCCACATCTTCCCCCATGTTATCCATCCCCACCTTCCCCCATGTTATCCATCCCCACCTTCCCCCATGTTATCCATCCCCACGTTATCCATCCCTACCTTCCCCCATGTTATCCATCCCCACCTTCCCCCATGTTATCCATCCACACCTTCCCCCATGTTATCCATCCCCACCTTCTCCCATGTTATCTATCCCCACCTTCCCCCTTGTTATCCATCCCCACCTACCCCCATGTTATCCATCCCCACCTTCTCCCATGTTATCCATCCCCACCTTCCCCCTTGTTATCCATCCCCACCTACCCCCATGTTATCCATCCCCACCTTCCCCCATGTTATCCATCCCCACCTTCCCCCATGTTATCCATCCCCACCTTCTCCCATGTTATCCATCTCCACCTTCCCCCATGTTATCCATCCCCACCTTCTCCCATGTTATCCATCCCCACCTTCCCCCATGTTATCCATCCCCACCATCTCCCATGTTATCCATCCCCACCTTCCCCCATGTTATCCATCCCCACCTTCTCCCATGTTATCCATCCCCACCTTCCCCCATGTTATCCATCCCCACCTTCCCCTATGTTATCCATCCCCACCTTCCCCCATGTTATCCATCCCCACCTTCCCCCATGTTATAAATCCACACCTTCTCCCATGTTATCCATCCCCACCTTCCCCCATGTTATCCATCCCCACCTTCCCCCATGTTATCCATCCCCACCTTCCTCCATGTTATCCATCCCAACCTTCCCCATGTTATCCATCCCCACTTTCCCCCATGTTATCCATCCCCACCTTCCCCCATGTTATCCATCCCCACCTTCTCCCATGTTATCCATCCCCACCTTCCCCCATGTTATCCATCCCCACCTTCCCCCATGTTATCCATCCCCACCTTCCCACCATGTTATCCATCCCCACGTTATCCATCCCTACCTTCCCCCATGTTATCCATCCCCACCTTCCCCCATGTTATCCATCCCCACCTTCCCCCATGTTATCCATTCCCACCTTCCCCCATGTTATCTATCCCCACCTTCCCCTATGTTATAAATCCACACCTTCTCCCATGTTATCCATCCCCACCTTCCCCCATGTTATCCATCCCCACCTTCCCCCATGTTATCCATCCCCACCTTCCTCCATGTTATCCATCCCCACCTTCCCCATGTTATCCATCCCCACCTTCCCCCATGTTATCCATCCCCACCTTCCCCCATGTTATCCATCCCCACCTTCCTCCATGTTATCCATCCCCACCTTCCCCATGTTATCCATCCCCACCTTCCCCATGTTATCCATCCCCACCTTCCCCCATGTTATCCATCCCCACCTTCCTCCATGTTATCCATCCCCACCTTCCCCATGTTATCCATCCCCACCTTCCCCCATGTTATCCATCCCCACCTTCCCCCATGTTATCCATCCCCACCTTCTCCCATGTTATCCATCCCCACCTTCCCCCATGTTATCCATCCACACCTTCTCCCATGTTATCCATCCCCACCTTCTCCCATGTTATCAATCCCCACCTTCCCCCATGTTATCCATCCACACCTTCCCCCATGTTATCCATCCCCACCTTCTCCCATGTTATCTATCCCCACCTTCCCCCTTGTTATCCATCCCCACCTACCCCCATGTTATCCATCCCCACCTTCTCCCATGTTATCCATCCCCACCTTCCCCCTTGTTATCCATCCCCACCTACCCCCATGTTATCCATCCCCACCTTCCCCCATGTTATCCATCCCCACCTTCCCCCATGTTATCCATCCCCACCTTCTCCCATGTTATCCATCTCCACCTTCCCCCATGTTATCCATCCCCACCTTCTCCCATGTTATCCATCCCCACCTTCCCCCATGTTATCCATCCCCACCATCTCCCATGTTATCCATCTCCACCTTCCCCCATGTTATCCATCCCCACCTTCTCCCATGTTATACATCCCCACCTTCCCCCATGTTATCCATCCCCACCTTCCCCTATGTTATCCATCCCCACCTTCCCCCATGTTATCCATCCCCACCTTCCCCCATGTTATAAATCCACACCTTCTCCCATGTTATCCATCCCCACCTTCCCCCATGTTATCCATCCCCACCTTCCCCCATGTTATCCATCCCCACCTTCCTCCATGTTATCCATCCCAACCTTCCCCATGTTATCCATCCCCACCTTCCCCCATGTTATCCATCCCCACCTTCCCCCATGTTATCCATCCCCACCTTCTCCCATGTTATCCATCCCCACCTTCCCTCATGTTATCCATCCCCACCTTCCCCCATGTTATCCATCCCCACCTTCCCCCATGTTATCCATCCCCACGTTATCCATCCCTACCTTCCCCCATGTTATCCATCCCCACCTTCACCCATGTTATCCATCCCCACCTTCCCCCATGTTATCCATTCCCACCTTCCCCTATGTTATCCATCCCCACCTTCCCCCATGTTATCCATCCCCACCTTCCCCCATGTTATAAATCCACACCTTCTCCCATGTTATCCATCCCCACCTTCCCCCATGTTATCCATCCCCACCTTCCCCCATGTTATCCATCCCCACCTTCCTCCATGTTATCCATCCCCACCTTCCCCATGTTATCCATCCCCACCTTCCCCCATGTTATCCATCCCCACCTTCCTCCATGTTATCCATCCCCACCTTCCCCATGTTATCCATCCCCACCTTCCCCCATGTTATCCATCCCCACCTTCCCCCATGTTATCCATCCCAACCTTCCCCCATGTTATCCATCCCCACCTTCCCCCATGTTATCCATCCCCACCTTCCCCCATGTTATCCATCCCCACCTTCCCCCATGTTATCCATCCCCACCTTCCCCCATGTTATCCATCCCCACCTTCCCCCATGTTATCCATCCCAACCTTCCCCCATGTTATCCATCCCCACCTTCCCCCATGTTATCCATCCCCACCTTCTCCCATGTTATCCATCCCCACCTTCCCCCATGTTATCCATCCCCACCTACCCCCATGTTATCCATCCCCACCTTCTCCCATGTTATCCATCCCCACCTTCCCCCTTGTTATCCATCCCCACCTACCCCCATGTTATCCATCCCCACCTTCCCCCATGTTATCCATCCCCACCTTCCCCCATGTTATCCATCCCCACCTTCTCCCATGTTATCCATCTCCACCTTCCCCCATGTTATCCATCCCCACCTTCTCCCATGTTATCCATCCCCACCTTCCCCCATGTTATCCATCCCCACCATCTCCCATGTTATCCATCCCCACCTTCCCCCATGTTATCCATCCCCACCTTCTCCCATGTTATACATCCCCACCTTCCCCCATGTTATCCATCCCCACCTTCCCCTACTGCACCGACACACTTTATTCGAGCAAATACCCAGTATGTACCTGGCAGATACCTGGAATGCGCCGCTCCTCACCTCTGACAAGCCCCGTTGTGTTTGCCTTCCCAGCCTGGGTTCATGCCTGGCTGACAGGCGGCTGATCTGTTAAATGATAATGATTAGGATTTAATAGGCTGCAATGCTTCGCGTGTCTACCAGATGGCATAAATTCATGAATTGTAATGCAGTATATATATATATACTGTGCAGTATTGCAGCCAGCGGGAATAAAATGCTTCAATCCCTGCTTGGAAAATACCTCAATGCACCCGGGCAGAAAACAGTCACAAACCTCAATACACCCGGGTATACCCGAATTCGGGGTACTAGCCGAGCTCGAATAAAGTGTGTCGCCAGTGTATGTTATCCATCCCCACCTTCCCCCATGTTATCCATCCCCACCTTCCCCCATGTTATAAATCCACACCTTCTCCCATGTTATCCATCCCCACCTTCCCCCATGTTATCCATCCCCACCTTCCCCCATGTTATCCATCCCCACCTTCCTCCATGTTATCCATCCCAACCTTCCCCATGTTATCCATCCCCACCTTCCCCCATGTTATCCATCCCCACCTTCCCCCATGTTATCCATCCCCACCTTCTCCCATGTTATCCATCCCCACCTTCCCTCATGTTATCCATCCCCACCTTCCCCCATGTTATCCATCCCCACGTTATCCATCCCTACCTTCCCCCATGTTATCCATCCCCACCTTCCCCCATGTTATCCATCCCCACCTTCCCCCATGTTATCCATTCCCACCTTCCCCTATGTTATCCATCCCCACCTTCCCCCATGTTATCCATCCCCACCTTCCCCCATGTTATAAATCCACACCTTCTCCCATGTTATCCATCCCCACCTTCCCCCATGTTATCCATCCCCACCTTCCCCCATGTTATCCATCCCCACCTTCTCCCATGTTATCCATCCCCACCTTCCCCCATGTTATCCATCCCCACCTTCCCCCATGTTATCCATCCCAACCTTCCCCCATGTTATCCATCCCCACCTTCCCCCATGTTATCCATCCCCACCTTCCTCCATGTTATCCATCCCCACCTTCCCCATGTTATCCATCCCCACCTTCCCCCATGTTATCCATCCCCACCTTCCTCCATGTTATCCATCCCCACCTTCCCCATGTTATCCATCCCCACCTTCCCCCATGTTATCCATCCCCACCTTCCCCCATGTTATCCATCCCAACCTTCCCCCATGTTATCCATCCCCACCTTCCCCCATGTTATCCATCCCCACCTTCCCCCATGTTATCCATCCCCACCTTCCCCCATGTTATCCATCCCCACCTTCCCCCATGTTATCCATCCCCACCTTCCCCCATGTTATCCATCCCAACCTTCCCCCATGTTATCCATCCCCACCTTCCCCCATGTTATCCATCCCCACCTTCTCCCATGTTATCCATCCCCACCTTCCCCCATGTTATCCATCCCCACCTTCCCCCATGTTATCCATCCCCACCTTCCCCCATGTTATCCATCCCCACCTTCTCCCATGTTATCCATCCCCATCTTCCCCATGTAATCCATCCGCACTTTCCCCCATGTTATCCATCCCCACCTTCCCCCATGTTATCCATCCCCACCTTCCCCCATGTTATCCATCCCCATCTTTCCCCATGTTATCAATCCTCACCTTCCCCATGTTATCCATCCCCATCTTTCCACATGTTATCCATCCCCACCTTCCCCATGTTATCCATCCCCACCTTCCCCCATGTTATCAATCCCCACCTTCCCCCATGTTATCAATCCCCACCTTCTCCCATGTTATCCATCCCCACCTTCCCCCATGTTATCCATCCCCACCTTCCCCCACGTTATCCATCCCCACCTTCTCCCATGTTATCCATCCCCACCTTCCCCCATGTTATCCATCCCCACCTTCCCCCATGTTATCCATCCCCACCTTCCCCCATGTTATCCATCCCCACCTTCCCCCATGTTATCCATCCCCACCTTCTCCCATGTTATCCATCCCCACCTTCCCCCATGTTATCCATCCCCACCTTCCCCCATGTTATCCATCCCCACCTTCCCCCATGTTATCCATCCCCACCTTCCCCCATGTTATCCATCCCCACCTTCTCCCATGTTATCCATCCCCACCTTCCCCATGTTATCCATCCCCACCTTCCCCCATGTTATCAATCCCCACCTTCCCCCATGTTATCCATCCCCACCCTCCCCCATGTTATCCATCCCAACCTTCCCCCATGTTATCCATCCACACATTCCCCCATGTTATCAATCCCCACCTTCTCCCATGTTATCCATCCCCACCTTCCCCCATGTTATCCATCCCCACCTTCCCCCATGTTATCCATCCCCACCTTCCCCCATGTTATCCATCCCCACCTTCTCCCATGTTATCCATCCCCACCTTCCCCACGTTATCCATCCCCACCTTCCCCCATGTTATCCATCCCCACCTTCCCCCATGTTATCCATCCCCACCTTCCCCCATGTTATCCATCCCCACCTTCCCCCATGTTATCCATCCCCATCTTTCCCCATGTTATCCATCCTCACCTTCCCCCATGTTATCCATCCCCATCTTTCCACATGTTATCCATCCCCACCTTCCCCATGTTATCCATCCCCACCTTCCCCCATGTTATCAATCCCCACCTTCCCCCATGTTATCAATCCCCACCTTCTCCCATGTTATCCATCCCCACCTTCCCCCATGTTATCCATCCCCACCTTCCCCCATGTTATCCATCCCCACCTTCTCCCATGTTATCCATCCCCACCTTCCCCCATGTTATCCATCCCCACCTTCCCCCATGTTATCCATCCCCACCTTCCCCCATGTTATCCATCCCCACCTTCCCCCATGTTATCCATCCCCACCTTCTCCCATGTTATCCATCCCCACCTTCCCCATGTTATCCATCCCCACCTTCCCCCTTGTTATCCATCCCCACCTTCCCCCATGTTATCCATCCCAACCCTCCCCCATGTTATCCATCCCAACCTTCCCCCATGTTATCCATCCACACATTCCCCCATGTTATCAATCCCCACCTTCTCCCATGTTATCCATCCCCACCTTCCCCCATGTTATCCATCCCCACCTTCCCCCATGTTATCCATCCCCACCTTCCCCCATGTTATCCATCCCCACCTTCTCCCATGTTATCCATCCCCACCTTCCCCACGTTATCCATCCCCACCTTCCCCCATGTTATCCATCCCCACCTTCCCCCATGTTATCCATCCCCACCTTCCCCCATGTTATCCATCCCCACCTTCCCCCATGTTATCCATCCCAACCCTCCCCCATGTTATCCATCCCCACCTTCCCCCATGTTATCAATCCCCACCTTCCCCCATGTTATCAATCCCCACCTTCTCCCATGTTATCCATCCCCACCTTCCCCCATGTTATCCATCCCCACCTTCCCCTATGTTATCCATCCCCACCTTCCCCCATGTTATCCATCTCCACCTTCCCCCATGTTATAAATCCACACCTTCTCCCATGTTATCCATCCCCACCTTCCCCCATGTTATCCATCCCCACCTTCCCCCATGTTATCCATCCCCACCTTCCTCCATGTTATCCATCCCAACCTTCCCCATGTTATCCATCCCCACTTTCCCCCATGTTATCCATCCCCACCTTCCCCCATGTTATCCATCCCCACCTTCTCCCATGTTATCCATCCCCACCTTCCCCCATGTTATCCATCCCCACCTTCCCCCATGTTATCCATCCCCACCTTCCCCCATGTTATCCATCCCCACGTTATCCATCCCTACCTTCCCCCATGTTATCCATCCCCACCTTCCCCCATGTTATCCATCCCCACCTTCCCCCATGTTATCCATTCCCACCTTCCCCCATGTTATCTATCCCCACCTTCCCCCATGTTATAAATCCACACCTTCTCCCATGTTATCCATCCCCACCTTCCCCCATGTTATCCATCCCCACCTTCCCCCATGTTATCCATCCCCACCTTCCTCCATGTTATCCATCCCCACCTTCCCCATGTTATCCATCCCCACCTTCCCCCATGTTATCCATCCCCACCTTCCCCCATGTTATCCATCCCCACCTTCCTCCATGTTATCCATCCCCACCTTCCCCATGTTATCCATCCCCACCTTCCCCATGTTATCCATCCCCACCTTCCCCCATGTTATCCATCCCCACCTTCCTCCATGTTATCCATCCCCACCTTCCCCATGTTATCCATCCCCACCTTCCCCCATGTTATCCATCCCCACCTTCCCCCATGTTATCCATCCCCACCTTCTCCCATGTTATCCATCCCCACCTTCCCCCATGTTATCCATCCACACCTTCTCCCATGTTATCCATCCCCACCTTCTCCCATGTTATCAATCCCCACCTTCCCCCATGTTATCCATCCCCACCTTCCCCCATGTTATCCATCCCCACCTTCTCCCATGTTATCTATCCCCACCTTCCCCCTTGTTATCCATCCCCACCTACCCCCATGTTATCCATCCCCACCTTCTCCCATGTTATCCATCCCCACCTTCCCCCTTGTTATCCATCCCCACCTACCCCCATGTTATCCATCCCCACCTTCCCCCATGTTATCCATCCCCACCTTCCCCCATGTTATCCATCCCCACCTTCTCCCATGTTATCCATCTCCACCTTCCCCCATGTTATCCATCCCCACCTTCTCCCATGTTATCCATCCCCACCTTCCCCCATGTTATCCATCCCCACCATCTCCCATGTTATCCATCCCCACCTTCCCCCATGTTATCCATCCCCACCTTCTCCCATGTTATACATCCCCACCTTCCCCCATGTTATCCATCCCCACCTTCCCCTATGTTATCCATCCCCACCTTCCCCCATGTTATCCATCCCCACCTTCCCCCATGTTATAAATCCACACCTTCTCCCATGTTATCCATCCCCACCTTCCCCCATGTTATCCATCCCCACCTTCCCCCATGTTATCCATCCCCACCTTCCTCCATGTTATCCATCCCAACCTTCCCCATGTTATCCATCCCCACCTTCCCCCATGTTATCCATCCCCACCTTCCCCCATGTTATCCATCCCCACCTTCTCCCATGTTATCCATCCCCACCTTCCCTCATGTTATCCATCCCCACCTTCCCCCATGTTATCCATCCCCACCTTCCCCCATGTTATCCATCCCCACGTTATCCATCCCTACCTTCCCCCATGTTATCCATCCCCACCTTCCCCCATGTTATCCATCCCCACCTTCCCCCATGTTATCCATTCCCACCTTCCCCTATGTTATCCATCCCCACCTTCCCCCATGTTATCCATCCCCACCTTCCCCCATGTTATAAATCCACACCTTCTCCCATGTTATCCATCCCCACCTTCCCCCATGTTATCCATCCCCACCTTCCCCCATGTTATCCATCCCCACCTTCCTCCATGTTATCCATCCCCACCTTCCCCATGTTATCCATCCCCACCTTCCCCCATGTTATCCATCCCCACCTTCCTCCATGTTATCCATCCCCACCTTCCCCATGTTATCCATCCCCACCTTCCCCCATGTTATCCATCCCCACCTTCCCCCATGTTATCCATCCCAACCTTCCCCCATGTTATCCATCCCTACCTTCCCCCATGTTATCCATCCCCACCTTCCCCCATGTTATCCATCCCCACCTTCCCCCATGTTATCCATCCCCACCTTCCCCCATGTTATCCATCCCCACCTTCCCCCATGTTATCCATCCCAACCTTCCCCCATGTTATCCATCCCCACCTTCCCCCATGTTATCCATCCCCACCTTCTCCCATGTTATCCATCCCCACCTTCCCCCATGTTATCCATCCCCACCTTCCCCCATGTTATCCATCCCCACCTTCCCCCATGTTATCCATCCCCACCTTCTCCCATGTTATCCATCCCCATCTTCCCCATGTAATCCATCCGCACTTTCCCCCATGTTATCCATCCCCACCTTCCCCCATGTTATCCATCCCCACCTTCCCCCATGTTATCCATCCCCATCTTTCCCCATGTTATCCATCCTCACCTTCCCCCATGTTATCCATCCCCATCTTTCCACATGTTATCCATCCCCACCTTCCCCATGTTATCCATCCCCACCTTCCCCCATGTTATCAATCCCCACCTTCCCCCATGTTATCAATCCCCACCTTCTCCCATGTTATCCATCCCCACCTTCCCCTATGTTATCCATCCCCACCTTCCCCCACGTTATCCATCCCCACCTTCTCCCATGTTATCCATCCCCACCTTCCCCCATGTTATCCATCCCCACCTTCCCCCATGTTATCCATCCCCACCTTCCCCCATGTTATCCATCCCCACCTTCTCCCATGTTATCCATCCCCACCTTCCCCCACGTTATCCATCCCCACCTTCTCCCATGTTATCCATCCCCACCTTCCCCCATGTTATCCATCCCCACCTTCCCCCATGTTATCCATCCCCACCTTCCCCCATGTTATCCATCCCCACCTTCTCCCATGTTATCCATCCCCACCTTCCCCACGTTATCCATCCCCACCTTCCCCCATGTTATCAATCCCCACCTTCCCCCATGTTATCCATCCCCACCTTCCCCCATGTTATCCATCCCCACCTTCCCCCATGTTATCCATCCCCATCTTTCCCCATGTTATCCATCCTCACCTTCCCCCATGTTATCCATCCCCATCTTTCCACATGTTATCCATCCCCACCTTCCCCATGTTATCCATCCCCACCTTCCCCCATGTTATCAATCCCCACCTTCCCCCATGTTATCAATCCCCACCTTCTCCCATGTTATCCATCCCCACCTTCCCCCATGTTATCCATCCCCACCTTCCCCCATGTTATCCATCCCCACCTTCTCCCATGTTATCCATCCCCACCTTCCCCCATGTTATCCATCCCCACCTTCCCCCATGTTATCCATCCCCACCTTCCCCCATGTTATCCATCCCCACCTTCTCCCATGTTATCCATCCCCACCTTCCCCATGTTATCCATCCCCACCTTCCCCCTTGTTATCCATCCCCACCTTCCCCCATGTTATCCATCCCCACCCTCCCCCATGTTATCCATCCCAACCTTCCCCCATGTTATCCATCCACACATTCCCCCATGTTATCAATCCCCACCTTCTCCCATGTTATCCATCCCCACCTTCCCCCATGTTATCCATCCCCACCTTCCCCCATGTTATCCATCCCCACCTTCCCCCATGTTATCCATCCCCACCTTCCCCCATGTTATCCATCCCCACCTTCTCCCATGTTATCCATCCCCACCTTCCCCACGTTATCCATCCCCACCTTCCCCCATGTTATCCATCCCCACCTTCCCCCATGTTATCCATCCCCACCTTCCCCCATGTTATCCATCCCCACCTTCCCCCATGTTATCCATCCCAACCCTCCCCCATGTTATCCATCCCCACCTTCCCCCATGTTATCAATCCCCACCTTCCCCCATGTTATCAATCCCCACCTTCTCCCATGTTATCCATCCCCACCTTCCCCCATGTTATCCATCCCCACCTTCCCCCATGTTATCCATCCCCACCTTCTCCCATGTTATCCATGCCCACCTTCCCCCATGTTATCCATCCCCACCTTCCCCCATGTTATCCATCCCCACATTCCCCCATGTTATCCATCCCCACCTTCCCCATTTTATCCATCCCCACCTTCCCCCATGTTATCCATCCCCACCTTCTCCCATGTTATCCATCCCCACCATCCCCCATGTTATCCATCCCCACCTTCTCCCATGTTATCCATCCCCACCTTCCCCATGTTATCCATCCCCACCTTCCCCCATGTTATCCATCCCCACCTTCTCCCATGTTATCCATCCCAACCTTCCCCCATGTTATCCATCCCAACCTTCCCCCATGTTATCCATCCCCACATTCCCCACTGTTATCCATCCCCACCTTCCCCCATGTTATCCATCCACACCTTCCCCCATGTTATCAATCCCCACCTTCTCCCATGTTATCCATCCCCACCTTCCCCCATGTTATCCATCCTCACCTTCCCCCATGTTATCCATCCCCACCTTCCCCCATGTTATCCATCCCCACCTTCTCCCATGTTATCCATCCCCACCTTCCCCCATGTTATCAATCCCCACCTTCTCCCATGTTATCCATCCCCACCTTCCCCCATGTTATCCATCCCCACCTTCCCCCATGTTATCCATCCCCACCTTCTCCCATGTTATCCATGACCACCTTCCCCCATGTTATCCATCCCCACCTTCCCCCATGTTATCCATCCCCACATTCCCCCATGTTATCCATCCCCACCTTCCCCATTTTATCCATCCCCACCTTCCCCCATGTTATCCATCCCCACCTTCTCCCATGTTATCCATCCCCACCATCCCCCATGTTCTCCAACCCCACCTTCTCCCATGTTATCCATCCCCACCTTCCCCATGTTATCCATCCCCACCTTCCCCCATGTTATCCATCCCCACCTTCTCCCATGTTATCCATCCCAACCTTCCCCCATGTTATCCATCCCAACCTTCCCCCATGTTATCCATCCCCACATTCCCCACTGTTATCCATCCCCACCTTCCCCCATGTTATCCATCCACACCTTCCCCCATGTTATCAATCCCCACCTTCTCCCATGTTATCCATCCCCACCTTCCCCCATGTTATCCATCCTCACCTTCCCCCATGTTATCCATCCCCACCTTCCCCCATGTTATCCATCCCCACCTTCTCCCATGTTATCCATCCCCACCTTCCCCCATGTTATCAATCCCCACCTTCTCCAATGTTATCCATCCCCACCTTCCCCCATGTTATCCATCCCCACCTTCCCCCATGTTATCCATCCCCACCTTCTCCCATGTTATCCATCCCCACCTTCCCCCATGTTATCCATCCCCACCTTCCCCCATGTTATCCATCCCCACCTTCCCCCATGTTATCCATCCCCACCTTCTCCCATGTTATCCATCCCCACCTTCCCCATGTTATCCATCCCCATCTTTCCCCATGTTATCCATCCACACCTTCCCCCATGTTATCCATCCCCACCTTCCCCCATGTTATCCATCCCCACCTTCCCCCATGTTATCCATCCCAAACTTCCCCCATGTTATCCATCCCCACCTTCCCCCATGTTATCCATCCCCACCTTCCCCCATGTTATCCATCCCCACCTTCCCCCATGTTATCCATTCCCACCTTCTCCCATGTTATCCATCCCCACCTTTCCCATGTTATCCATCCCCATCTTTACCCATGTTATCCATCCACACCTTCCCCCATGTTATCCATCCCCACCTTCCCCCATGTTATCCATCCCCACCTTCCCCCATGTTATCCATCCCCACCTTCTCCCATGTTATCCATCCCCACCTTCCCCATGTTATCCATCCCCATCTTTCCCCATGTTATCCATCCCCACCTTCCCCCATGTTATCCATCCCCACCTTCCCCCATGTTATCCATCCCCACCTTCCCCCATGTTATCCATCCCCACCTTCTCCCATGTTATCCATCCCCACCTTCTCCTACTGTATGTTATCCATCCCCACCTTCCCCCATGTTATCCATCCCCACCTTCCCCCATGTTATCCATCCCCACCTTCCCCCATGTTATCCATCCCCACCTTCCCCCATGTTATCCATCCCAACCTTCCCCCATGTTATCCATCCCAACCTTCCCCCATGTTATCCATCCCCACATTCCCCCATGTTATCCATCCCCACCTTCTCCCATGTTATCCATCCCCACCTTCCCCCATGTTATCCATCCCCACCTTCCCCCATGTTATCCATCCCCACCTTCCCCCATGTTATCCATCCCCACCTTCTCCCATGTTATCCATCCCCACCTTCCCAAAGTTATCCATCCCCACTTTCCCCCATGTTATCCATCCCCACCTTCCCCCATGTTATCCATCCCCACCTTCCCCCATGTTATCCATCCCCATCTTTCCCCATGTTATCCATCCTCACCTTCCCCCATGTTATCCATCCCAACCTTCCCCCATGTTATCCATCCCCATCTTTCCCCATGTTATCCATCCCCACCTTCCCCATGTTATCCAACCCCACCTTCCCCCATGTTATCAATCCCCACCTTCCCCCATGTTATCAATCCCCACCTTCTCCCATGTTATCCATCCCCACCTTCCCCCATGTTATCCATCCCCACCTTCCCCCATGTTATCCATCCCCACCTTCTCCCATGTTATCCATCCCCACCTTCCCCCATGTTATCCATCCCCACCTTCCCCCATGTTATCCATCCCCACCTTCCCCCATGTTATCCATCCCCACCTTCTCCCATGTTATCCATCCCCACCTTCCCCATGTTATCCATCCCCACCTTCCCCCATGTTATCCATCCCCACCTTCCCCCATGTTATCCATCCCCACCTTCCCCCATGTTATCCATCCCCACCTTCCCCCATGTTATCCATCCCCACCTTCCCCCATGTTATCCATCCCCACCCTCCCCCATGTTATCCATCCCCACCTTCCCCCATGTTATCAATCCCCACCTTCCCCCATGTTATCAATCCCCACCTTCTCCCATGTTATCCATCCCCACCTTCCCCCATGTTATCCATCCCCACCTTCCCCCATGTTATCCATCCCCACCTTCTCCCATGTTATCCATCCCCACCTTCCCCCATGTTATCAATCCCCACCTTCCCCCATGTTATCAATCCCCACCTTCTCCCATGTTATCCATCCCCACCTTCCCCCATGTTATCCATCCCCACCTTCCCCCATGTTATCCATCCCCACCTTCTCCCATGTTATCCATCCCCACCTTCCCCCATGTTATCCATCCCCACCTTCCCCCATGTTATCCATCCCCCACCTTCCCCCATGTTATCCATCCCCACCTTCTCCCATGTTATCCATCCCCACCTTCCCCATGTTATCCATCCCCATCTTTCCCCATGTTATCCATCCACACCTTCCCCCATGTTATCCATCCCCACCTTCCCCCATGTTATCCATCCCCACCTTCCCCCATGTTATCCATCCCCACCTTCCCCCATGTTATCCATCCCCATCTTCCCCCATGTTATCCATCCCCACCTTCCCCCATGTTATCCATCCCCACCTTCCCCCATGTTATCCATCCCCACCTTCCCCCATGTTATCCATCCCCATCTTTCCCCATGTTATCCATCCTCACCTTCCCCCATGTTATCCATCCCCACCTTCCCCCATGTTATCCATCCCCATCTTTCCCCATGTTATCCATCCCCACCTTCCCCATGTTATCCAACCCCACCTTCCCCCATGTTATCAATCCCCACCTTCCCCCATGTTATCAATCCCCACCTTCTCCCATGTTATCCATCCCCACCTTCCCCCATGTTATCCATCCCCACCTTCCCCCATGTTATCCATCCCCACCTTCTCCCATGTTATCCATCCCCACCTTCCCCCATGTTATCCATCCCCACCTTCCCCCATGTTATCCATCCCCACCTTCCCCCATGTTATCCATCCCCACCTTCCCCCATGTTATCCATCCCCACCTTCCCCCATGTTATCCATCCCCATCTTCCCCCATGTTATCCATCCCCACCTTCCCCCATGTTATCCATCCCCACCTTCCCCCATGTTATCCATCCCCACCTTCCCCCATGTTATCCATCCCCACCTTCCCCCATGTTATCCATCCCCACCTTCCCCCATGTTATCCATCCCCACCTTCCCCCATGTTATCCATCTCCACCTTCTCCCATGTTATCCATCCCCACCTTCCCCATGTTATCCATCCCCACCTTCCCCCATGTTATCCATCCCCACCTTCCCCCATGTTATCCATCCCCACCTTCCCCCATGTTATCCATCCCCATCTTTCCCCATGTTATCCATCCTCACCTTCCCCCATGTTATCCATCCCCACCTTCCCCCATGTTATCCATCCCCACCTTTCCCCATGTTATCCACCCCCACCTTCCCCATGTTATCCATCCCCACCTTCCCCCATGTTATCAATCCCCACCTTCCCCCATGTTATCAATCCCCACCTTCTCCCATGTTATCCATCCCCACCTTCTCCCATGTTATCCATCCCCACCTTCCCCCATGTTATCCATCCCCACCTTCCCCCATGTTATCAATCCCCAACTTCCCCTATGTTATCCATCCCCACCTTCTCCCATGTTATCCATCCCCACCTTCCCCCATGTTATCCATCCCCACCTTCCCCATGTTATCCATCCCCACCTTCCCCCATGTTATCCATCCCCACCTTCCCCCATGTTATCAATCCCCACCTTCCCCCATGTTATCAATCCCCACCTTCTCCCATGTTATCCATCCCCACCTTCCCCCATGTTATCCATCCCCACCTTCCCCCATGTTATCCATCCCCATCTTCTCCCATGTTATCCATGCCCACCTTCCCCCATGTTATCCATCCCCACCTTCCCCCATGTTATCCATCCCCACATTCCCCCATGTTATCCATCCCCACCTTCCCCATTTTATCCATCCCCACCTTCCCCCATGTTATCCATCCCCACCTTCTCCCATGTTATCCATCCCCACCATCCCCCATGTTATCCATCCCCACCTTCTCCCATGTTATCCATCCCCACCTTCCCCATGTTATCCATCCCCACCTTCCCCCATGTTATCCATCCCCACCTTCTCCCATGTTATCCATCCCAACCTTCCCCCATGTTATCCATCCCAACCTTCCCCCATGTTATCCATCCCCACCTTCCCCCATGTTATCCATCCCCACCTTCCCCCATGTTATCCATCCACACCTTCCCCCATGTTATCAATCCCCACCTTCTCCCATGTTATCCATCCCCACCTTCCCCCATGTTATCCATCCTCACCTTCCCCCATGTTATCCATCCCCACCTTCCCCCATGTTATCCATCCCCACCTTCTCCCATGTTATCCATCCCCACCTTCCCCCATGTTATCAATCCCCACCTTCTCCCATGTTATCCATCCCCACCTTCCCCCATGTTATCCATCCCCACCTTCCCCCATGTTATCCATCCCCACCTTCTCCCATGTTATCCATCCCCACCTTCCCCCATGTTATCCATCCCCACCTTCCCCCATGTTATCCATCCCCACCTTCCCCCATGTTATCCATCCCCACCTTCTCCCATGTTATCCATCCCCACCTTCCCCATGTTATCCATCCCCATCTTTCCCCATGATATCCATCCACACCTTCCCCCATGTTATCCATCCCCACCTTCCCCCATGTTATCCATCCCCACCTTCCCCCATGTTATCCATCCCAAACTTCCCCCATGTTATCCATCCCCACCTTCCCCCATGTTATCCATCCCCACCTTCCCCCATGTTATCCATCCCCACCTTCCCCCATGTTATCCATTCCCACCTTCTCCCATGTTATCCATCCCCACCTTTCCCATGTTATCCATCCCCATCTTTCCCCATGTTATCCATCCACACCTTCCCCCATGTTATCCATCCCCACCTTCCCCCATGTTATCCATCCCCACCTTCCCCCATGTTATCCATCCCCACCTTCTCCCATGTTATCCATCCCCACCATCCCCCATGTTATCCATCCCCACCTTCTCCCATGTTATCCATCCCCACCTTCCCCATGTTATCCATCCCCACCTTCCCCCATGTTATCCATCCCCACCTTCTCCCATGTTATCCATCCCAACCTTCCCCCATGTTATCCATCCCAACCTTCCCCCATGTTATCCATCCCCACCTTCCCCCATGTTATCCATCCCCACCTTCCCCCATGTTATCCATCCACACCTTCCCCCATGTTATCAATCCCCACCTTCTCCCATGTTATCCATCCCCACCTTCCCCCATGTTATCCATCCTCACCTTCCCCCATGTTATCCATCCCCACCTTCCCCCATGTTATCCATCCCCACCTTCTCCCATGTTATCCATCCCCACCTTCCCCCATGTTATCAATCCCCACCTTCTCCCATGTTATCCATCCCCACCTTCCCCCATGTTATCCATCCCCACCTTCCCCCATGTTATCCATCCCCACCTTCTCCCATGTTATCCATCCCCACCTTCCCCCATGTTATCCATCCCCACCTTCCCCCATGTTATCCATCCCCACCTTCCCCCATGTTATCCATCCCCACCTTCCCCCATGTTATCCATCCCCACCTTCTCCCATGTTATCCATCCCCACCTTCCCCATGTTATCCATCCCCATCTTTCCCCATGATATCCATCCACACCTTCCCCCATGTTATCCATCCCCACCTTCCCCCATGTTATCCATCCCCACCTTCCCCCATGTTATCCATCCCAAACTTCCCCCATGTTATCCATCCCCACCTTCCCCCATGTTATCCATCCCCACCTTCCCCCATGTTATCCATCCCCACCTTCCCCCATGTTATCCATTCCCACCTTCTCCCATGTTATCCATCCCCACCTTTCCCATGTTATCCATCCCCATCTTTCCCCATGTTATCCATCCACACCTTCCCCCATGTTATCCATCCCCACCTTCCCCCATGTTATCCATCCCCACCTTCCCCCATGTTATCCATCCCCACCTTCTCCCATGTTATCCATCCCCACCTTCCCCATGTTATCCATCCCCATCTTTCCCCATGTTATCCATCCCCACCTTCCCCCATGTTATCCATCCCCACCTTCCCCCATGTTATCCATCCCCACCTTCCCCCATGTTATCCATCCCCACCTTCTCCCATGTTATCCATCCCCACCTTCTCCTACTGTATGTTATCCATCCCCACCTTCCCCCATGTTATCCATCCCCACCTTCCCCCATGTTATCCATCCCCACCTTCCCCCATGTTATCCATCCCCACCTTCCCCCATGTTATCCATCCCAACCTTCCCCCATGTTATCCATCCCAACCTTCCCCCATGTTATCCATCCCCACCTTCCCCCATGTTATCCATCCCCACCTTCTCCCATGTTATCCATCCCCACCTTCCCCCATGTTATCCATCCCCACCTTCCCCCATGTTATCCATCCCCACCTTCCCCCATGTTATCCATCCCCACCTTCTCCCATGTTATCCATCCCCACCTTCCCAATGTTATCCATCCCCACTTTCCCCCATGTTATCAATCCCCACCTTCCCCCATGTTATCCATCCCCACCTTCCCCCATGTTATCCATACCCATCTTTCCCCATGTTATCCATCCTCACCTTCCCCCATGTTATCCATCCCCACCTTCCCCCATGTTATCCATCCCCATCTTTCCCCATGTTATCCATCCCCACCTTCCCCATGTTATCCAACCCCACCTTCCCCCATGTTATCAATCCCCACCTTCCCCCATGTTATCAATCCCCACCTTCTCCCATGTTATCCATCCCCACCTTCCCCCATGTTATCCATCCCCACCTTCCCCCATGTTATCCATCCCCACCTTCCCCCATGTTATCCATCCCCACCTTCCCCCATGTTATCCATCCCCACCTTCCCCCATGTTATCCATCCCCACCTTCCCCCATGTTATCCATCCCCACCTTCTCCCATGTTATCCATCCCCACCTTCCCCATGTTATCCATCCCCACCTTCCCCCATGTTATCCATCCCCACCTTCCCCCATGTTATCCATCCCCACCTTCCCCCATGTTATCCATCCCCACCTTCCCCCATGTTATCCATCCCCACCTTCCCCCATGTTATCCATCCCCACCTTCCCCCATGTTATCCATCCCCACCTTCCCCCATGTTATCCATCCCCACCTTCCCCCATGTTATCCATCCCCACCTTCCCCCATGTTATCCATCCCCACCTTCCCCCATGTTATCCATCCCCACCTTCCCCCATGTTATCCATCCCCACCTTCTCCCATGTTATCCATCCCCACCTTCCCCCATGTTACCAATCCCCACCTTCCCCCATGTTATCAATCCCCACCTTCTCCCATGTTATCCATCCCCACCTTCCCCCATGTTATCCATCCCCACCTTCCCCCATGTTATCCATCCCCACCTTCTCCCATGTTATCCATCCCCACCTTCCCCCATGTTATCCATCCCCACCTTCCCCCATGTTATCCATCCCCCACCTTCCCCCATGTTATCCATCCCCACCTTCTCCCATGTTATCCATCCC